>NW_009799100.1:3866860-4006716 GCF_000213175.1 Neurospora tetrasperma FGSC 2508 | reverse complement strand
GGGGGGGGGGGGGGCGACTAGCTAGATAGACAGTCAGCGTGAACTATATGATTGTTCTTGTAAATGGGGCCCTGACATACTCGGTTGCATGGGCAAGGAACTTGCCAAAACCGGATATATAACACGAGTACCTCAGGTCTCACCAAATAGACCAACTGAAATGATGTGTCAGAACTCCACGAAAGCTTCAACAAGGGCACATTCATACCCGCCAAGTACCATAGCGGCAAATATTGTCTTAACGGCTGAGAGACAGACATTCTCGCAGGATTCTGGGGCACTAGGAGCTCCATCACCATTCACCACCGGACATTTTTTTCGTGGGCGGTGAGGGCACGATGCATTCTGAAAAATAAGGAAAAGTTTAGAACAACGTTTTCTGTTTGTGCTTGTATGCACAACTTGGGGGCACCCCCACGATCTAGGTGAGAAGGCAGAATCCGAGCATCAGCCTCTTCGGATGATTCAATCCCAAAGTGTCGTAGCGTTGTCTGCGGTGATCTAATGTCTATCGAGTACTAAACTTTGAAGAAACCGGGATAGACTTGCGACGACGACGATTTCTTGATTCCCCTTTTCATCCACTGAGTGTTCTCGTGCGAACGCTGTGCAACCAGTCCAGAGAATATGGAACGAAGGATCATTTAACGGAAATGAGACAGCATCGATACAACAACTGTTTCTTCCAGAAAAGGCATCAAAATATCACTTATCCCACGGGGCTCTCTTGGCTAATATCATGCACGCCTCTCACTGCTATCTTGCCAGACCCCCAAGAAGAGAAAGCTCAATGAGAAAGGAAGGTATACAGCATTTAACTCTGTGGTTTGAATTACTCATATACTACTAACCTTGGTCAGATATCGCGAGCGTCGTCTTTGAGAGGCGTAGTCGGAATGGGAAATTCTTAGAAGGACGATACTTCACAGGGCTGTTCGCCGCATACGGACTCATTATGCTAGAATAAGCATCATGATCCCAGGAGGCGTCGAATCATTGTACTCCACCAGACACTCGATAATTTGGTAACCTGGAATCAATGTCCAATACTTTTCGTGATATGATGAACTACTTCATCACACAAGAGTGATTCACATGAGAAGATATATCATTTAATTACGTACGTATTGGACATTTTGAGCGTCTTGAACATGGTATTGGAGAGGTTTAAGTCGAGAATCACAACTGTGATGGCATCTAGAACATTAATAGCGTAATCAAATCCAGTGCTGTCGAGAACAAGAACTCGAGATAAGGTGGGATGCGAAGAAGGAATTGGCAGAAGAAAAAGTATAAGTAGCCCGGCTTCCCATGCTTGACAAGAAGAGACTATCCGTTTATCCAGCACAGCCCAATAATTGAAACATTGAGGATACTAAAAAATATAAGGAAAAAAAACAGCCAGATCCAGAACACCACAAACATAACCCCAGTATCACAATGAAATTCACCACTACCCTCGCTGGCCTCGCCGCTCTCATCGCCAGCGCGGCTCCATCCTTAGCCCAGCATGCCACTTCGGCCACTGTCACCGGCTTCTCTGCCACTCGCAACGCAACCCATATCAAGTATGTTTTCCCTCCCCCATTCCTCTTCTCCCCTGTTCGTCTCCCCCTTTCCCACATACCCTTCCTCCCATCCAACAAACACCACACTAACACCTCAACACCAACCAAGCTACCGCGCCATCATCAACGTCAACCCGGAAAACGCCCTCGCAACCTTCACGCACTCCACGCCCGGCACCACCTTACCCACCAACAGCGGCGCGTGGACGTCCACCGACCCCAAACTCGTGCTGCGCTTCAACGTCGTCAGCGCCGTCAACCAGGTGCGCGTGCTGCTGAGCGATACGCATGTTGTGGGCAACACGGTCAATTTGGATTACTTTAGTCCGTTTTCGGATTGGCAGGGTGCGGGTGCGGCGGCTAGTGCCGTGTATACGGGGCCGGCTTCCTTTACGCTTACTTGAGGACGGGATCGATTTGGGGTGAGTGGTTGGAGTAAAAGTTGGGTGAGGGAATGGAGATGGAATACTTAGCAGGTGCAATGCTGTGAAATAGTATCTTGGGGAAACACGAGTGGGGGTATGTAGGGAAGGAGAAGGGGATAGATAGTGGAACTGGAGCGGTTTAGGAGACGGGGCTGAGAAAACAAGACGAGAAAACGCCTTTTCGGGTACCATGAAAATTCTTCTCGGTCCCGCGGATGTATTGAGAGCGGGATTTTGTAACAAAATGAATGTGCGGACCCTGAACTGTTGTTATGGGTGGTATCATCGTCCTCTCCATTCTTTCTTCGAGACTCGGGGGCGGCGGGAGCGCAAGCATTGTATGCATTCATGACCCACATGGACACTCGTCGATATCTCGCCAACCAAAGCTCCAATCCTTGTCATAGATAATGGATGTCGAAATGTAATATATAGAAGCCTCACTTCGCATATTTGTATGTTTTGTCAGGGTATTTTTCCTGTTACCAAAGGGGGCTACAGGTGCACTGTTGATCCCGCATATTTTTGGTCCCGCATATGTATGCACTGCATCCCAATGCTCGGAACACCTACGAATGAATAAAGTACAGCTGGTGTTTCATCTTCAGGAAATTTCCTTCCCAGCTTCCAATTAACTTACACAGTCGGGTTGGCTGCCACGGGTTGTGTAGCTCCGGCGCATCATAAGCCATGTATTATAACAGTGTTTATGCTACCGTTTCTATGCCCGAAGCAACGACGACGGGACCGGCGGCGTGGCTATGTAGACCCCAAGTACAAAAGCATGCACTTTGAGAGCGGTGAAGAAGATAGATGCAACGCACTCTGCAGTCCATGCATGCATCGATGGAGGTTCTTCACCGGCATTTCCGTTGGTGGAAATGATGCGAGAATCGAATCATCCACGACAACCAGATACAGTACCCAAACTACCGATACTTGCGCCGATCAGATACGCCGGATCACCAGAACACGTTCACGCTCCAATGTGCCCATGACGAAGCAAATGGCTCGAGAACTGCAACACCAAGCTTTTCAGGATCATGAAGGGTTAAGCATGCTAAAGCGACGAATGATATTTTCCACGAGACAGCAGCCCATGCTTCCGCTCAGTGGCGGCGCTTCCTTGAGATGGAAAATCGAAAGTCCGCCGGACCTGTAATAACGTCACAACCCCCTTGTCCCGTCCATTCGTTCTTTATCCATTACTACCTACACCAGACAATGCAACACATTCACTACCTGTACCCAGTCCCCGCCAACAGCGAGACTTTGCAAAAAAGCACCTTTGTCTTCCAATCAACCACCCCCTCTTCGTCCATTCCAACACCGACTCCAACAGTAGACCAATCACAGCAGTCTGATTGCCCCAACAGTAGATGACCAAAACATTTGCTTTCATCCAACAACCCCAACACTGAAACTCTCACAACCTCCAGATGGACTGATCACCTCAAGGCAGGGTGTCCCTCATTATGATCCGAGAACGGGTTGGGCGCTCCGCCCGTCGGGCTTCCGCTACCCGACCCACCCCTAACTCCCGCCGCACCACCATATCCCGTACCAGCCATATGCGGCGGCGGGGCCGGGACATCATCATACTCGTTGTTCAGGGGGACACCCTGATATCCACCACCACCCATGTAGCCCGCGTTACCGCCCATCAGTGGCTGCTCCAACATGTGCTCCTGCTCCTGCTGGTGCTGGTCGAGGGCGGGGGCGGTAGCAGTGCGCTTCTTAGCAGCCATGGCGCTAGACTTGGCCTCCTTCGCAATCTTGGCCGCCTCGGCCGCGCGCTCGAGCTTCTTCATAGTGCGGCGCTCGCGGCAGCAGAAGAAGCACAGGCCGCAGACAGCCAAACCGATGGTGGCGGCGAAGTAGATGGCCATGACGATGCCGGCCGTTTCGAGACCGGACTGCTTGTACATGCAGCTGATCTGGCCGCTCGAAGCGGTTTGGCAGATCAGGCCCTCGACGCACACTTCGACGGGCACCGAGGTCTCAAAGCAAGACAGCAACTTGCCCGAGGCGGTGCCGGTGGATTGGGTCGGGCACGACTGGATCGAACTCTCGGACGTGGTCAGGCAGATCACGGGTGACGAGGACCGCTTGGTGCCGGCGACGGCACGGGTTTCGGTCGTCTCATCGGCGCGGGGCAGGATGGCTGGGGCGGTGATCTTGGTCTTCATGAGGGCGACATCGGGCTCGACGACGGGCGCATCAGTGACGGCGGCGCGGGCGACGGCGATGGACGCTGGCTTGGCGGGAACGACGGGAATGCGCAGGCGGTGGTTGTAGAAGGCACCCTTCTCGGAGCGAGAGCCCAGCTGATGATGGGGGTGGGCGGCGGGCCCTCCGGAGCAGCGCTTGGCGGCGTCGGCGATCTGCGCGGGGGTTTCCTCCTCGTTGCAGCCAGAATCGATGTAGCATTTCGTCAGGGTCTTGAGATAATCGGGGTCGCCAGACGACATGGTGGTGGGGAAGGTGGAGAAGTAGTGGTTGAGAGCGCCCTCATCACCGCAGGCGGCCATGACGGCCAGCTCGTGGCTGCGCAAGTGCAGGCATTCTAGACCGGGAACTTGCTGGGCCGAGGCAGAAACCGGGGAGAAGAGAAGGAGGGAGAGGGAAGCCAAGGCGGCGAGGGACGACTGCTTTGTTGTTGCCGCCATTTTTCTTCTTGTTCCCGTCACAGGCTGGTTACTCGACTTGGCAGGCGGACGGGCGGTCGTCGGTCGGGTCGGATCGAGCCGTAGGTAGCTTGATTGCTTCCAAGTGCTCTCGAATGGCAGTGGCGGTGGAGCTGGCAACTGGAAAGCTGAAGGCGGGATCTTCAGGTCGGCTTTCCTGTTCCTGAATGAATCTGGTGATTGTTTGGTTGTGCGCCCGAAACACACGAGGTTTGGTGATCCCAGTAGGCTGTGCGAGGTTGACGAGTTTTTGGAGATCGGAAGGGCTGACTGGTGGTTCGTCGTCCCAGGTTTTGCAGGTGTTTGGGGGGTGATGCCCGTTGGCCCAGGGATCGATCGGCACGTTGCAGGCAGGACGGGAATGTCGTAGGGATCAGTGGAGATAGATGCTGAAGACTGTCAACAACGACACAACAAAGTGAAGCTGTCGCCGTCTCTCCCCTCCTAAGATGCGTCGAAAAGGATACGGTATTGATGATGGTGGATCAGGAATGGAAGCAGGAGAGAAATGGTAGCAGACGGCGGCGTGTGTCTGAGAAATGGAAAAAGCCCGGTCAGCTCGAACATGTTTGAGCGAACGAACCCCTGCAATTCCAGAGCGACCGCCTCCTTTTCGCTCCTTTTTTCCCCCCTCCCCTTGCCCCCCGGTTCTCGACTCGACGACGGGACCCAGAGACCCCGAAAGGACCAAACATTGCTTGACAGCGATCTCCCCAGTGGGCATCGGTATTCCCAATACATACCGCTCGATAGGACCACAACCCCCATGTAACATCAGCCCCTGTAGGTATGTAGCCTCAAACACCACCAACAAACACACTTTCACGATAGCATCCTCGCGCATCCGACAACCTCAAGGCTCTTTACCGCCCATCCGCCCGTGCGGTTCTCGCACTATCTCAGAGAAGCAACCGCAACGATACCCGGCTGCTTGTCTATACATAGGACAGTAATAATCCTGTCAAACTCAGATTTGGGGGTTTGGACAGGGATCCCTCTCTCTCTCCCTTCTCGCCTTTGCTCCCAGCGAAATTGAAAAGAGGCTTGGCATACGAGCTGAAGGTCCCCACATGGGGAGCACTGCACGGTCTCAGATGCGTCGTCCAATCAGAAGAACAGCGTGAATCCACATGGTCCCCTTTTGAGCTCAGTTTTGCCTAGCCTTTTGCTCCGTTTTTAGCTTTCCGTTTCTTCCAGTATTCACCAAGTAGTACTATTCTTGCTCACAGTGTTGATATCCATCATCGGGGGTTCATGATCAGAATGACCTAAGGCATGAGTAAAAAGATGGATTTTTGTGATCAAGGACGGCCAAAATTTCTGAATATGAACGGCTCCACGAACGAACAGTCTGGACTTATTCCATCCTTGCCCAATCAGCCACTGGGGACACAACGGGAAAGGGGAGCGAATCATCTTTATCGAGCAGCACACATAGGAGTGGCTGAGCCGGACCATCCACCACCAACCTGAACACTGGCATACTACATGGAAGAAGTGTATCGAGTTTCAACGTTTTGAGACGGGAGCCAGCAAATATCTCCTTGCTTTGAATTGTACAGTAGACAGCCTGCCTAAGTAGCTACCATTTCGCTTCCATGTTCAATATGCTGCTGAACAAAAAAAAAAAAGATACAAACGACAACCACGGGAGAACATTGGGTATGAGCCTCATCGGCGTTCTCCTCCTTTAATAACAAGCCAGTACCGAGGACAAGAAGAACATGCCCGTTCTCCCCTCGCATCATTGTTGTTGTCTGATGAATACTTCGCTTCCTCCTTGGAAAACCGACAACGAAAAAGAGATAATGCTTACTTGAAATGCATATGTTGCTTACAAGCCGTCCAACACTAGCCGGCCTTCATAACCCTCATTGCCCATCCATATAAGGCGGCTGATTCACCTACACCCGTACCCATACACAGCCAAGTCAAAACCTTCTTCCCATCGGCCTTCATCACCACGCCCACGTTTTTCGTTCCGGGTTCTTCCGTTGGCCTTGCTGATTGCTTGCGCTACGGCCAAACGAACTATCACCTGGATTTCCTTGCCCAACAGCTGTACGTGTTCTACCAAACCGGAAAGCATCTGGATTGTCCTGTCTCTGCGCCACAGGCGTAGTTGATACCGAGGAAGATCGGCCCTGATTTCTGCCAAACGCAAAACTATCTGGACTATCCTGACCTTGAGCCACAGCTGTACTTGGTTGTGATTGCCAACCGCTAGCGATTTGGGAAGTAGAAGACGGCGAGCGGCCCTGATTTCTGCCAAAAAAAACTTTGTTTCGATTGTTCTGTCCTTGAACCACAGGCGTAATGGTGCGCGACGAGGGTTCCCTACTGTTGCCAAACTGGGGACTAGCTGAAAACCTGGCTCCTGCAACAGATTCCGAACGCGATAATCGGCGCCAAGATTGATCACCATCGGACTGGTTGTATAGGCGTGCTGGATCGGAGCCTAGAGTCATGCCTGTACTGCGTTGGTCTATATTGTCCCCCGAAGACCGTACATAGTTTTGCACTCCTTCAACATCCGGCTTCGTCTGTGTTCGCCCTTACGCATCTCGAGTTCTTTGCAAACATGTCTGGCGAACTGCACTCTGATCAGTGCCTGTTGTCCCGCGCGGCTGCCGTAGCTCTCCTTGCCCGGCCGAATGCGATGTTTTATCTTCCTATGATCCGACATGAAATGAACCTGAACCGACGATCGGGCTGCCGATATCTCCGGGATGTTTGATAGGGCCATATGGAGCTCGTGAAGCGTCATCGTCCGGAACATAGCGAATGAGCGGGCTTCCACTTGGCGACAATGGGTCCCGCACAATAAAACTCCCCCCGCCATTGGATGGGTTTCCTTCCGTATCGCAGATATCAAGAACTTCTTTCTCGTTCACTGTAAACTGCTTCATATGGGCCATGATTTCCCCCAACGGGATGAACCCATCGTAACTCGAACTACTGCCAGCGCCGAGATCTTCGCATACAGCACAGAGCGACTTGCGAAGTGTCACAGACCACGGGGCACTACGCTCCACGATGGACGGAGTTCGGCCCATGATTCCGGGCGGTGCCGCCTGGCTCCATGGTCCGTGATGTGACGATGACGGGAACCCCGGAGGCGGCGGTACGAATGGGTTGTGTTGAAGTGGAGGTACCGGATTCCACGGGCTGTTCTGGTGTGGCAGTGAAAAACCGGTTTCCATCCCAAACGGTCCCCCACCAAATCCAGGTGCAGATCGAACCCCGGGCGCAGACGTCCCAAGCAGACCAAAATGAGACCGGGCAGGAAAATCCTGCTGAGTGTCATCAGGCTCGAGCAGTGCACTGCTTCCGAGATGTACTTCTTGTTCCGCCTGATCGGTTCCGTTAGTCGAGAACTCGGGTGATCGTCGCTGGCCATGGACCACGCTGGCCGGTCTTCCTATGGGCGTCGGCCGGCTGATGGGCTGACTTGAAGAGCCGACAGGCCCGATTTCGAAGCTACCGGAACCCTGACGAGTGTGAGACGGCACGTTATCTTTGCCTAGCAGTGAGCTCAATCCAGCTGGCAAGCCTGCAAAGCTTGACACTGGTGAATCCAGGGGCCCGGGGAATCCAGGTGAATGCATCGACATTGCCCGCCCGCCTAATGGCGCAGAAAAACCCGGTGGCGCCGCCATCATCCCCGGTGCCACTCTGTTATAGCTGTTGGCAGGGTTGTAGAAAGGAGGATATTGGGGTTGCATGTGGTTGCTGAAACCAGGCGGGGGCTGAGGAGTTGGTTGGAATGGCATGTTCATCGAGGGGCCGCCAAAGGGATTTGCCTGGGATTGAAGTGGTTTGGAACCCGCGTTGACGGTCGTTGAAGGGGCGGGGGACGGTAAATGTACCCCACTGCTTTGTGTCCCGCTCACAGCAACCCCGGACTTGCTGTGTGGTTTCATGGGACCAGGACTCGTAAGTACTGGTGTTAATGTGTGCGGAGAAGGATTTTGGCTAGCGGCTGATCCCGGCTGAGATGTTGGTCCTGAAGAAGTTGTGACACTTTCTTGCTGGTGTATTTGACGACTCTGAGCGGGGGCTGGCACCTTTGGAAACGCCGGGGTGGCGACGGGAATGACAGGCGAGGCATATGCTGCAGGTTGTTGAGGTAAGGCTGGTACTGCAGCCGGCACAGAAGTCTGGATCGGCTGAGCAGGCCTCTTGGGCAGAGTGATGGGCACAGGCGCGGTGGTTGCGAGAGCCGCAGCCTTCTGCGCTGCTCGGTCTTCCTGCTTAGACTTATCCTTGGCCGCCTTCGCGGCCTCCATCTCCGCCTTGGCTTTGGCCTCCCTTTCCCTCTTCTCGCGCTCCTGCCGCTCCTTTTGTTCCCTTGCCTCACGTTCCTTTTGTTCACGGGCCTCCTTCTCTTTGAGACGCGCTTCTTCGCGTGCTTTCTTCTCCCGCTCTCGAAGCTCTCGCGCTTTGCGCTCGTTCTCCTCCCGCTCATGATTGCGTCGTTGGCGTTCAGCTTCCTTACGCCTTCGTTCCTCTTCCTCCGCCTTCTTTTGAGCCTCTTTCTGTTTCCTCTTTTCCTCTTCTCTTTGCCTTCTCTGTTCTTTTTGCCGGTCCTCCTCGGCTTTCTTCGCTTTCTCCTCAGCCATCTTTTCCTCTTCACGGCGTGCCTTCTCTTCAGCCTGAAGCTCTTTTTTCCTCGCCTGCCGTTCCTTCTTCTTTTGGGCTTCCTTCTGCTTTTTGACCAGGCGTTCTTCGCTTCGTCTTTTCTCGTCGGCTAGTTCCTCGAGCAGCATGTTTTGCCGTTCCCTAGCGACCTTTTCACGGTACGCAGTAAGTACCCGCTGCTCGAACATCCTGGCGGCAAAAATCTGAAACATCCGGCGGCCTTCTTCCATACGCTGCTCCTCGGTCATGGTTTCCTAGATAAGAGATTAATGACTCAACACTCCCCCAAACGGTGCGACACGTAGAACCCATACCTCTTCATCTTGACTGTCGTACTCTTCCTCCTCGTCATCATCGTAATCCTCGTCGTATTCTTCGTCGTCTACCTCATCATCGGCCGGGGGGTGATAATGGGCATTGCGGTCGCCGGTGGAGTGAGAAAAGGGGCTACCGAACTGGTCCCTCGCATCCTCCTCGCGAGCCATGCGTCGCTCGGCGAGTTGCTCCATCATTTCGATGAACTTTTTGCCGTCATTCTTCAGCAGGTCGTCGGCAACGGTTAGGATCCCGCCTAAAGAAGATGAGCCATAAGCGTTATTGCTAGTTCCCGGAGAGGGAATACTCTGTAGAAAAGACGGAAGAATGGGGAATCTGTCCCTACCCTGCACAGTCAGGCTATTTCCGAAATTAAAAAAGTCTGCCGGGTAGTCGGATCGGTGCAGTTCTTCTGAAGGCTCATCATCACTATAGTCATCCTCGTCCTGCTCATCCTCGCTGTACTCTTCCTCAACCTCTTCCTCCTCGTCATCTTCTTCGGCACCATGGTCGACGATTTGCGCATGTGATGGCTGATGGTGACTTGAATAGCTTGTCGGGAGGCCACGCGGGCGCATACCTGTCATGGAGCCGAACGAGGGGCGTCGCCCCAACATCGGAGGCGCTTCGCCCTGATTGGGATGGTTTGCGTACTGTTCCAATTCCTCGTAGTAAGCATCGTAAAGGCCCTCCAGCTCCTCTTCGATGGCCGTCCGCTTCCTCCCACACACAGTGCAACTGCATGTGTGCTTCTGCTGCTCCTTCATCTTCTTGAGCACAGCATCCTTCTCGACCCTAACCAGCTCCTTGCGTTCTGTCTCGCTCAACCCCAGCCAGAATTCTTTGATCCGCTCCCTCTCCTCCTGAGAGCTAGTGTTCCAAATCTTTTCCTTTGATATGCCCGGGCGCGGATGTTGGGACAATTGGGGCGCAGGGACATAGGTGTCATGTTGAAGACTGTTTGGCAGTTCAGCCGCATTTTGACCAGCATGGCTCTTTTTCTTCTTTTTCTTGGACTTTTTAGAACTTGTAGTCGCCCCTTGCGCAAAGCCATTCTCGTGGATATTCGATGCCCGCGAATCTCTGCGATTATTGAACTCTTCCAGATGCTCATCGTGGCTGTCGTCGTGATCGGCCTCTGTAGATTGCTGCGCGTGCGACGGAGAAGGGCTCGGAAAGCCATTCGAGGGTGCTGGGTTAGCTATGCCTTGCGTGGCAGCCGCCTTTGCCGCAGCCTTTTGACGCCGCTTTGCTTTTTTCTTATTGACAGGTTGCACCTGTCCCTCCGCCTGACCTAACCCATGACCTTGTGTATGCGAGGTAGATGCCGATTGTGGACCGGGAGCAGCATTCGCAGCTGTGGTGATCATCGGGGACGGCTGGGCCGAGTCGGCTGGGGTTGACCCCTTGGGAACCGTAATGAACTTGGATCCATCTTTGTTTGTGTATTTTGCCGTGGCCTTGGAGGTGGGCGACTGCGGGGCCAAGGGCGGCGGTGGCACCAAAGGGTGACGACTGTTACCCTTCATGGTTTGACTCTGGTATCAAGAATGAACGACGCGAGCAGATTCGAGGATCGGGCACATGCAATTCCGTGCGACGATATCGGAGGGGCAAGGGTCCGGCCGAGAACTAAAATTGAGGACAAAGTAAGCTCCAAGCTGAGAGAGATGTGAGGCGGTTGGGCTACGGCGCCGCAGATCGGATAATCGGGTGGGCAACGAGATGACCGAGTGGATAATATGCAGTGTATGAAGACGTGAAGCCAAGCACGTAGCTCGCGAGAATAGAGCAACGGCGATTTGGCGTTGTCACTGTCGTGGTGGTTGGAAAAGAATGGAATGTAAAAGCGAGTCCTGGTTTGAGCTCGAGGCAGAGAGAACTGGTTGGTGTGACTAGGCGGCTGGGAGGGGTTGATGTACCACCGCTAGCTTGAGTAGCGATGATGATGTACCTCGCTGTCGCTATCTTGGCCGAAAAGTGCGGAAAGGGAGACTCGCGGGTGATGTCGATGGTGGGAAAGAGGGAGCACAGATTGGTGCAAATGGTGCATAGGTAGGTAGAGAGAAGTAGTAGGCAGGTAGTAAAATGCGATCTGAAAGATCCGCGACTTGGGGACCAGGCGAAACTCACGTAAGAGAGGTAACGGGATTAATTAACGAAAGGGCAGCCCGCTACAACGAGTAGAAGGCGCGCTTTTGAATAAAAAAAGACCCGGCAGGGCGTCACGATAGGGTACCTCTAGTCTGGGTGCCAGGGGAAAGAAGAACAGCCGCGTCTGTCAAGATCATGAACAAGCTGGAGACTGGAGGAGATAGAAGGCAGCGGGTTGAAAGGTAGAACAGCAAGCAACGAGCAGCTAGGTACCAGGCCTGCCGTGGAGACGATGCGATTGGAACTGAAGTGGAACGCGGCACCGGCAACTGAAATGATGCATGAAGTGGATTGGGCGAGCAGAGCGGGCAGGGTCGGCAAGCCTTCCACCTTCCCCTCACAGCGCGAATGTGGCTCCTTCGGCCACTGCTCCAGTGTGCTGTTCGGATGTTTTCAGATGCCGCTTCCCTGCTGCGTCGCGTCTTTCGTTGCCTTCATCGAAGCTGGGTCGGGTAGCCTCCAAACTCCACACAGCGAGAGAGCCCCAGACTGAAGAACGAACCCCACAGATTTTCATTGGTGAGCCACAGCGAGGCTGACCATCACGTGCTGTCAGCAAAGCATCATGCCCCTGACGGATGATGCTCCGTCGCCAAATGACGGACGCTCTGATCCTCGAATTCATCGTTTCCACTCATTGCGCCAAGCGACAGTCTTATCGATAAGACAGCTGTAACTTCCAGATTGTACCTCTACGTACCACTTGAGGCAGTTGCACAACTACTTACAAGTAGAACGATTTCGTGACGGCCACCAAGGTGCATTTTCTGGATTTATTATTCGCGTGTACAATCCAGTGCTGGTACATGATGTTTCTAGCCAAATCGGTTGTAGTCACGGCCCTCTTGGCCAACGGATTGGTAATGGCAACATTGTTATGCAAGCATATATGAGACGCTCTTTCTATCTCAGTTTCCACTATGCGTTATCTTTGGCCCCATTCCTAAGCGACACAGAGGAACCAAACGTCGACGCATCCCCCAAAATCTTTATTGGCAGAATGAACAGCAGGTTGCCTTTGGAGAGATGTGTTCTTTTCCAGATTCGCTGCTAGCCGGGTTGCACTAACAACGAAGCATGACTCTCTTGCGGGTTGGTGTACCGTAAAGCTGTCACCAAGAACCTTCAATCCCATCTTCAGTCGTCTTAGACAACCAGTAGGTTTTGTTTCCATAGGCGTGCCTGTTTCCCACGCATGACAGCCCGGGAAGAGTCAAAGCCCGTGGGCGCCGTGACTTGAACCTCCCAAACGTGTCGACAGGCCGCCTCGCCGATGACAAAAAAGCCGTCACCTTGAGTTCCGCTGATCGCCCATGTAGTACCCGAAAAAATGCCACCTTCTTTGTTAGGTAGGGATGAGGCCGCGTTCAAGCTGTCATTGCCAAACAGAAGGTGGCATCATGTCTGCCAAGAACCAGGGTTAGGGTCATTTTACTTGGTTTGTTTACTTACCCCTGAAATATTTGCTGTATCTTTGAGAGCGACGACGATGTGGACGAAAAGCTTTCTGTCTTGTGGTTTGGTAATGTCGAAATGCTCAACGCTGAAATGGCGCAGAGTTTGGAGTGAAGCGGATCGAGTCAGAGGGTAATTGGCTTTGCTCATCATAAGCAAGACATGGTTCCAAACTGATGTCAGAGAGGTGAGGATTTTCAGTCTGGCACAAGCCTGGAGATGTTGCAAGTGATCGAACGTATCTCCTACCTCGTAAACCCATACAATCGGGCTGGCCGTCATCTTGTCTGGTTACCGTAACCCATGATTCGATATCTTGTGAGCAAAAGGGACCGAAGCATAAACACGGCTGGAAAGTTGAGCTCTTCGAACGGACTTCTTGCCCGGAAGGGAACACTTGACCAGGAACCCTGAAGGACAAATTCCCTTACCCCGGAAAGTAAGTTGACCTTGACTGGCCATAAAGTGCCGGGAAATGTCGTTTTGGGGACCTTCACGTTGGATTCTCGATGCTGGGCTCCGGAGAAAGTGGGTACATAGTGGGCAGTAAGCGGCTTGCGTGCGGATCGCCTCAGCCCCGAGCCTCAGGGGGGCGGTCGTTTTCCGAAGCGTTAATTAGTGCACAGCCTTGGTATCGCCCAAGCTTCAGCGCTGCAATAACCTATCAGAAACGATCGTTACGCCCTGACATGCTTGACATTCGAGCAGCGCGCGACCGTTTATGGCTGTGATGGCAAGCACAAGCTAGAAGTGGAAGCGGCCCACCCGTCAACACGAGGTAGGACCGCTCTTTATTTGTATCTTGCCAGCATCCCGCAAAGGGAAAAAGAGTGACGTCTCATCACACCATGAAAGAGTCTCGTGAGAGGCAGAGAAGACTGCGCAGACTTGGGAAATGTCCTGATGTGGGAGGTTGCTGGAGGTGAAGGAGGGTAGGACGACGGTAGGACTTGGTGCAACAGACAACTCAGGACAGATCCTACACGTCCACATCCTGCCCGAGTTTGGCTGTTCGTTGCTAGGAAGGGCCGTCGCTGTCATCCGGAAAAGGGAACCAAGAACAGCAATCAGGGGGCCCTGCATCGCTAGAGATAGTAGCGGCAACACACCAAGCATCGCTACATTGGACAATCTGATGTACCGTGCCTGGGAATCGTGGATTTGTGTGTCTCCAAATGTCTCCAAATGTCCCCGTCGCGGCGACAGGGATCGGACCAACACCAATCTTGAAGCAAACCAGGCCGGCCGGAGACGAGCTTTGACAAGCCTGTCGGTAACTGTAGTTTCGACTGTGTTCGTCGCTGCTGTAGTGGGTGGGTGTAAAGAAAAAGGCGTAAGCTGTGGTGTCTTTCAGTTTGGTTCATCTGTCCATCGATATGGTCCTGGGATTGTCGGCACTTCCATGGTCGGGACATGGATCGTGAACAGTGACTGAACACTGAAGAGTGAGAGAGAGAGTCGGGTGGAGCCCAGAGCCTGGACCATGTACTACGTACCTACCTACCGACGTAGTACTGTACCTACGACACACGCACTTGCCTACACCGTTACCTCTAGGAGTCCGGCGTCTCGAAGCCTCACTGCCAGGATGTTTATGTCAGCCGCCGTAATTCATCCCATCAAGGCAGGGGCAGTTTCCTTTTCAGATCAATCCCAAATGCAATTGCGGAACTCCTTCAAAGCGAGAAGCGCCCCCCGTCCTTGATCAGCAACTATCAACCGTTGTTTTCCCCTCAAAATTTCCCGCGAAACCACCACCACAAGTCCAAGTCCAGGATTTCAGGCAGGCACAGTCTACGCTCAATTCCACTTCTCCTGTTCCGTACAAGTTGCCGACTCCTCACTTCGGGCAGTCCTGGCACGGTACTCCCCTCGGTCTGCTGCTGCTGCTTACCAACCTACCTACCTTATCACCCGGGTTACCAACGAACGACGGGAGCACTGCCCTGACACTGCTGGTCGCGGTCACTGTCCAACCGCTCCGCTAGCTGTTGCGCGCAACTACCACCTACCGGGCACTTCCACTACAGTTCCAGGTCCATTTCCAGTTCAAGTCCTGTCCCTATTCATCCTCACTCCCAACCATCTAACTTTTTTTTTTTTTCCCTGAGCTTTTCCACCTTTCTCTCCTCGTCTCTAATTACTCCTCGCTTTATCCCACCTATTCGTCCAATTCTGCCGTCAACGCGCACGCGCTCTACTACTCTCTCGATTGCATCGCTCGTCTGCCGCTTGGCCTCTCGCAAGCCTGCTGGTACCTCCAGGTTGACCGCCCCTCTAACGCATCTTCTCGTACCTCTCTACCCGACATACTCTCGACCAACCCCCAACTGTGTGTACAGTTGCAACGGCGACGACTCCAATCCCGAAACGCAATATCCGATAGATCTTCATCGATAGCAATTCGCAATTGAATAACCCAAGAGCATCGCCTACCACACACCGTCGACAGCGCAGAGACCCAGGGGGCTCGAGGTCCTCTCAGGCGAAGTGAGCTTGGTTTGGACAAACACAAGGCTCAGGATATTTACAGCCATTACCCAAAATGGCATCAGGCAGCCCTCAGAATGTCATCCGCAGGTAAGCTAGCACCTGTCCTGCTTGGGCTTTGCGATTCGGGAAATGATGGAGAAGTACGGGACCGAATCAGTCCGACCCAGAGTTCTTCGAGTGACCGAATTGGAACACCAAACCCCTTCCCCGCCGTTGTGCTGCACCAGCCTCCAGAACAGACACACACCAGCAACTGGTTGCCTTGCCAATCTGCAGACGCTAATCCTCCGTATGATATAGGAAACTCGTCATCATCGGCGACGGTGCTTGTGGAAAAACCAGTCTACTGAGCGTCTTCACTTTGGGTTTTTTCCCAGCCGTAAGTTATCGCATCCGATCCCGCATACGCATATGCCCTCCTGTTATCCGTACCTTTGAATCAATGGCTAACGTGTATCTGCGCGGGAACAGACATATGTGAGTACTTGTTAAAGCCGCCGGTGAAACCATATGGCGGCACGGGCCTACGGCGTCCCCGTGCCCAATGCTTCCTGTGCTCTTGAGCATATTACATGGACAGCCTCCAACACGCTCGTCCTAATACTCGCTGTCCATGTTCGCGTCGTGCTAACCGATAACAATATTCAATAGATCCCCACCGTGTTCGAGAATTACGTTACCGACTGCCGAGTAGATGGCAAGTCGGTTCAGCTAGCGCTATGGGACACAGCCGGACAAGAAGACTATGAGCGATTACGACCACTAGCATACTCAAAGGCGCATGTCATTCTAATAGGGTTTTCGGTCGACACGCCAGATTCTTTGGACAACGTTAAACACAAGGTGGGTGGTTCGAGCGACGCATTGTCTCAGCAAATCATCAAGTCAGACCACTAACCAGGACCTCTCACAGTGGGTTACTGAGGCCAACGAAAGATGTCCCAATGTTCCCATCATTTTGGTGGGTCTCAAGAAGGATCTCAGGGGAGATCCAGTTGCCATCGAAGAAATGCGAAAGCGATCCCAACGATTCGTGATGGAGGACGAAGGCCAGAGGATAGCAAAGGAGATTGGCGCTCGAAAGTACCTCGAATGTTCCAGTCTTACCGGAGAAGGTGTTGACGACGTATTCGAGGCAGCCACGCGAGCGGCGCTGCTAACGTTTGAGAAGAAGGAAGGAAGTGGGTGCTGTGTGATTCTATGAGAATCCTGGGATAAGGGGACCCGTATGAATCCTCTCCATTCGCCATTATTCCTCTCGAACGATCGTGCGCAAGAATTCGACAACCAGCTCTGCTGTAGCAGAGACCAGCACAAGCAGAGCTGGGCGCGGATGACTGGTATATATGGCTTCGAACTCCGTATGGCTTCAAACTCGAAAGAGAACGGCAGTGGGAATCAAATCCACAAAGATGACTTCCCTTTTGGCTGGGAAGAAAAGAGCAGGGATCTACACTCACTTGGTTGAAAGGCTCCTCAGCTCAAACTCTGCGTAACTCGATAGACGCACACGCTCTCTCCGAAATCATTGAAGCCAGCCGACTTGAAGGGTTCGACCTCGCCTCACACTCTCTCCACATCAACCTCGCTGCTCAGGACATCGAATGTCGGGACGAAAAATGACCATAATGATCCACATGGGTTTCATTTTCACTCAGCCAGATGCTTCGGCAGGAGAACAGGACGCGGCACATGAGAAACTCATCCAGCCTTTTTCTCAGACATATCTTATGTATTAATATGGCTTTAGACTTTCCTTCGATTGTCACGGCTTTCTCGTGTAACTAACCAAACAGCGGGTTCGGATGACTTTGGGCAACCCAATGTGGCTGGCACATGTCTTACTGTCCGGGTTTCGTATCTCACACCTTTAGCATTATTCATTTTGCGGCTTGCGGTGAAATTTGGCATAATCTGTGTTATTTGGGTGTCAAAAAGGCAGAGCGAGACATGAACGGGGATTCCATCTTAGGTTTTCTATCCAAATCTTTACAACCCATGGAAACCGATTTCTGCAAAATAACTGAACTGGAATGGCCACTGATAGAAGGTCTGGAAAGAAGAACATGGTGATGGGAAAGAGGAACAAAGTTATCAGACGGCGGAGGCAATCATTGTTCTTGATACTCGGGCAGATCCAGTCGCAGCAAAATGAGTTGCAAAGAAGATAGAATTGTTGGTTAGATGCCTATTCTATGCAACTCGAAATTCCATATACATCAACATCTATCACTGCGTGACGAGGGACTGAAGTATGAACTGGAAGGTTGCTTAGGCTTGCTCATCCGAGACAAAAGTAATGAAACCTTTGACTGTAGACTTGGCGGGCGATCAGCCAACTGGGCAACCTAAAGCGAGCGGTCGTGAAAAAAAAAAAAATAATAAAAAAAATAATAAAAAAAATAAAAAAATAAAAAAATGCCGGATACGGATAGTCTGAGACCACTCTCCGCTCGTTGTAGTTAAGCTATGCCGTTACAAAACTACAATAGGGATTACGTGTAATTCAAAAACACATTGCCGAGGGTCTTTTAGGGATGTTTCAATTCGTAAATTGCCTAGAAGCTAGGTTTCAAAGAGACAACATAGACGCTCGAATCCGTGTTTATACCCAAGGTCTCATGTATAGACAATGACATGCTTGGTTGATTCTTGCGACTATTCGGCAGGCCAATCTGTGTCTCAACAACTTTGTCAGGGACGAGGCTTGGCTGCTGGATGCCAGCACGGCCATACTCAAAGTTGTAGAGCAGGAACAGGTGGGGAGAAGCATAAATAGGAAACCTGAAAGACATTCAGAAAGCTGTCGAGATTTATCAAGAGGCATTCTCTAGTTGTAGCAGCGTGCCTGTATTGCCTTGTTTCCCCAAAGTGCGGATCTTAGACACGGACAAATACACGCGGTAACAGGCACACGGGTCGGTCTCGCTGTGCTGTCCCCCACTCGGCATGCTTTGGCCGGGAGGGTATAGCAGTCGCTGATTTTCCTCCTTCCAGAACCACCCTTTGCGTGCCTCAAGACTCCCATTCCTTGACCCAACAAGAATCTCGCTCTGCGGTTTCGGTCGTCCTCGGATCACGATGATCCCACCATTTCGTTCCGTTCCAAAGTCGGGGATGGACGGACATCTTGATCAGAACCCATGAGCCAGAACAAGACCGGGAATTGACGCAAGAAAAAAACGTAGCAAATCCATGGAAAATCCTGCTTATTCCTACTCGTACAATCAACCAAACCCCCCTTTTGGCACTATTCCATCTTGTTGCCTTCCCCAGAGGTTGTTATATCTCTCATGTCCACACCAGACAAATACTGGCCCGTCCCGTCCCTCCATCCTTTTCAGACTCCTATCCTTCCCCACCCTCTCAAACATCCCATTTACCGCTTCCACTCATGATTCCAAGCCTGCCTACCCGGCGTCTCCACCAATGCCCGACTAGCATACTCAATTGGGATACTCTTCAGTCCATACACACCATTCTTCAGCATCGCCACACGATACAGGTATCCCGTCTCCCTCGTTCCGGGACCCTCTGTGTTGCGAAGCTCCTCACACGCGTTGCTCATGCTCTGGTGCTGCTGCATCAAGATCCGCTCGCGCTGCTCGCGCTGCTGGCGACGGAAGAGAAGCCAGGCGCGATGGATCGTCCAGTGGCGCAGGTACCTGTTGCGGCCGAAACGGAGGGGTGGGGGGATCCGCTTGGGCGAGAGGACGGCAAAGTGTCGCAGGATGTTGATGATACGCGGGTCGACTTGCTTGGGCCCTTTGGATTTCTTGCTGCCGGCCTTTTGGCCGGAGAACATGCCGGCTGGGGGGCCGCTCTTGCCCTTGCTCGCGTAGGAAGCGGTTTGTTGGTGTTGGATCGCGGTGGGGAGGGCGGCGGTCGCGGGCTTATTAGGTAGGAGGAGGGATGATGGCGAGGGACGCGCGCCGCCGGCGAAGAGGCGGGTGGCGAGGCCACGGAGGGATGTGAATGTTGAGGACATGATGGGTGCGTGTATTGGGGTGTTTCGCGTCGTCGTGTGCTTGTTTGTGTACTTTCGTGTACGTATTTCTTGTTACTTCGGTTGCGTGCAATGGTGGTAGTGGTCGACGTTCCACTACATAAAGAAGAAGCGCTCTACGTCCCGGTTCGACAGCGATCGCTTTTTCTCGGGCGCCGGGCGTTTTGGTTTCAAATCACCTTTCGACTGGGACGCGGAGCCGGTGGGTTTGGAGAGAACGGGAGGAGTGAGTGGTGGAGTTGGAAGGGTCGAGGCCGCCTTGACTAGCTGTTTTCCACGGTCAGTGTCCGGCGGCGTTTTCGAGATTCGACCGAATTGAGAACGGCGCGGACTCGGGAAATCTTCACAGACCCCACATGCGGTATGCCATGTGATTGGCTCCCAGTCTCTGGGAATCAAACAGATGTGGGGACGTACCTGCACCCTCTCACTTCCGCCAGCCTTGTAAGTCGATGTGCTACCTCTAGGCTTTGTGGGCATTTCGACATATTCTTGGTGCCTGAGCTCGTCGACCATGGCATTCATTCTGCGCCGTCGCTCAGACGATGGCATGTCTTTCCCTATTAGGAAGGTCAGCTCTAATCTAGCCGCATTACACTCCATCGACCAGCACAACTAAAGAAGAAGAAAAAATATCGGCATCAACTGTGCTGATCGTGCAAGCGCATTGTTTATACCAGCTCGAAGCTCTCAGTAAATCGGTCGAACAGCAAGGCCGAGACGTAGTAGACAGTAACATGCATGCGACAACTCCGTGAAAATCTGGAAAGGAGCGGAGAAGCAAGGAGCGCAGGTAGGATCAACACCAGTAAAATTGTCACGAGGGAACAAACACCATGATGGCTTCCTATATTGAGAACAGCAAGAAACTCTTACCATGTTCAACTGGATGTTACGGCACTGAAAAGCATAGGTAATGCGATGCTGGCATGAGAAACAAAAGAACGATGGCAAGCCTTTGTTCACACGACGATGGCACCGAGTTGCTTTCTGCACTTGATAACTTCATGAAAGCAGGAGGATTATTCCAAACGGGACGAAGTTGAATTGTGGACATCTTTACATTGTCAGAGGGGAGAAATAAAACAGGGAAAGATGATGAAAGGGAAAAGGGAAAGAGGGACAAAAAATAAAAAAAAACCAAAAAAAACCGGTCGTTGCAACTTACAGCTCTTGGTCCTGATTTTCATCGCCTTGTTAGATATCACCCGGCTTTTGGCCGTGGTGATAATCTTCGTCACCTTGTGAGAGACCTTTCGGTGCCTGGTGGAGTTCCTTGCTGACATCGCCGACACCGGCTTCTTGGTTGCGGACACCATAATGTATGAGAAGATGTGCTGCAAAGCGTTGGTAAGTCGTTTTGACAAGTAAAGTTTGATGGTGTAGGTGTGATATGAGCAGGAATAGGGAAGTAGTTTCGGAAATGGAAAAGGAAAGACGGTCTGAGTGATGGAAGGTTTATCTGGCCTTGAGGTTGCTCTTATAGGTGCACGCATGTAACGAGATCAGAACATGCAGGCGGGCTTGGATTACTTCGATCTAATTATTCTTTAACTGCAGTACCTCCGGCATATCAGCAGTCTCAGCGGCAGTGTTTGGAATCAGCCATTTCTTCTGCGACATTATGCCCGTATTTAAAAAAAATGGAACGGAGGGGCGCATGATGCAGTTCGGTGCAGTTTTGTCCCTGGAATTCGGTCTCCCAGCTTGCAACTGCTGAGTTATTCACCCAGATCGTGCCATATGTTCCTTCAACTATAACCAGATCAAGCCTTCAGGCCTTGCCAGGTTGTGGCTAAGGAATGCTGGGGTCTGGAAGTAATCCAGCGCGGAAAGAAATGGTCACCTTCGTTTCTCCTGGACTTTTACAGGCAAAGAAGGGAAAGGGTGCAAAAAAAGTTCCAGCAGGTTATGCGGAGGAGTTGTTCGTGAAATTTTTATTGATCAACACTGTGGAAGCACGCCTTGAATTTCTACCAAGCATGATACTAGAACGACATGCTGACTGCAGTTAAATAGGACACGTTTCGCTCCAAACATGATAAGAAACATCGATTCCCGTCGGACTGACTTGACATCTCGTGGTTCCTCTTGCTTTGCCAACTTGTAATTTCCATTTCTTGTATTCGGTATAACTATCATTCAATCCATTAGATGACCAGACCCCCAAAAAGCACATGTTGACAGCATACTATGTCTAGATGCCTCTCACCTGTCCTCTCGGGCACCAGTTTTCGAGACTTTGACATCCAAATCTTACGACCTTGTTCTCAACGCATGGTATAAACAAAAATTGCGAATAATGATTGCTGTTAACTTGTATGGCCCCTCGAGGTTACATACCTCCTTGAATCGGCGAGTGGGTTGAGGTATTGTAGTGAACAAGACACCGTAACCGCGTTTTGAAAAATTCTTCCGAACCTCAAAACTAGGTATGCGAAGAGGCAGTCGCTTCAGCTTTCACAATAGGTGAGTTCGATTCTCAAATCATCGCGACATTGCATTTCGGGGAGAAAAACTGAGTTTCTTGGAGCAAGGGGAGGGAGCGGGAGAGGGCCCATCATCCCCTGAACTTCTGCAGGGACACTCGACAGCGGCAGTCCAGTTGTATTGAATACCTACCTATCAATGCATCTACACACTCGCCGTACAATCCAATTCCAAGCTGATAATGTGATGGAATCACGAATTGTAACCCATAGTCCGCGTATACTAAAGCCCCTTAAGATCGCGTCCTCTCGACGTGGATAGATTTCGGAAGACATATGACCAACAAGGAAGGGCTTGCTGACTACCAGTCACCAATCATGCTCGCAGGGGATCAAAATACAAATTCCAGGTGAAGCATGAGGGAAGTGACGGCAAAAAGACGAGTGCTCTTTGTCCCAGCTTCTTGGAGGTGGTAGAGGCTGTTCAAGTCGTAAGTAATGAGCAAGAGCATCTCTTGGTGTACTTCGATATCTAAGCGAGTCCTCAAATACACTCAATACCTATTTTCTTTGCATAATTGTTGGGGTTGGCCTGGAATGTTGCCTGTCGTAGAAAGAGTCTTCTCCACGATGCAAGATGAAGTCGCGAGTTGTGAAAAAGAGTGAAGCATATCGCGGCAGATCCGCAACGTGATGTGGCCAGACGGGAAGCAGCCCTGCTACGCCGTACAATGTTTCTTCCAGGAATATTTCAAGATGATCGTCACACTTTGTTAACTTGCAACCAAAGGTAATGTGTCGCATCAGGGTTGAAGGTCTGGCGGCCCATTCTCCCAGCTGTCATGGTACCGTGCTGCGGACACCTCTGGCACCACTAAGCCTTGGGACAGCTGGTAAGCAGACTTGAATTTCAGAGAATTACACATGATGTACTTCTCCTTCTGCAGAACTCAAAGGCAGCTTGATGTGCCGTCCTCGGTGCTTTGGTGGCAAGAAGTTGACCTGGAATCAAGGCAAACTTTCTCAAGGAGACGCGCGATGTGGAGGGTTAGGGTTGTGGCTCGGATGTCTTCCAGGTCGAATCGCTTGACACGCGCTTGCAAGCCTGTGTGCCTGCCCCCTTCGGAATGTCAAATATACTGTTTTTCCACGGACTGGTTGATGAGGCACTGGGACTCGGATGTCCGTATGATCAATGATGTGCTACACTAAATGCCTGTATTGTTCAGGCTGAGTTCAAGCCCCCGCCCTTGATGTGAAATTCGGAAGACCGGCCCCAACGAGAGTGACGTCATCTGGGTTTGTTTGGATGAACGCACAAGATGATCTCGAGATCAATGTCATCGACGGGTCTGTTCTAGAACGACGTTGACGGAAGTAAAGACTCGATGCGGAGTGGCAGATGAAGCCGGACTCGGCCAGGCGAGCTCATCACCTGTCCGGTCCGGAGACTAGTTGATGTGGTTAACGGCGGAGGACATCCCCGTCGACCGAGATGAACCGCGCAGGTTCAGCGCCATACAAGGCGGCCAGATTCGCCGATCAGCGGACCACAAGCGGCCCCCCCAAACAGAGCGCTCGCTCAGAGTGTTTCATCCAATCAGCAGCTCGGATTTCTGATAAAACAGCCCCACCTAAAATTTTGAACCCAAGCATGATGGGATGATGCTGTAACACCATCGCAACCCTGAAACTGGCTCCCATCACTTTGTGAGTGTGTGACTCCCATTGTGTTTCCTTATCTTATCACCCCACCATCGTACCGTGACTCCTGTCTCGCCTCTCAGCCGACTCGCATCGAATTTTTGGAAGATCTTTTTCCTCCCGAACGCCTCTCTCCTCTTTTGGAGAAGCGTTTGGCTGTGTGCCAATCCAAAACACTCCAATTCACCAACCTCACCAACCCATATACCTACATTTCTCTTGGGTATTTTGCGCCGTTGCGCCTCCCCCCTCCATCCAACAATGGAGTTCCTTACTCTTACGGGCGGCTCCTGCTTCACGGCCTCCGAGGCCGTCAAGCTGATGGAGCAGATCAACAAGACCGCCCCCATCAAGGTTTCGTCTGTCTCGGGTGTCTGGGTCTATTATGCGCACATCGCTGGCGATGCCAGTGCCGCCCAGCAGAAGCTCGCCCAGCTTCTTCCTCTCTCTTCCGACCAGGCCGCCCCCCATCTTACACACATCGGCCATGGGCGCAAGTGGTATGTGACCCCTCGCTACCTGTCGCCATGGAGCTCCAAGGCCACCAGCATTGCCCAGGTCTGCGGCTTCGAGAAGGACATCCATCGCATTGAGCGCGGCCGTCTCGTCCACATTGAGTTTGAGCAGCCCTTCAACGACAAGAACATCACCTTCCGCGATGTTCTGCACGACCGCATGACCGAGACCTTCTCGGCCGACGCCCCCGACTTGGTCACCATGTTTGCCGAGGGCCAGCCCCAGACTCTGGAAGTCGTCGATATCTTCGCCCCTGGAAAGGACCCTATCCAGGTCCTCCAAGAATACAACAAAGAACGCGGTTTGGCTCTTGACCAGTCCGAGATCGAGTACCTGGTCGAGAAGTTCTCCCAGCTCGGTCGCCCGCCTCATGATGTTGAGCTCTTCATGTTCGCTCAGGTCAACTCTGAGCACTGCCGTCACAAGCAGTTCAATGCCAACTGGACCATTGATAGTATCTCCAAGGGCAAGAGCCTTTTTGAGATGATCAGAAACACCCACAAGGTCACCCCCGACTTCACTGTCTCGGCTTACAGCGACAATGCTGCCGTCATGGAGGGTGACCACGTCAACTTCTGGTCTCCCGACTATTCGACCGGCTCGTGGAAGTTGAACAAGGAGTTGATTCATGTTCTGGCCAAGGTCGAAACACACAACCACCCCACTGCTATTGCGCCCTTCCCCGGTGCCGCCACTGGCTCTGGTGGTGAGATTCGTGACGAAGGTGCCGTTGGCAGAGGCTCCACGCCCAAGGCTGGTCTTTGCGGCTTCTGGGTCTCTGACCTGCACATTCCTGACCACACTGCCCCGTGGGAGATTGACGTCGGCCGCCCGGCCCACTATGCCAGCGCTTTGGATATCATGCTGGAAGCCCCCATTGGTAGCGCCCGCTTCAACAACGAGTTCGGCCGTCCCTGCCTTACTGGTACCTTCCGCACCCTCCTTACCGCCGATGACACCAAGGCAGAGGGCGAGTTCCGCGGTTACCACAAGCCCATCATGATTGCTGGTGGTGTTGGTATCGTTAGGGAGAACCATGCGCTCAAGAACCCATCCGACGTGCAAGAGGGCGCCCACGTTATCGTTCTCGGTGGCCCCGCTATGCTTATCGGCTTGGGCGGTGGTGCCGCTTCGAGCAACGACTCTGGCGAAGGCAACGCCGATCTTGATTTCGACAGTGTTCAGCGCGGCAATCCTGAAATGGAAAGACGCGCCCAGATGGTCATCAACACCTGCGTTGCTCTTGGCATCCAGAACCCTATCGCCATGATCCACGATGTGGGTGCTGGTGGTCTTTCGAATGCCTTGCCTGAGCTGGTGAAGGATGCTGGCTTTGGTGGCAGATTCGAGCTGCGCGAGGTCGAGTGTGTCGACAAGAGCATGAGCCCTCTTCAGATCTGGTGTAACGAGGCTCAGGAGCGTTACGTCTTGCTCGTCAACCCTGATAGTATGGAGCGTTTCACTAGCATTTGCCGTGAGTTCACACCCCTACCTCGAGTTGTTTGTATATGCTGGTAGTTCTGACAAACCTAATAGAGAGGGAACGTTGCGGCTTCTCTGACGTCGGAACCGTCATCACCAAGGAGGCCGATGGCGTTTCTAAGCTCATCTTGAGCGACAAGCAGTCCAACGAGTACCCCCGTCCTATTGATGTCCCCATGGATGTCCTCTTCCCCAAGGGACGTAAGCTCGAGCGCATTGTCACTTCCAAGAAGCCCCAGTGGCCTGCTTTCAACCCTGTTGCCAGCCTGAAGGAGGCCTTTGGCGAGTCGACTAGCGACGAAGATCTCCTCAGACAAGCCGTTCAGCGTGTCTTCTGGCTGCCATCTGTTGGCTCCAAGTCCTTCCTGATCACCATCAGTGACCGCACAGTCGGTGGTCTTACCGTGCGTGATCAGATGGTTGGTCCTTGGCAGGTTCCTGTTGCCGATGTCGCTGTCACCCTCTCCTCGTTTGGTCTTAACGGCGTCAAGGGTGGCGAGGCCATGGCTATGGGTGAGAAGCCCACTCTCGCTCTCATTTCTCCTGCTGCTTCTGCTAGAATGGCGGTCGCCGAAAGTTTGTTGAACCTTGGTGCTGCCGATATCAA
Source organism: Neurospora tetrasperma FGSC 2508 (assembly GCF_000213175.1). Classification (NCBI taxonomy): domain Eukaryota; kingdom Fungi; phylum Ascomycota; class Sordariomycetes; order Sordariales; family Sordariaceae; genus Neurospora; species Neurospora tetrasperma. Next base: position 3,980,234 of record NW_009799100.1, on the reverse strand, counting down.
GGCCGGGTCCCAGCGTGGTGATCTCAGGCGCGTCAAGCTCTCCGCCAACTGGATGGCCGCTGTGAACCACCCTGGTGAGGGTGCCGCTCTTTACGAGGCCGTCGAGGCCATTGGTATGGAGCTGTGCCCTGAGCTCGGCATCAGTATCCCCGTTGGAAAGGACTCAACCTCTATGAAGGCATCCTGGAAGGATGGCGAGGTCAAGAAGAGCGTCACTGCCCCTGTTTCCGTTGTTATCTCCGCCTTCACCACCGTTGAGGACGTTCGCACTACTTGGACCCCTCAGCTTCATCGCGTGGAGGAAGTTGGCGAGACCGTTCTCCTGTTCGTCGACTTGGCCAAGGGCTTCAAGGCTCTGGGTGGCTCTGCTCTTGCTCAGTCCTTCGGCGCGATTGGCCACGAGGCGCCTGATGTGCGCGACGTGGATCTCCTCAAGGACTACTTCGATGCTCTTGCGCAGCTCCACGAGAGCGGCGTCGTCCTTGCCTACCATGACAGGTCCGATGGTGGCCTGATCACCACTGTTGCCGAGATGATGTTCGCCGGTCGCTGCGGCGTCGACTTGACCCTGGACGGCGTTTCCAAGTCCGGCAGCTTGGCCGATCTTACCGACGCGCTCTTTAACGAGGAGCTTGGTGCCGTCTTCCAGGTTCGTGCCGAGGATGAGACCAACTTCAAGCGCTGCTTCGCTACTTGCGGTCCTCCTGCTGGCCTGATTCGCAAGATTGGTGTCGTTCTGCCCACTACCAAGCAGACACTTGCCATTCGCTACGGCGAGGGCAAGCCCTTCGTGACCTTTGACCGGGCTGAGATGCAACAGTGGTGGAGCAAGACCTCGTACGAAATGCAGAAGCTGAGAGACACCCCGGCGTGTGCCGACTCTGAGTATGCTGCTATTCTCGACTCCCAAGACCCCGGTCTCTCCTACACCCTTACCTATTCTCCCGCCGAGAACATCGTTCCCTTCACTGCCTCCATCACTGGCTTCTTCGGCAAGACGCCTCGTGTTGCCATTCTCAGAGAGCAGGGTGTCAACGGCTACGCCGAAATGGCCTTTGCCTTCCGTGCCGCTGGCTTCGATGCGGTGGACGTCCACATGACCGACATCATCAACGGCCGCTCGCTCGCCGACTTCGTTGGTCTTGCCGCCTGCGGTGGCTTCTCGTACGGTGACGTCCTCGGCGCTGGCCAGGGTTGGGCCAAGTCCATTCTGTTGCACGAGAAGGCCCGTGCCGAGCTCGAGGCTTTCTTCAACCGCAAGGACACCTTCAGCTTGGGCGTCTGCAATGGCTGCCAGATGCTTTCCCGTCTCCGGTCGCTGATCCCCGGCGCCGAGCACTTCCCGACGTTTGTGCAGAACGCCTCGGCCCAATTCGAGGCCCGCTACAGCATGGTCAAGATCGAGGAAGGAGAGGCAACCAAAAATTCGGTCTTCTTCAACGGCATGGGCGGATCCAGCCTTCCTATCGTCGTCTCCCACGGCGAGGGCCGCGCCGAGTTCGACTCGCAGGCTGACTTCCAGGCGCTCACTGAGCAGAACGGTATCCCCATCCGCTACGTCGATAACCGCCTGAATGTCACGGAGGAGTACCCCTTCAACCCCAACGGCAGCCCGGCTGGTATTGCCGGTGTGGCCAGCAGGGACGGCCGTGTCCTGGCCATGATGCCTCACCCCGAGAGAACCATCATGGCTGGTGTGACGAGCTATGCTCCTGAGGACCAGCTTGCCCAGTGGGGCGAGTTCGGCCCTTGGTTGAGGATGTTCAGGAGCGCTAGACGCTGGGTTGGTTAAGCAATGATCTGATGGGACGATGAAACCGGATAAGACAGAAACAGGTACACGTAGAAAACGTCAGCAGAGATGATCAAAATAGAGGGTCGGAAAGGGATAATCAAGGGTTAGGGACATTCAACATTTGCGGATTGCGGAGTATGAGGGATGGTTTAATCAGCTGGAAGGTTGGCAGGGGAAAATGGGATTGTTTAGTGATTTGTTGGGAATTGTATATAAGGTATGGGTGGTTGATTCAATACTCAAAATAGGGGCTAGTAGCCTGACAGGCTCTTGAAAGCATTGCGATGTATTCGAAGTTCATGATCGCAGACAAGTTGTGGGTTCTCGTGAAGCTCATGCATCAGCGCAGGGACCCTGTAGTGTAGAGCACAAGAAGTATAGTTCAATCAAAAAGGGGGCATGAAATCCAATCGTAGACTCCTGGCCTGCTTGTACACTAGACTCATACTATGCCAACTTGTTTTATTATACCTGAGCTAAGCGGGTAAAGAAATGCTGCAAGAATCATAAATCATCCCTCAACAGTTCTATCAGCTCGTTACCTTCCACCAGCACCACCGGCACCGCCGGCACCACCACCACCCATGAACGAGCGCGCCCTATCAATCTTGTTAGTGTTCTCGAACTCCTAGAAGCTAAGAAAAATCAAAGGAATAGACTTACAAATCGGCAATGTTGGGATCGTTCATGAGCGAAGACATGTCGGGCAGACCGCCGCCGCCCTGGAACTGGTTCGCCATTTCCCTGAGACGGGGGTTGTTCATAAGGTTGGACATCATATCAGGGTTGCTCATGAGGTTCTGGGCCATCTGGGCAAACATGGGGTTGTTCATGATGGAGCCGAAATCGGGCATGCCACCACCACCACCAGCACCGGCGCCAGCGCCAGCGCCCGCACCACCACCACCGCCGAACATGCTCGCCAAGCTGCTCAAATCAGGCATGCCACCGGCACCACCGGCACCGCCACGGGCGGCAGGCGCATCATTCTGAGCCTCGAGCTCCTCAACCCTCCTCTTGGCCGTCTCAAATCCCTTCTTCATCGCCTCACTACCGCCGTTGCCCTCGTACTCAATACCCTTCTGGTACGCCTCCATGGCGCCCTTAGCATCGCCGAGCGCGAAGCGCGCAAGGCCCAGGCGGCTCCACGCCTTGGTGTACTTGGGGTCGATAGCGACGGCGGCCTCGGCATCGGCGCGAGCGGACTCGTGGTCGCGCGCGGCAGAGTGGGCGGCCGCGCGGTTGGACAGGTAGACGGCGTTGCCTGGGTTTAGAGTGAGCGCCTGGGTGTAGAAGTCGATGGCGGTTGGGTAGTCCTTTTGGGCCATGGCGGCGTTGCCTTTGGACTTGAGGGATTCGGCTTGCTTCTTGTCTTCTTCTGTGGGGCCATTGCTGCTGCTGCTGGCCGCAGCAGGGGCGGCGGACGAGGAGGAGGTGGTGGAGGAGGCAGAGGCGGCGGCAGGCTTGGTCTGCTTGAGCTTCTCGTAGACGGAGTAGATCTGGAGCAGATTCTGGGAGCCGATGGCCTCGGTCACGGCGGCCTTATCGGAGGGGTCAACACCAAAGGCCTCGCCGATGCAGTTGACGGCAATGTCGATGTTGTCCTTGTCGTCGGCTTGGAGGGTGCCGTCGGTCAAGGAGGTGTTGAGGAAGTCGCAGATGGCGAGCGCGAGGCGCTGCTTTGTTGTCGTCTGTTTGAGAAGAGGAGGAGGAGGGTTAGCTTTCATCTAGTTCGAGGAAACGGAGGGAAGTTGATATGGCGTACCATCTTGTGTATGATGTGAGCGTTGTCGATCTAGGGGTATCTAAAAGAGAGAGAAAGAATGTCGTGAAGTTTGAGGCTTGGGTTATTTTGGTTGGGCCACGGGGTACCTTATGACCTGACAAGAAAGATGGATGCGGGCGGGCGGGCGGTCTGTACAATGGGGGAATGGGTAGGTACAGCACACTGGTCTGAATGGAGGGGATGGCAGAGGGGCTGCAACAGCGGGACCCGACGCTTCTAGAATTGGATGGGGCGGGCAATCAAACGCCCAGTTGTCCAGGGCAGTGTACAATATCCTTGCAGACGAGGGTAACTGCGGGGTCGGCGGCTAGCTTGAGCTGCTACAGAAAACAATGTGTAGTAGATGATGAAAGCCCTTGATCAGCATCTCAGCATGCGCTTAAACTGTACAGATCCCTCCACCGAAACCCGAACCCTTGGGGTTCCATTGCGATGCGCTCCCGGTGCCGTTGGGTGGAGCCTCGCTGATGTCACGCATGTGAAATGCACAACGCAACGTCCCGTTGACAGTCGCGGTCGCGATTGCGGTTGAAGACAGCGCCTTGGTTTTTTAAAAGCAGCCTTTACAGCTCGGGCTTCGCTCCCGCCCTCTATTAGGTTGACGGCGCTGCTTTTCACAGTCCGTCGTCCACTCCTTCTTGTCGGTACATATCTACTTATGTCTTCTCTCCGGATATAACAAGGCGGTCTGCTGACCTGAACCACACCAGGTTCTGCTGTTCCCGCTGTCTCGACATCAATCCATAACCATTTCTATTGCTTGTATATCGTAGCGATAACGGCGACGACCACGACGGTTACCGAATCATTCCTCCCTCACACCCGACCAAGCCCAAGATGTCGACGCCAGGCACCAGCTCACAAGCCAGCTCGCACCCCGTACCAAATAACCTCACACGTTCCAACACAGACAACTTCAAGCGATGCTGCATCTGTTACGAGGATGAAGGCGAACGCACTACCGAACCGGTCATCCATCCTTGTACATGCAGTTTGCCCGTCCACGAGACATGCCTTATACGATGGTACGAAGAGATCCAAAAGCGGCACAACCGTGACGACGTGAGCTGTCCGCAGTGCAAGGCTCCCTTCAGGGTCGAGGAGCCCTTTGACTTTGTCGTGGCTCTGCGCGATACAATACATTCCCAGTTCAGCAAGGTGTCACCCATTATCCTCGCGTCCATGGCCGTGAGCGGTACCTTTGCCAGCTCTGCTACATACGGTGTTATCGCTGCCTCCTGGTTTGCTGGCTACGAGACTGCACTCGGGTGGGTCGGCCTTCAGATTACTTCCGGTCAAGCTGTTGCCGTACCCGTGGCAAGAAGTGCGCGAGTAGGGAGAATAATAATGAGGCTGTGGTCACTATCTTCCATTGCTCCGGCCGTCGTCCTTAGTCGAGCTTTGCCGTTCCTGGCTAATTTCTTTTTTGTTCCATTTTCCGCCATGGTTTGTCAACCCTTTTCCTCATCCCATCTCCACGGTTGATGCTGACTCTAATCGTTTACCTCATCAGTACGGCCTCGCACTCATAACCCAGGACGATCACCCAACATGGCCGCCCTCACCCACGTGGGCAATGGTTATGATGCCTTATATACATATGAGTTATATTAGATTCTACGATTACTGGCTAAGCCCGATCGACAATCGCCTCAACCGGGCTCTACGGGGTCTCGAAACCAGCCTTCAGCCCATCGATAGTGCCGCCGGCGAATCCGAGGCCGGAAACAACGACAACAATGGAAACCAGGACCGTGGAAGCCGCTTCAGCATGTCCGACCTCCTAGACCTGGGCCGCACCGCTTGGATTGTCTTCATCAACCCCCCAGACCAGAACGAAGCAAATCTAGATGATCCTTGGGGACTAGGCGCTAATGCCCTCAACGGTAACGATGGCTTCGACTTCGAAGTAGGCGCTAATGCCGTCAACAATAATGCCGTCAACAATAATGCCGTCAACAATAATGCCGTCAACAATAATGCCGTCAACGGTAACGATGGCTTCGACTTCGATGATTTCCTATTTTCTGACCTTGACCGTCCGGGGCCTCACGATGAGGATATTCCCACTGCCATCGACGGTGCATCAGGTGGGCTCTGGGATGTGCCTCCACTGAATCAAGACGTACCAATTGGTATGGTTTGGGGAGGGGGTCTACAGTATCCAGAGTATATACAACCACAACCACAACCAGCTCCACCCGAACCAGCACCAGCCCAAGCGGCACCAGCCCAAGCGGCACCAGCCCAAGTACCGCCAGCCCAAGCAGCAGAAGCCGAGGCTCGCACCTCGGCCCCAGCAGTGCCAGCGCCCGCGCCCGCGCCAGCAGCAGCAGCAGCTCCACCTCCACAGCCCGCAGCACGGGAAAGGAACGACGACGACCAAGACGGCGTGGAACTCCCCCCGGTTTCCTTCACAGATCTCACCAACAACGTAGTCACCTCTCTCCTCTTCCCCTTTATCTCGTACGGCATGGGCGAGCTTCTCCGCCTCTCACTACCGAGGTCGTGGACTTCCCCACCCAAGCCCATTGTCACGTCGGGGTTCTTTAGGAGTGGAAAAATCATGCAAGGAGGGCCCGGCGGTCTGCTGCAACAGAGATGGGGACGCAGTCTGGCGGGTGGCTGTCTATTCGTGGTGATCAGGGACGTGTTTGAACTGTATGCCAAGTACAGGAATGTGCAGGCGAAGAAAGCGCGGAGAATTGTGAGAAAAAAGGGGGGAGAAGGAGGAGGAGGACAGAGGTCTAATCGGAGGGCTGCTGGCGCTGGCGCTGGCGCTGGCACTGGTAATCAGTAGGACTTTGCCAGTCTCATCTCGCGTTCGAGGCGGGGGTGGTTTTGGTCAGTACTTGACCAGACGTGAATATTTGGAAGGATAATAGTGTTGGGTGAGATGTGTTATTGATCCAGCGAGAACTGGGACAGGTTGGGCGATTGGCACTATGCAGCGAACTGGGCCGTGGTCTGGGTGTGCATTTACATGGGTTTTGGCGTTACAACTGCTTGATGGTCTCCTTTCTGGCCTTTGTATATATATATTCTTTTGGTTCTTTTTTTTCATCCCCTCATGGTGAAATTGGTGAGGGGAATTCACATAGCGTTTTTCCGTGTATATATTCTAGGACTGTTTGAGATAACCATGGTAGCTATCATGGCTGTAAAGACACAAGTTGAGCGGTTAATTACTAGGAAAATTGACTGGATGAATAACACAGCCTTTTCAACACTTTTTCTACCCGTCAGTGTATATTGAACTCTTGGTTTTTCCCCTTTGTATCATGCATGCTAACTCAACCACAGGATTCATAAGTAATCACAAACCTCTATTCAGCATCCGTCAAGCCAACCCTTCCTTCCCACCCAAATAAAGCGCACTTCCAGACCCCGGCTTACTAACCACCACTGCCCCCTCCCTCTGCTCCTCCGTCAACTCCAACTTGCTATAATACTCCCTCTCTAGTGCCTCCTTGACATTGTTCACCTTGTCCGCCGGCACCAAATGCACGCTACATCCACCCCATCCCGCACCCGTCAACCGACTCCCGTAGCTGCCCGCCTGCCGAGCAATCGCGCAAATCCGATCAATCTCCTCGCATGAGCACTCGTACACCTCACGACACGAATCCTGCGTCTCGTTGAGCAGGGCACCTAGGCGGCTGTTGAGGTCCTCTGCTGTACTTGTAGTTGATGATGATGATGATGATGATGATGATGACGAAGAAGAGGAAGTTTCAAGAAGGTCCATGAGCTTGAGCACCCGCAACGCTTCGCTGAAGACGTGGATCGCTCGTTGGCGCAGCTTGAAACGCTCGGCGCGCACGGGGAAACGGGAGGTGAATTTCTGGTCTAGTTCAGAGGTGGAGGGCAGGCCAAGGACGGCGGCGATTTCGGAGCGGGTGTAGCCCTCTTCCTTGGTGAGGGTTTGTTTGGTTAGCTCGAGCAGGTGTTCGAGCTGTTCAGTAATGGATTTGCTCGAGGTTGCGCCCGAGTTATGCTCGGAGAGGGCGAAATAGGTTTCGTGGAACCCGTGAAGGGAAATGCCCAGGGGAGAGGCGTCGCCGGGCAATAAGGTGCCAGGAGGGTTGAGCACGGCGTTGAGGTAGGCGGCTGCGAGCGTGCATTCGACGACGCGGAGGTTGTAGTGGATTGGACCGGTGACGAACTTGTCGGCTGTGACGAAGGATTGGGCGATCAGGAAGGTGAGTTCGGGGGTGGTGGGTGGAAAGGAGACGGGGCGGGCGAGGAGGGTGGGCGTGAAGGAGACGAACAGGGCGGAACCACGCTCGGAGAAGACGGAGGCGGATTGATCCATTCTGTCATATCGTGTCAGTTCTAGGTATGTTCTTGGATGGAATTTGTTAGTTGGATGCTTGACATACCCTCCAGAGTTCACACCAACGGCTCTCTCACTGACAATAGCCAGCTCCGTCAACTCCTTCTTGTCAACCGTCTGCTCGCCATTGGCCGCCATGACAGCCAAAGCACTAGCCGTGACAAAAGCAGCACTTGAACTGAGTCCTCCACCAGCCGGGACGGTGCCGTCCATGAGAATCTGCATGCTCTTGGGTTTGAAGTCGGCCCCGTGCTTCTTGCGCAACAGCTCCAAAGCCCCGCGTAGGCCCGACTTGAAGTAGTTGGTCCATTCGTGAACGGTGGCGTCGATGTCGACGGAATCATAGAGAATGTCGAACTCGCGCGACTTGAACTTGGAGTCCTGCACGTTGGCGATCTGGATCCTAAAGGTTCCTTCCTTGGGAGCTGGTAGGTGTGTTGAGACGGCAATGATGGTGTCGGCAGTGATGGCCATAGGAAGCACAGAGTACAAAGAGTAGTCGATGTGTTCGCCGATGATGTTCACTCGGCCCGGAGAGCGAGATACGAACTCGGGCTGGTGGCCGTAGGTGGACTCAAACTTGGAGAGAAGGTTGTTCCATCGTTTTGTTTGCGTGTCAAGGGCATCACGGGTGTAGATGTCCTCGAGCGAGTTGGCGATGGGGACCGGTCCGGACATTGTGATGTTGACAGTTTTTGGGGGAGTATCTTGAGAACTGGACCAGCTAATTGAGGACCGGAAAGGAGAAGGAAGGTGGAATATGGGCTAGGATATGGGAGAGGGGGGAAGAAGGGTAAGGTAATGAAAAAGGAGCGCTCGTCAAGCTTGGAGTAGTTGCCCCACGAATCCAGGTACGAGCTGCCCCGCACTGCCGTCACTTACAAAGACCCCTAGAGGTAGGGTACAGCGACCAGGGTAGCGGGTAATTGACCTCGAATGGAGTTGCAAGATGGGGTTCGGTGGAGGTTACTCCGGGGTCACTGGCTGTTTCGGGTAGGCACCTCTAGTTTATCAGGTTATCTGTAGACACTACGTTTGTTTCACGATGAGTTAAGGAATCTGCTGAGAAGACCCAACTGCTTTCACCTGATCACTATTGAGTGTAAAGTTGTGGACTTGAGAGAGTGAATTTGAAACTCATAAAACAGCAGAGCAGATGATGAGCTTTCGGGGAACACAAATCGAACATGAATGATAAGAAACTTGGGATGAACGCCACGAACAGCTCCAGTTCTCCTCAGTGATTTGTGCGGTTACATAGGTACGGCATGTACACAGCATGGAGTGCTGCTTGGTCACGCGGGGCCCCAGAAACTCTCCAGCTTTTTTACCCCGAGCAATTGGCCGATTGCGGGGCTGTCCAAGGTTCCAACTCTTGTCGTGATCTTCTTTGTTCTATTCTGTATATTTCCCGAGGTTTATTCAAGGATGCTCATCAAATCGTGCCCGATGGGATGCTTTCCACCCGCAAACCCTTTCTGTGTTTTGATGTTCAGCTCTTGGGGATTTGGGGTAGTGTACTTACCTACCTGTAGAGGTATGTAGATACCTCTACAGCGCTACAGAACTAGTACTGCTTGCTGGATCGGTGGGTATCCAAACTTGCACATACGATCTGGTAAGCAGTTTGTATACCAAGATGATATCCCATCGTATACGCCGAAAGAGAGAGTATCTGTGTCTCTATCCCAGTTTTAGACAAGCAGCAAAGGTGCAGAATAGAAAAAGGGCATTGGGTACATAGGTAGTAAAGATGGCACTTAGAGAGATATACACTACCGTTCCTTGAAAAGCCCAGGTCAGATAAGGTATCCACCTTGAGGTCAGGTCACTGTCATCCAGAACCCACTATGTGGAGCTCTACGGCCGCACTGTACCTTGCATTCAGCTTCACACATCCGTCCGTCTGCCAAGCAATCGAAAGCTCAACCTCGAACTCATCTCATCAGCACATGGATCCAAACTTCACAACAGAACACACACCAATCTCCGACAGAATGCTACACTACGAGACGGAATGGTTCGATTCCATAGTCACAGCAGCCGGGTCTGTGATTGATGAGAACCCGTCCATCTCAACAGACGAAGCCTGCCAAAAACTCCAATCCAGTGAGTCTTCCTCCTCCGTCACTACCTCAGCAACGAATTAACTGATCTCAACGTAGAGGTTCCTGAATCATTCACTTTCAGGCAGTTAGCAGGGCTAGCTAGGCGGTACCTCAACAAGGTGAGCATTTCAGTTGCTGTAACAGCAAGCTGTCAAGTAGCAGCTAACCCAGAAAACCAGAACCTCACCTCCAGCACCTCCGGAAGACCTACCCGACAGCAATCCACCCTAGCAGTTCTCGCGTGCCTACTTCTCAAAGACCGAATCGCACCCGATCAAGATTCAACAAGTGCAGACGAGAACTCTTCAGAAAACGAAGATGGCGAGGACAGCCTCTCACCAGGAACCCGCCTAGCTCGCTCCATAGCACGAGCAATCTCCCCCGTCTTCCCTCAGAAACCAAACAGCCACTCAAACGACCTCGACGACTCCAATACCCAACTCCGCGCTCACCTCACCACCCAATGCCTAGCAGCCGCCGACGCAGGCTTCAAAGTCCTCAAGCTCCTCGCCTCGCGTGGTCCAGAGAATCTTGACAACCCTGACGTCCTCGTCACGCTGATCGCCTACACCAATCCCGCCGAGGAATGGACGACTCCTGAGCTAGCGGCTCGCGCCACCCTCATCCTTCAGCAACACCTCGATTCCGCCGAAAAGTCCAACTCTAAGAAACAAGGCTTCATAATAACCCACATTCTCCCCATCTACCTCCGCCCCCTCTTCTCTCGCTCCTCCCCTTCCCAGCCACTCATCACCCCCTCGGGCCGTCCATCCGCCTACGGTCAAAACCCCGACGCCCGACCTTCTGGTCTTCCCGATGACTCGAGCAAGACCAAACCGTGGAAATTCGTCGATCTGCGTGCCATTACTGTGTTTGACTGGACTGTTTCTGAAGCGGACGAGGAATCGACAATTACCAACTCTTGGCCGCTCTTCATTCCGGTGCTGCTGACGCTGGCGGATGATAACTCCACTTCCGTTCGAAGAAGAGGGCTGGTAATTCTGAAGAAATTCTTGGACAAGTTTCCGGATATAATTCTGAATCAGACGGGGCTGAACAAAGTGTTTGAGGACACGGTTCTGCCTACTTTGAGTTATCTGCCTAGTATCACGCCGGAGGAGGAGTCAGTGCAGTTGCTTGGGCCGGCGTATGCGGTGTTGAGGCGTTTGGCGGGGAAGCTGAGTGGAGAGAAGAAGACCAAGTTGCTGGATAGAGTGGTCAGGGAGGGAATATTGCTAGGGTATTTCCATGCTAAGGAGTATGTAAGGATCGTTGAGGTGTTGTGTCGGGAGATGGGAGAGGTACTGATGGAGATGGGGGTTAATGCGGTTAAGCATCTCAAGGTACGTGGTATTTATTCTGTGCTACTGATGCTGATGCGTGGACGCCCAAAGTTGAATTTGACAAGAGGGGAGAGGGAAGACATGAAAAACGGACACAATGCTAACCATTCGCGTCGTCAAATTTCGTACCAGGATATCATCCCCATGCTCTCGACAATCTTAACGGATCCATTCGCCTCCCTTCATCCCCCAACCCTACTATCAGCTATCAAAGCCCTTCAAGTCGTCCTCGCAACATGTTGGCCTCGGATCCCCAACTCGCCTTGGCAGGGTGAGATTATCAATTCCCTGGTGCTCTGCTGGCTCAATCTTCACGCCTCTGATTCCTTGGAAGACACCTTCCCGGCGATTAGACAGGCACTCGTTCACACAGCAGACGCCCTCGCCGCTGTCCTGGCTACGGAGGTGGATGAGGGCAAGCCGGCCATCAGTCTCTCCGAAGTCGTCGAACCGCTAGTGGCGAAAGAACCTTGTCTTTCCCCGCTCTTCTCCGCGGCGTCAAACGAGGAACAAGACTCGGGGTTGGAGTGTTGAAGTTGTCACAGAGGCCCTGGGTTCGGGTTCTCGCCCTGCCTCTGGATGGTGAGCGATTTTGTTGGTCATCTCCGGCTTGAGCCCCAAGGTCTCGTCTGCGTCCTCTGGAAGAACCCTCTCCGGGTCCGTAGTCATCATCATCCTCAGCAGCCCCGTCCATTCCATGATGAACACCACGATCGGCCCCACACATAGTCAACACCCTCCTCGTCTCATTTGGCGAGACAACGACAAAGACCACCGACGAAGCCCGCCTCGTGCCATCCCTATCCTTCTCATCCACGTCCTTAATCAGATACCCTGTAGTTTTCTCGCCCTCTTCCGGCCCAACAACCACGGGCTCCTAGTCCACCGGCTGCTGCTTGAAAAGGCTCTTCCCCCTCAACCACTTCCTATAGGCTTTATACCTCTTCTTCTGCGCGTCCTCTTCCGTCACGGTGAGCGGGTTCTCGCTGATCTTGAGCATCTCAATGTAAAGCGCTTTGTCATCGTCCGCTAACCCTCCACCATTAATATTTCCATTCACACCACCCGGCGCACCTCCTCTATTGCCACCACCACCACCTCCGTCAGGAGTTCCGTACCCACCATAACCACTATACACACTTGAAGCATACCCCGTAATCCCCAACCCATCCCCAACGCTACCATCCCCATAACTACCCACCACCATACCCCCATTCACCTCTTCATCTTCTTCTTCCACAACAATAGAAGCAGGATACTGCCAACTCCCATTAACATACTCCTGATACTCAGGCTCCACCTCCCCGGGCGCAATCTCGCTCGATACCACCAGCGGCAAGTGGTGCGGGTGGCTGACGTAGCGGGCGTAGTCCTCGGCCTCGGCAGCGCTGACGGTCGGGTTGAGCGAGGAGTGCACCACTTTGGTGAAGGTCGATTGGGCAGCCCGGGTTTTTTCTTGGGCGGAAAGGTGTTTGTTTTCTCCTAAAGGGGTGGTGGTGTAACCGTTGCTGTTTCGGTTGTTGGGGGTTTGTTGATACTGCTGGTGATGGTTGGAGTGGTAGTTGTTGAAGGGGCGGTACGAGTAGTCTCCGAGTTCGGTGCTTTCGCTGGTGTTGTTGTTGTTACTTGAGGATTCGCGGCCGAGAGTTCGAGAAGGGTTGGTGGTGGTGTTGTTATTGTTGTTGGTGGGGTCCGAAGGGCCAGTGGCGGAGGTGGTGTTTGCGGCGGTGGCAGCTTCTTTGGTACCGCTGCCGGGGAGCCAGCGCTGGAGGGAGAGCCCACGGTGGTGACCAGGTGCGTTACCGCCGTTGTTGTCTGCGGCAGCAAGAGCGGCTTTCTCGTTCATCGCAGAGGCGTTATCCGCGGCATCTTCGGCTAGATGCTTCGTTCCGGAAAAGTGGTCGGCGCGGTTGGTGGCAAACGTCACCTCCTTCTTGACCTTCTTCCTGTCGTGCGTATGGTCGCCGTCACCGGTCCCGCCTACCTCGCCGCGCACGCGGAACGGGCTGAGGTCGTACCGGCCGTCCTGGGTGGACTTGAAGGGTATGTACCTGAGGGTCGAGTTCATACGGTACGCAAACATCTTGAGGAAGGACGAGAGCGTGGAAGGACGGTAGTACTCGAGCCAGTAGTCGTCATAGCGGGACACGGGGATCTTGCTTTGGGGTGAGTTGGGCTTGATGGCGGGATACGGAGGCAGGACGCGAGGCTTGAGAAACTCGGGTGTGTACCAGTTGATGTAGTGGCGCTTGCGCTTCTCCAGCCACTGCCGTGGATCTTCGTGGTGCAGGTAGTAGTCGGTGCCCAGATCCCAGAGCATTGGCTGTCCTTGGGCGAAGATGTAGTTACCGAGGAACAGGTTGTAGGCCTCCTGACGCTGACCGTCGAGAAAAGCATTGTTGTAGTATCGCTTGAAACTCTCAATCATGTCGCGCGAGTGGCTGGTCCACTGGTTGATCTTTCGGTATGTCTCCATGGTGTTAACGAGCTGTGAGCCGCCATACTGGACGGCAATGGTGTCTCCATGGTCGTGGTACATGTGCGTGAACAGGTTGACGGCGTCGGTATCGTAGTTGACAGTGGTGTCCTCCAAGATGCCGAGAGCATGGAGCTGGTGGCCAAGGGCACGCTTGCCAATCACGAACTGGGCCGCATTGGTTCGGTCCAGACAGTCGATACAGTTCGTCCGTGCGACTCCGTTCTGGACCCGGATCGGGGAAGTGTGGCCGTCACCGTTGTGGAAGAAGCCGGTCGTCAGGACAACGTCCTCAGCGATACTTTCCAGTGTCCCGATAACATCTTGGTCCCGACTCTTAGCGGCTCGCGACATGTCCCAGGCACGGTAGATGATCTTGTTTTCCTTGGGCAAGAACTGGTTAAGATATTCTACGGCGCGGGTGTACTCGTCCAACAGTTTACTTTCACGCGGAGTGCGCTCCCGCGCCTTCACCAGGTTCAGCACATAGATTGGTGCTCCGTACCGCTCAAAGAGGTTATCAAAATGTAGAGCTGCTGCTGTGTAAAATGGGTCAACGAGGTTCAGCTCGATGGGTGGCTTGGGCGTCACGCCCGTGTTGTCCTGAGTCCAGTACAGTGGAATGGAGCCTCTGTGCTGTACATACGAGGTGTACGCTGGGCTGGCAAAGAACTTGGGACCCGGGGCATGGAAAGAAGTTGTGAGTGACTCGGACACAATCTGCTCAGTCTCGACATCGTTTGCTACATATCCCAAGTCGTTGGCGCCACGTTTGAGGAACCTTGCGCCGGCAAAGAATCTGCTTCTTCTGGCAATGACAGTAACGTGGACGGTTCGTCCGTAGATGGAGATGGCGGCTTGGTCAAAGTAGCCGTGAATAATGGGACGACACCAGTCATAGGGTGTGTTCAAAGCGTTGGCGACAGGTTGAAGCAGGTGGTTGTTCCAGACGAACATGGAGTTCAGGTCATCCTCCATAGGGCCAACCTGACCATTCAGCAACGCCTCTCGCTCTCTGGTGATGTTGTACTGCAATGTGCGAGTGATATCATACGAGTAGCTGTAGTAGAAAGATCTGGTCAAGTCCAAGTTGTTGAGGATGCCCAAGAAGCGCGTCTCCTCGGTATTGCGCTGGTCTGTCTTGAAGCTGGGCGAGGTCAAGGGAATGAGATCGGTGCCATCGATTTGGTAGACATAGTGGCCGCCTATCATGGCAACTGTGCTCTTTTTGGTTATGAGCAGCATGTACCATGGGCCGGTGAACTTGATGAAACCAAGCAGACCCCAGGTAGTGCAGCGCAGCTTGAGACCACCAGTGCCCTTGTTGCCGTCGTCGATGGTGTCCAGCAGCTGGTTCATGTCTTTCTGTGAGTAAATGGTCTTGTCATCCGTGATGCTCAGCTCAGAAGCGTCTTCTGCGGTGCGGTCAATTTTGAGGATGCGGTAGCGTTTCTCAGTGACATCGCCGCCGACCATGTAGAAGCGACTGGCGGTTTCGTAGAGACTGAACTTGTGCATCTTGTGCTTCAGCCTGGACCGGGGTCGTTCGCCAGAAGTGCCATCCAACCTGCCCACATCTTCCTCTTCCTCCTCGGGGGCTAGGGCACCCGAACGTTGGGTCGGATCTGGACTGGTGGTGCGGTGAAAAGGCTTGGCGACGGCGGGCTCGTCATCGTCGTTGTCGCCGACGCCAGCGCCGGCACGCGATGATTTGTCCTTTCTCGAGCCTTCGGCCTCGGCGTCGGCACTGGCATTATTGTGAAGGAGAGGAAACGGTGGTTTTACCAACCCTTCT
The DNA here is from genome assembly GCF_000213175.1 of Neurospora tetrasperma FGSC 2508. Taxonomy (NCBI): domain Eukaryota; kingdom Fungi; phylum Ascomycota; class Sordariomycetes; order Sordariales; family Sordariaceae; genus Neurospora; species Neurospora tetrasperma. The sequence goes on along the minus strand of NW_009799100.1, from coordinate 3,964,595 downwards.
CCCTCGAAATCGGCCGGAATAGGGGGGTTCTTTGGGTTCTTTGGGTTGAGGTTGTTTGGGTCCCGATCGGAACCTGAAGGCGGCGGAGGTGATACCGAGCTTGTAGCGCCAGGCTCGGGAGCGCCGCCGGCGAGGGCGCTGGCAACAGTAATGTCGCTTTCGGCTGCATCTATCATCTTGTCCGCTATTTTCCCTGCCTGACAGGGAGTATACGGGCCGGCCTTTATGCAGCAATCGACATGACTTGGTCAATGCCCAATGTTGATGATGATGCCGGTGATGACGTTGAGCAGAAGTTCGGATAAGATCTGGAGATGTACCCTGACGGCCACCTGGGGTCCCTGGCACTCAGGGCCTTCCCCGCTATTTCCATTCAATCACAGGGGCTAGGTGTAGCTTCAGTTGACCACCTGCACAGACCTCTTCCAAGACTTCCGGTTGGGTAGGTCCACTTTTGCCTCAACCACTCCCTCCCGTCCCGTTCATGGATCCAACTCTTCCCGATTCTCTTACCGTTGGCACCTATCTCCATCACCTTCGTCACTCTTTAACTCGTTCCGATCTTTCTCTTGATTGATATCTGCACAAATGGGCTTGCGCCCCCTATTTTCACGCAGTGTGATCCCAGCTTGAGTCACGTATAAATCACTACTGGGAGACAATACGGGGCGAGTTATCTTTTTTCCCTTTATATTTGGCCATCTGCTAGAGGTAGATCAGAGCTTCTCCTTGTCAAGTGGGCAATGGTAAGGAAGAGCCTCATGACGGTCATCACTTACACACCTATGTTCGTATGCTTCTTTTCCCGTTTCACCGCTCACGCCATTGCCCCAGTCTTCCAAACATGAATTATGAGGTACATATCTTTCTTTGAGAGGGATCATAATCTCAAGGAGGACTGTGTGCCTCCAACCCGTTCGAACGATCATAAGAATAAACCGACCATGTCACGGTCAGTACATCACACTTTGGATATACTCTTGCACGCATCCAAGCGTCTTGATTGCACCCTTAAACCTCAAATTCGAGGCAGTTCTGCATGACAGAATTTCTGATGGACTCTGGGCGATATGTTTCCAAGTCATTGTAATTCCTACCACACTTTCGTGATGGTCTTTTCCAACCACGACGAGCGGTACTGGGGCTGTCCGTATTTGTGTCATTCTTACGATTGCTCGCCGTCGTCGAGGTCGCCTGTTTCGGCAGAAGGCAAATCCGAAGAGCAAAGTCCTCAAAATCTCACATGGGTATAGTAAACTCATCAGTCGCTCGAGACCTGGTATCATGAACCTGATTTTTAAGATGGCGTGCAAGGCTCGGGGTTCGACAGAGAGTACACTGACATTAACCTTCTTGACAGATCCAGGTCCCGAGATGCCACGCATCTGGGTATCCTCGGGTTGGGATGCTCCATCAAGGCCGCACGTCCGCCCGGCAAACATCAAGGCGGCCGTGATCTCGTAATGCAGCATCGATCAACAGATGGATCTCCAGGCATATCCTCACAGAAAGGAGCATGAAAACGAGATATTGGTCACGGTCCATGTTTGCCTTCACATTTTAGTTCCACCACAGCTTTGGAAGGAGGGGTTTATCAGTACCTGGGCGGCGTTCAGGTTCTCACGAGTGCTGTTGCATTGCAGTTTTTCATCCCAAATCATCCCAAGTCCCAACAGTTTTCGAAAATTTCTGCCGTTCCGTGGTCGTCTTCGTTTTCACAACCCCGCGTCACAGAGATCACCATTGCAAGATCCTCCTCCGTTGTTGCGCCAGACCCTAAAGATTCTGACCGTGAGCATCTCGAGGAGGAGTATAAAACAGCTTCTGATCGAGTTGAAGGAAACGAATTTTACCTCTGGCATTCCCAGCGTCCCATCACTTTTCCATGGAGGATTACACCATGGCCAGCGTGTACGTCCCTCCCAAATTGACACCAATGTGATTCTTGAACTGACACCTCATTACAGATCACCAACCACTGTAGGGGCAACAGTGACGATGGAACAACCCTCAATTGTGGTCACCTCGTCTCCAGATGGTAGTGTCGCGGTCACGCATGAGCCTGGCGCAAGTTTGTTAACAGAGACATGCGCGACGCCCGAGTACACCTTACTTAATTTGGGACCATCTGCGATTTACGCGCCCTTTGTTGGTTGCGTAGACACCAGGCAAGACTGCTGCCCATTCCAGCCGCAATCATCGGTGGAAATAGGGTTCAACGACGTGTATCCTGAAACCTCCGATTCTGAACAGGCGGTCCTAGAACGCTGCCCCGCCGACTACTACTCGATCTCAGCCAGTTGCTGCCCCAGGTAGGCACAATCCTGCATTTGAGAAACGTAACTCAGACTTGGAATTATGCTAACCATGACTCCGTAGCGGTTACACTCCATGGACGACTGACCTAGGAGGCCAGACACCGTGCTTCAGTGTCCTCCAAACAGCAATGACACCGCCTCCCATCACGAATGCGAATACAGTATCATCCAACGGGGCCAACCCCACCGTTGTCGTCTCCGACGTTGTCTATGCCATAGGTTACCCCGTTCAAGTGCCCATCAACAGCTTTCCAGCGGAGGCCATCGCTGGTACTGTGGCGAGCGTTCTCGGACTGCTAGCTATTGCAGGGTTGGCTTTGTTTTGTTACACACGGCGGCAGAGGCGGGAGTTTCTCAACCTGGGAAACGAGCTGAACGACCTCTATGGCCCTAAAAGAACTCCGGAGCCCACAAACACATTTCGGTCAGGAGTACAAATCAGCGGGTCCAGCAGTTTCAAGGATGACAGGACCATAGTCGAGGATGGAGCATATTCACGGAAGTCAAAGGAATCTAAACGGAGTCAGCAACAACACTCGCCCTTTGACGGACACCAATCCATGGCCCCACCGGTCAACACCCCTGAGAAGGATAGCTTCCACAGAACGTCAATCCATGAGCTGCAATCGGAGCAGCAGGGACTAAATCAGAAATCCAACTTGCAGGTTGAAGAGTCCGACCAACAAGCCCCTCAACATGAAGATAGCCACTCGCACGTAAATGCCAGCGAGCATGATCTTCCCATTCCCTCGCCATTCGCATTGGACAAGCCACAACTACCTGCACTCTCACAGCAAGGGGAACTGAACGCAGACGACATAGTCAACGTGAGCAACTTTGGGGATGAAACGTTTGCTTCTGCTCACAGCAGCTATGACTCGAGCCTTTTTCAAGCACTAACAGTTGGAACCGCCCGTCCAGAGCGTCTCTCACGTGCCTACCCAAAGGTTGTCTATGTAGAGCAGAAAGATGACGGAAAGTCTCTGTCGGGTGAGGCAGCGAAGTGAGCACTGCCCGTTTCCCTTCATCTGGTGGGAAATGGAAGGGAAATCGGAAATAGGAAGCGCTATGAATCACTGTTTTACAATCAGGTATCAGATGACGCAAGTTTACATTTAGCGCAAGGTGTACTTGTGGGTAGGTGAGATCCGGGAAAGAAAAGGTTTCTCGGTTGTGTTCAAGACCGGGGAAATCCGGGGTTCGGTCAAGATCACGAAGCGGGACTTGGGCCTTCTGGTGATGTCAATACGTCGCGAACATGTGTACTTACCGTTAGACAGACGAGACCACGGTGAACACATGTTACCAGTAGCTGCGCGTCTTTTGATTGAGCAAGAGAAACATTCGATTAATACGGTTGTGGAACCAGCCCTTACTCACATCATTCCATGTCCATGCCTTTCACCTCCTATTACGACGATCAAACACCTAGAACTAGAGCGCACAAGAACAGAAAGTGGTTAGACACCTTGACTATTTTGTACAACAACCGGTAAGGATACGCTCGCTGGCAAGCCAAATCGCATCGAGGTTCCTTGTTCTAGGCGCAATCTCGAGTATATCGATCACCTCCAACCGGTCTGTACCTCACGAGAGCTTCCAAAGATACGTACCACCACACTGCACAATCATATCGTCCACAACGATTCATGCCATACAAAATCCAACATACAGAGGTACAAACGACCAATACGAGACAAAATCGCAAAGCTAGTGCCGTGATAATGAGGTACAAGTACACAAATGAGACTGTTACACGGGCTCGGTAGTCCGGGACTGGAGGAAAGGTCTAGAACCTACCGCGTTACCACACTTATACCAAAGATCTGGGACAAGCCAATTGCCTCTCATATGACTTGATGCACTGTGACGTGCCGAGATACCAGCTCAGCACCCGGTCTGTTTGGTCAAAGGTTGTTTCTTGGTATGATGCTAATGTGCAAAGGAGCCCCATCTGGGTGGGAGGGACGGATGGGCAGTATGGTGGACGCAGGGATGGACGGATGGATGCCCGACTTGTGCTCAGCTACTGCAGGTACATAAAGCCATGGTCGGTCTCTGGGAGGGCTGCTTGGGTTGATGGGGGAAGGAAGAAGGGTAATTTGTTGTTGACCTCTGTGACCTGGCAAAGCTCTTCATAGAACTGATAACAACACGGTGATCCACAGACCTTAACTTGAAACGAATCCGTCGTTGACTTGGTACGACAATACCTCAGCTACACCCTCGGTTTCTATTCATATCTAGGTTATAACAGTGTTTCAACCAGAGCATTTTTGTTCTTAAACTAACTTAAAGATAATTACCACTCTCATGATATCTACCGAGAACTGTATATCAACACGTCGTTCGGCTACAGCCACCCTCAAAAATGCATCGTCTCACAAGACGACCAAGCGAGTCCTGTCCTCCCGGTCCCGCTCACCGTTCCCGTTCAGAGAGAAGTGCTCGACACGATGACGGGAAGAGTTATCGAAGTCACCGGCGACAGTCCTCCCCGGCGTTGACACATCGCCGAAGAGAGAGCCAAAGAAGTACATCAATCATTAGCAATTCACGTTTCTCGACTATAGATGAAGACCATAAAGATGATCCGGAATCGGAATACGACCCCCGGGATGTTTATCACCTCACACGCCCTCTTGATCCGAACGGGGACAAGGATGAAGAAAAGAGTCAATGGGACTTGGACTTGGAAGCAGGGAATGCCATGCCAATAAAACGGAAAGATGAGTATGATGAAGATGCATGCTTTACTCGTTCACGAGGCAGAACAAGACGACCATCCACCATTGGTACTCTCTCTCCGCGTACACGCTCACCAGTGAATCGAAGTCGTCGACAGTCAGTGCGATCAGACCACGGAACAGGCCAGCACGGAAGAGAATCCGTACGATCAAGACCGAGGCGAGAACCAGATCATGAAACATCAGACTCCGAAACAGCTATCTCTCCTCGCACCCGCCGACGCCGCGTCAACCGGTCACCAACACCTCCACATAGAGGTTCAGTTATTCACGACGTTTACTATCCCCGTCCACGTCCAAGATCCCGCACAACACCCTATCACCACCTCAACTACACCGACGACGAGCGGGAAGAAGACACATACCACAACAACTACCCCCGATCCTACCACCGCCGGGCACACTCCAACCCTCCGTCCACTTCTTACCATCACCAGTCCCGCCGTCCCTCGCTCAACCTCGCAACCCTCAAATCCTCCCCCAAGACCGCCTCCCTCCTCAAAGCCGCCACCCGCGCTCTCGAAGCCGGCGCCGCCACCGCTCTCAAACTCCGCAAGGACTCGCCCTCCACCCCGCTTTTTTCTGCACAATCAGGCTCCAAAATCGCTTCAGCAGCTCTCGGCGCCGCGGTCGTGGACGGGTTGATTGAGCATGAGCAGAGGCGCCATCCGAAGCTGATGCGAAAGGGCGGGTTGAGACATCATGTGGTTAAGCAGGTGGTGCAGAGGGGTGTGGCGGGGTTAGTGGGAGGGATCTTGGAGGAAAGTTTGGCTGGTGGTGGTAATGGTGGTGGTGGTGGTGGTGGGGATGAAAAGGGGGAAGGGCGACAGAAAGGAGGGCGGAGTGGGAGGAAGGAAAGTGTCAAGAGAGTTGCAAAGGGGATGGTGAGGGATTACGAAAAATGGGAGAAGGGGAATGCCGATGGTGGAAAGGGAACGGGTGGGAAGAAAGAAAAGGTGGGGAAGAGTAGTGAGAGGGGAAGAAGGGAGAGTCGTGAGGAGAGGGAGAGAGACACTGGTGGGGAGGAGAGAAGAAGGGAAAGGACGAGGGAGAGGGAGAGGGGGAGGGAGGAAATTGTTCGTGGAAGGAGAAGGTAGAAGAGAAGGAGTGATTGGTTAAATTGTTCAACTGATAGCTCCCCACGATGCGGTTGATGTAGAGTATTCATCCGAGGAGATGAGTTTTCACCCAGATCTCGAAGACAACGAAAAATTCGGATTCCGATCGGACGGTCCAGGTATCAGATATGGTTCCGATCGGGATGCTTACCGAACAAATATGACCGTGAGAAGATCAGCAATGCAGAATATGACAAGCCGATGGGCTAACGTACCCGAAACACGTGAAGAGAAGTTGGTGATAAGGGCATTTGAGCATTTAACTAGGATTGAACTGCTGGGGAAAAGCACCATCAAAAACAGGGCGTTTTCTGTCAGAACAATGTCAACATCTCAAATATATATGTAATCATTCCTTGTTACACAGCATCCAGCTGTAGACTGCAGCTTCCTGTCATCCAAGACTCAACTAACATGCGGAAGCAACCCTGGCATTCAATCATGGCATGGGAAGTATGCATGGAATGGCGTGAAGTAAGAGCAATGTGCGTGTGTGCAATGGTTTTATTGGTGGCTTCTTTGTATCCAGCTGAAGTACCTCATAGCAGAGTCAGATCTGAGACAGAGTCAATAATAGCTTTACAGCTGCAGACATGCAACGAATCGGCTCAAGTACGCGATGCGGGATCGACATGTTGATGCAGAAGGATTAGAAACTTTGAAGTATCATCTTCTCCCACTTTCCACCTCAACGTGACGACAAATCAAGGTTGACTGGAACCAATGAGCAGAGAAGGCGCCACTGACACTCGGAAATATTTCGGTCTGGACCAGCCGTGCCTCTTACACTCAGCTCGGAAACCGTTCCAGGCGAGTTTTATCTCACGCTCACCCATCGGACTTCCTCCAACGAATCCCCGGAGTACCGAGTTGTGATTGCCGGAACGTGGACTGTAGTCCCCAAAGTAAACAGGAAAAAAGTTGGATGATACTTTCCCGTCAAAACATATTAAAAGCTGTGGTTATCAAGTTAGCTTGAGAAATACTTGTTCCTACTTTGTCGTCTTAAGTGAAGTTCTGACGAAGGACTGCATCATTTCGCTTCTTTGGTTCTCACACAACTCCTCTCTTCATACATTTATTTCTATTCTCCCATCCCGCCATTCAACTTGGATTTACAGCACCAAGAATTCAGCCCCGACTTTACACACAAACCAACACAAGAAGACTTAGACGCAAGCTATTGCATTTGGCACTATGGGTTCCGTAATGCAGGAAGAAAAGCCTAAGATGACCCGGGTCTTAGCCCTCCACGGCTACGGCACCAGCGGTGAAATCTTTCGATCACAGACAGGTGAGTTTTCCTCCTCCCCCTCCCCCCTCCTCCCCATTCCCTTCCTCTTCACCACGTGTACCACCACTGACACACAATCAACCCAAACAGCCGCATTCCGCTTCAAACTCCCCAAAGAAACGTATACCTTCACCTTCCCCAACGCACCCCTGCCTTCGGCCCCGACCGTCGGCGTCGACAGCATTTGGAACCAGGTCCCCAAATTCTACGGCTGGTGGCCGGTCTCATCCTCCAACATCTCTGAGATCCGGACCTCGCACGACCATCTGGAAGAACTTCTTTCTTCCGAAGAAGGTCCCTTCGACCTCGTCATGGGTTTCTCCCAGGGCTGCACCTTGCTCATGTCCTACATCCTCTACCGGTACCAGGAACACATGCTGACCCGACCATCAGCTGGTGAGAAATTCGAGTTGCCGTTCAAGGGCGCCATGTTCATCTGCGGCGGCCCTAGCCTCCATGTCCTGCAAGACCTGGGAGTGGATGTGACGGAAAAGGCGTGGAAGGTGCATAATGCCACTGCTGCCTTGCTTCACAAGCGTACGGAGCAATTGAAGTTCAAGGCGGATAATCCTGATACGATCAAACGCGGGGAGGGGCTGTGGGATGAGGTCGGGGACTTGATGCATGATCCGACTTCTAAGAAGGAGTTAGATCCGGAAGATGTGTTTGGGTTGGATTTTACCGACGAAAGAATGCGGATGGCGGTGGGGGATCTGGGAGAGATCGTGCCGACTGTGCATGTGTATGGCGGGAAGGATCCTAGGTGGCCGGCCAGTGTCCAGCTGGCGCAGATGTTTGAGGGCGGGATGAACGAGAGGTTTGATCATGGGGGCGGACATGAGTTGCCGAGGACGACGGAGTGTTCGATGAGGATGGCGGAATTGATGGAGAAGTTGAGGAGGAAGGTTGATGGTTTGGAGAGGGAGGAGCAGTAGAGAGGTTACCTTAATTACATACTGTTTTGGACGGTCCCGTTTTCGTTTTCAGTCTTGCTTTTCATACTTTTGATAGACATGAGGAGGGGATAACAGATGGTGGAACTAGACGAGAAACGAAGAAGGAAAAGCATATCATATCATAGCTAGGAAGAATTGATCCCTAGTTAACAAGGTAGCATGAAATAACCATGTACCATATTGCCCATGTTCACTTTGCTTTGCTTGTTCGCCATGTTATATTCTGTCTAGTTAAAAGATGGCCTTCCATGCACTTCGCCCAGTGCCTCTACCTCGATGACACGTATGCCTCCGTGCCCTACTGAAGGCTTTTCTAGCCGGCCATGCACCTTTCCTGCCCATCCCATTTTTCTACCAGAGCCAATAGTCTATGTACTTCATCGCCCATATCCCAAACAACAAGATAACCATGCAGGCCAAGCAATTATGCAAAAAAGTTCAAGCCCGTGATATCTATACTCCGTCCCATGCTCAACTTCTTCAAAGATCTTTATACAAGGTAAGTGTCTGTTTATACAATACGTTTCGACATGAGCTGGTTCGCAAACGCCTGCTCTCTCTTCGCCGTCTCCCTCAACTCCCCCTCCGCCATCTCTGACCAGTTCTCCTCCTCATCATATCTCTCAGCGTACCCCTCTTCCGTCGCCAGCACGTCCTCAGTCTCGTTGAAGACGCTCTTCTCCAAGTCCGAGTCCGCTCTGATCATGGTCTTGACAGCCTTGATGGTAAGCGGGCACTCCGCATTTACCCACTCCAGCTGATTGGCTGCCTCCTTCTGCCAGTTGGCCAAGTTCTCCAAGTCCATGTACTTCTTGGCCATGATGATCAAGGTGTGCGAGATGGGTCTTGGGCGCTGAGGGAAGGAGCCCAGACGACGGAGCTCGAGCGGCAGCTGGTTCTTCATGGCAGACCGCGCGCGAACCCGATACCAGCCTGTCCAGTTGGGCATGAGACGCGCCTCGCACTCGCCGAAGGCCTCGCGATAACGATTCATGCGCGCAAGCGATTGGACGTAGTAGTTCCAGTTCTTGCTGTCGAGCTCGAAGCCACGACTGCGGACGTCCTTGACGAATGCCATGAGCCCGTCGGCGTCGTTCTCGTCGTAAAAGACGCGCTGCATCGTCTTAATGGGGTCGCACAGGATCCACTTGTAAGGGCCGACAAGTTGCTGAGCTGGTGTTTCCGCACCCTCAGCACCCGTATCCCGTGGCTCCTCGGCGACTTCACCGAAGGCTTGTAATGTCGTCTTCCTGAGAACCTGATTCCAGATCTCTCTGACTCGGTCGAACTTGCGCTCATGGTAGTCGGCGAGCATCATATTGTTGAGCAGGCGGATGGGCAAGTTGCTAGGCTCCTTTGCAGATGGGAATTGGGTGGTGTATAGATCCATGATTTCTTCGAGGGTGCCGAAGTCCCGGATCTGCGTCAAGATGAACAAGACGTGGGCGAATTGGTTCACCACGGGGCGAGGAGCCTCTTGCTGACCCTTTCCAGTCTTCTGCAGGGTCTGCTTGAACAGGTTGATGGCCTTTGTAATGTAGTACTTTTGATCCTTTTGCCACCTTTGGTGGCCGGGGAGCTGCTGCCATCTGCCCAAGGCGTCAATGACACGAGTGGTCCGCTCGGCCATCTCGGGTTCTTGACGCTTGGACAATATCTCGTTGAGTTTGAGGGCCATATGTGGTTCACGACTGTGAATGAAGGAGGCCATAAGGAGAACGTAGTGTTCAGGTGCGGGCTTGAAAAGATTGTCCTTCTCGGAAGCCCGCAAAAGGTTCAGAGCGTGATGTGACTGTCTGCAGTACATCAAGCCGTACAAGAGATGGCTATAGGTCTCATTGTCGCTAGGAATCTTGTTCTCGTGCATGTATTCCACGAGGTTATATAACCCCTTGAGGTCTCGCCTCCTGGCGTGGTGATTGAGAAGGGTGTTAAAGAGAACCGTATACTTGCCGGGAAGTGTGCCCTTCTTCACCGTCTGCTTCACAATGACCTCGGCCTCACGGAATCGGTCGTTCTGGCAGTAGGCTTCAATTAAGCTGTCCACCATTCCCACATCAGGCTTGATGCCGTCAGCCTTCGCGGCGTTGAAGAGCACCAAAGCAAACGAGAGGTCACCACGCACAGCGGCCATACCCATCACAGTTCCATAGGAATAGGAGTCCGGCTTTCCGACCTCGTCCAAACGCTCAAATGCCTCGAGACAGCCACTGTAATCCGATGCTTTTGCGTAAGCATTGAGCAAGATATTCCAGTGAACAGTCTTTGGTTTACCCAGGCCCGTCTGCTCTAAACAGTCTTCCAGCACCTTGCGAGCCGCTTCAGGGTTGCCGTTGCGCGCGTGCACGTGCATCAGACTGGAGATGAGTGACATATCTCGCGCGGCTTCCGCTGGGAGGTGCTTACGGTACTCGTTGGCCAGACGTGTTACCGACTTTGTATCACCACGGCCAGCATAGAATGCCAGGAACTTTTGATAAACTCGCTTCTCAAGGGCGTCGTAGCGGCTGTACCAATCTTTCAGGACAAGCTCCATGCCGCCAGCGTCGGTAGGATAAAAGATGTCGAGCATGGCGCGCAACACCCAAATACGGACCTCGGCCTTGGGTAGTTGACGATACTTCTTGTAGGCTTCCGCCGCAGCTCTGGTCTTGCCCTGTTCGATAGCCAGCTTGATGAAAGCCTCGTATGCCGATGGATCCGCAGCATGGCGAAGAAGAACGACTGCGTCCGTGGGCGAGAATAAGCGTAATGACTTGTTGGCAAGGACTCTGACGAAATCTGCGATCTCTGTATCGACTGCAAGTGCTGAGCTAGGCGTAGACTCTGTATCGGCCGGAGACTTTGTCTTAACCGACTTGGTCTTGGCGGACTTTTTGGCCTTCGTCGCTGGCACCTTGGGCGCAACAAATTCGACAAACTCGGCCAGCTTATCCCGAAAGCCGGGCACGGAAGCCAATGTCTTGAATTCGACAGTAAGCTTTTCAGAGCCCTTGAAGCTGCTAAATAACTTCCAAATGTCCAAGGCCAGCTGCCACGAAGAGGTGTTGAATGCGTGTGCCATGACATCGTCAAGTCCCTGATGAAGACCTCTCTTCTTGAGGGCATCGGAAAATAGCACCTTTGCATTGTCCACGTCGTCCAAGGCAAGTTCGGCCTTGATAGCGGCTTTGATTATGGATTCCGTCCACCGCTCAACAGGCACGGTGGCGAACAGCTCGCGGATCCTCCAAGCATCAACCGACCGACCAGACTGCGCAAAGTTGACCATGACATCGCCCTTGAAATCCTCCTGCTCGTTGGGCTCAAGCTTGTTGTAAGCCGTCCATATCTGCTCGTACATGGGACCGAACTCTGACGGCTCGAGAAGCTCCCGCAGTACCCGAGGGCCAGACTTTTTGGAAACCTTCTGGGGTCTCCTATCTTGGATGACGCCACTCTCCTGCTCATTCCAGTACTGTTCGAAAAGGTCGGCGTTCATGAACGAGTCGTCCGCTTGCGGTTTCTCTTGCGGTTCTTGCGCAGCGCCGGAGTTGTTATTTATCGCTGAACTGTATAAACGTGTCGCATTTCTACGAGTCTTGTGCGCCGATTCGAGGGATGGTAGTCGAATGGGGAGAATATTCCGAAGAAGAGCGGCGGTTCCACTTGGGTATAGGAAGTCGAGCAAGAACATGGACGCCTTCATGGGCTCTATTCTGCTTTCGGTCTTGGTCGTCTGCGAGCTACCAAGGTTCTGCGTCGTTGTCGGTGTCGAGTCTCGCAGGAGGGTCTGGTAGGCATCGAGGAGCTCAAGGTCGGAGGCGCCATGTTGCCAAAAGCCTGTGTGTAGCTGTCGCTGGCTCTTCAGCGAGGTTCTGGCGACGGGGAGAACTCTCTGGAGGCTGCATGTTTCGAGGCTCGCCGCCGTCCTCTCCAGCATCGCGTTGGAAGGCGGAGGCCCAGCCAGCTGGCGTAGTTAATGTGTGAGTCGTAGGTGTTGGTCGTCTCTCTCGGGCATGTTCCGCGCTCGTTTTGTTTGTCCCTCGCTCGTCTCGGCTTGTCTTCCTTGATAAGGTAGTGTTCGAACTGGGATGGGCGTTCTGGAATAGAGTCTGTGGGCGCGTTTGGGAGGGAGGTGATAGCTTCGGAAAGCTACGTCGTATGAGAGCTAGGATTGCTTCCGAATCGGGGTAAGAGAAAACAACGCTGTCGGATTGCTCGGTCACAATTCGCGGGACTAACAGCAAAAAATACCTTGAAAGGACGAGACTCTGGCTGTCGCAAGCACCAACCAAAATTTTTGAGCGCGATTCGACCATTTCACGGCGCGAAAGTGGGGCTCACCTACCTACCTCTACGACATGGCCGCCCGCCCAGCCCGCCCGCGCCGCCGTCCAAAAAGCTTCCGTCCCAGCAACGTGCAGAGAGTGAGACGGCCGTGTGAGCTCTCCTGGTCCGGTGGATCCCCTAGGTACACACTACAGTATCTCAGATCTCGTCGGGGGTGCCAATCACTGAAATCCGACTGCTGCCAGCTGTTCCATGCTGGCCCAAAGCTCACTACGATCGATGGCTTCCATCAATCCCATGCGGGGCAATTGGGGGGACAACACAAGGGAACTGAAGTAACATGGACCCGAACACGGTGCTCCATGAGAAGAGAGCTGCCCACACGCCCCACACTTTCCAGGTTCAACCTCGACGTCGAGACTCACTGCAAGCCGCCAGACGTACAAGGAGGCCGTCTCCAACTGCTCTTTACATACCACCACGGCATTGATCGAAGCTACCTGCCATACGCCAAGTTGCGCAACGGGTCGGTGCTTCATCACTGAACTCCTTTCTGTAGGACCCTCTAGTTGCGACCGGGGCGCATCACCTTGATTACACATAACCAACCTCAACACCATGGATATCACAAAGTTCGTGGTATCCCACCGGGAGAACGCCCTCCTCTACGGTGACTATGCGACATATCGCGCCCAACTCTCCAGGAAGCTTCTCAACTCCCGCAAGAAGCTCAACATTGCGACCAAGAGCCGAGGCAAATTCCACCCCAAGGCCCAGATTACCGCTGAGCAAATCTCGGACAACCATGAGTACGACTCCCTCTTGTGCTTGTCGTGGTGGCGCAATGCTTGCCGGCCGTCCTGCTAACCTCGTCTCGTGTGCTACTCTCAGATACCTCCACCTTGCGCTTCTCACGGCCGAGCGCACATGGGCTCATGCCATGTCCATGAAGGCTTCGCATGCTGCTGACACCAAGGGCATGACCGGCAAGACCAGGTCACACATTGTTTCTAGACTCGAAAAGGGTGCCCGCACGGCCGAGAAGCTCGCAGATGTGCTTTCCCAGGACGCAGTCAGCGGCGCCAGCCCCAACGACATCCTCGAAGCCCGCGCCTACGCCGCCTTGCTCAGGGGTGCCGCCAACTTTGAGAAGCAGAGCTGGGAGGATTGTATCGTCAGCTACGCCGTTGCCCGCATGATCTACAGTGCTCTCTCGACCTCTACCAAGGGCGACATCTACAAAGACCTCCTCACCGATACCATCGACCCGTCGATCCGCTATGCTGCGTACCAGGCCAAGATTCCTCGCACCCAACCGATTCCTTCGATTGCCAAAAAGGCGTTCGCCAAAGCCGACGATGACTTGGTGGACCGTGTCAAGGCTGTCAACCCTAGTGTTTTGGAGCAGGGCGATGTGACCATGACGGGCGTTACTGGCGCTGAGGGAGCACCGACTACCATCACATGGCGCTCACGGGAGGTCAAGATCGAGGACGCTTCTATTGCCGTCGCCTGGGCTTCGGTACAAACAGCAAAGGCCAAGCTGACCGAGAGGCTATCCTCTGCCAGCTCGCTGGCACCCAAGGACAAGGCCGCCGCTTACGATGACATTCTGGCCGCAACCCAGGATGCTGTCGATGCGACAAAGCAGGCCATTGACGAGCTCCGGGGAGAAGGTGTCACACAGAGCGATCCTCGCATGCAGAGCTTGCAGATCACAAGGACAGCCGTCAATTTTGAGATGATCAGCTGGCGAATTGGCCGCAACAGGGTGCTCGCTGGCGAGCTTGACGGTGCGCGCGCCACCTTTGATGACCTGTCCAAGAAAGGAAAGAAGGCCCAGGAAGCTGAGCAGGCGTCCGAGAGGCCCAAGGAGGAAGCTCCCGGCCGTCAGATTGCCAAGCTAAAAGAGAAGGTGGTTCTGTATGACGGTACTCTTCAGAGTCTGGAGACCATCACAGAGCTGCCTGGTGTTGCGAACGACCAGGAGCTCTTCACTCATCTGCAAGCCACTTCGCAATACTTTACTGCTCTCAAGTATGTTCCCTTCCTTCCTTTCTCCATTCCCCCTTTCCCAATTTTTTTAACCCGTAACTAACACGCGCCCACCCCCCAGGTCCCTAGCAATCGCCCGCTCCCACTCCCTAGCCCACAATGACGCTAACGCTCTCGCCCTCATCCGCCACGCCCTCATCCAAACCGAGTCCGCCCTGCCCATCCTTTCTTCCACCTCCTCCTCCGAGGAATCCTCGCCAGCCCGCAACATCCTCGTCTCTGCCGCCGACGTCCAAACTCTGCACTCCCTCCTCAACGGCGAGATCCAGCGTGCCCGCGCCCTGGTGGAGATTAGCGAGCACAACAAGAACAAGAAGCCTTCTAGTGGAAGCAGCAGCAGCAACGGAAAACCCCTAATCGGCCAACTAGCCAATTACCCCTCCAGCGGCCAGGTCAACCTGGAGAACATTGTTGTGTATCCGCCCCGCTTGGAGGCCATCCCTGTTAAGCCTATTTTCTTGGATGTGGCGTGGAATTATATTGATTATCCTGAGAAGATTGCTGCTGGTGGGGACAAGAACCAGCAGCAGCAGCAAAGGACTGAGGAGGTTCAGGAGGAACAAACTCAAGAGGAAGAGAAGCCCAAGAAGAGGGGATGGTTTGGGTTTGGCCGGTAGAGAATTGTCATTGGGGGGGCGGTGTACGAGATGTGTTTTGGAAGTAGCGATGTTTTGTTGAAAATATAATGACGGCTGTTGTATGTGAAAAAAAAGAAATGAAAAAAAAGACGGTCTGCTCGTGAACATGTTGCAAGCAATTGAGGTTGGGTAACATGCCGCTATGACCATGTTTACCTACGTTATGTACTATCCACCCAGCGACAAGCTATGAACTCGGATCGTTGCCATGACGTATATACCACTAGAGGTAGTTACCGGCGTACTGATTGCCTCATTTCATCCGAGTGTTTCAAGTCTCGAAATTGTATGGTCGGCTTTTATGTGTACATATATTGAGTACATCTGCATTCAAGCTGACTTGTGACTTGGGCAACCCTTTGACCTGTTTTTTGTTTGTATTGGGATCACTTCAACCCTTTGATTGTGTATGGTACGAGTAGGTCCGATAACGGCTCCCGGATTGTCGCTTTCGTATCACAATCGAGGCCGGCCGATTAACGGAATGGATAACAGCGGCATACTGTTATCACACAATCACATACAACTACCACAGTAAACATGACACGATAGCTTGTTTGGGAAACGCTTACTATTCAATTTCATTTTTATCGTTAGGAGGGGAGGTTGATTACTTCGAACTTTGTCCCTTGTGGGTGGTGCATCGTGTACAATTAACATGATATATACACATACGCGCACCCCAGGCAGCCTCCCTTTTCCAGCACCTCCTGCTTGTCCTTCCCGTTGCCCATGCGAAAAACCGGTTAACCTATTTCGCATCTCATCGCATCATTTTTGTAGAATGGAAAGATATCGTAAAGATAGATGAAGATTTTTTATTGTAACCCCCAAAAACGCAGGAAGTTTTGATGCTCAATAACGCCTTCCGCCGCCCTCTGCGGTATTAAACACAAGATCCAGCATGATAGACCTCAAAGAGAAACATGACATATGAGTACAAGGGAGAAATACACAGTGGAGATCATTCCGCTCCAACCAAGCTACTTAGACACCGGGGAGAAAGAAGTATGTGGGTATAGTGAGAAAACGTGAAAAGGAAAACCTAAAAGCTGTTGGGCTTCAGATTTACTCCTTCTTCTCACCCTCAGTGCTCTGCTGCTGCTGCTCGCCAGCCTCAGCACGGGCCTTGTGCATCTTGTCGAAGAGGTTCAAGCTGGCAACCTGGAGGTCGTCAATCTTCTCCTTGAGGGCATCGGCAGAGATGGCCTGCTCGCCAGACTGGCTCTTGGCGATGAACTCGCGGAGGCTGGCGATCTTCTCACGGATGGCATCAGCCTCGGTCTTGTCGAGACGGTCAGCGTACTCGTTGAGGGCCTTCTCGGTATCGTTGAGAACGCCATCAGCCTTGTTGGCGGCCTCAATGGCAGCCTTGCGCTCCTTGTCCTGCTCGGCATACTTCTCGGAGTCCTCAACCATCTTCTCAATCTCGGCCTCAGAAAGACCGGAGCCGGAGGCGATGGTGATGGACTGGTCCTTGTTGGTGGACTTGTCCTTGGCGTGAACGTGGACGATGGAATCGGCGTCAATGTCGAAGGTGACCTCGATCTGGGGAACACCACGGTGGGCAGGGGGGATACCGACAAGCTGGAAGTTGCCGAGCATCTTGTTGTCCTTGACGAGCTCACGCTCACCCTGGAAGACCTTGATCTCGACGGCGGTCTGGAAGTCGGCAGCGGTGGAGAAGACCTGGGACTTCTTGGTGGGGATAGTGGTGTTACGGTTGATCAGACGAGTGAAGACACCGCCGAGGGTCTCGATACCGAGAGAGAGGGGAGTGACATCGAGGAGGAGAAGGTCCTTGACCTCACCGGAGAGGACGGCACCCTGGATGGCAGCACCGATGGCGACAGCCTCATCGGGGTTGACGGACTTGGCGGGGTCACGGCCGAAGATGCTCTTGACGGACTCGGCAACCTTGGGCATGCGAGTCATACCACCGACGAGAATGACCTCCTGGATCTCCTTGGCCTGGAGGTTGGCGTCCTTCAGGGCCTTGCGGACGGGCTCAATGGTGCGCTGGATGAGGGGATCAACCAAAGCCTCGAGCTGAGCACGGGTGAGCTTCTGGTTGATGTGCTTGGGGCCGGAAGAGTCGGCAGTAATGAAGGGAAGGTTAATGTCGGTCTGGAGGGAAGAAGAAAGCTCGATCTTGGCCTTCTCGGCGGCCTCACGGATACGCTGGATGGCCATGCGGTCGCCAGAGAGATCGATACCGGTCTCCTTCTTGAACTGCTGGACGAGGTGGCGGACGAGATGGATATCGAAATCCTCACCACCGAGATGAGTGTCACCGTTGGTGGACTTGACCTCGAAGACGCCGTTCTGGATCTCAAGAACGGAGATATCGAAGGTACCACCACCAAGATCGTAGACGGCGACAATGCGGTCCTGCTCCTTCTCAAGACCGTAGGCAAGAGCGGCAGCAGTAGGCTCGTTGACGACACGGAGGACGTTAAGGCCGGCAATCTGACCAGCATCCTTGGTGGCCTGACGCTGAGAGTCGTTGAAGTAGGCAGGGACGGTAACCACAGCGTTCTTGACGGGCTTGCTGAGGAAAGACTCGGCAGTCTCCTTCATCTTCTGGAGGATGAAACCACCAATCTGGGAAGGAGAGTACCTCTGGCCACGGGCCTCAACCCAGGCATCACCGTTGGTGTGCTGGACGATCTTGTAGGGAACCTCCTTGATGTCGCGCTGGACCTCGGGGTCGGTGAACTTGCGGCCGATGAGACGCTTGGTGGCGAAGAGGGTGTTCTCGGGGTTGACGACAGCCTGACGCTTAGCGGCAACACCAACAAGGCGCTCACCGTCCTCAGTGAAGGCGACGACGGAGGGGGTGGTACGGGCACCCTCGGCGTTCTCAATGATGCGGGGGACCTTGCCCTCCATGATGGCAACGGCGGAGTTGGTGGTACCTGGAGGCGAGGAGACCTGAGTTAGCCATGTCGGAGCTCGTGTGTTGGTGGTAGTGATGCTACATACCAAGATCGATACCGATGACGGAACCAGTGACCTTTCCGTTCGTCTCCGTTGACTCGAAGCGCGCGAAGGCGGGGGTCATGGGCTTCCTGAGCATACCCGCAGCGCGGGTAGCAATGGAGGCCTTGGGCAGCTGTAATCAAGAGGGGAACATGTCAGCCATTGTCATTGTTGAAAGTATTCACGAATATGAAACGCGCCATTATCGCGGTCTTGAAGTGAGGGAAAAGTGGAAGCAGCGGATGCTGCAAAGTGCAGGTGCAAGCGCAAGTGCAAGCTCGGTTTATAACTTACAGCCCTGGTAAGCCTTGTGGACATCATCTTGTGTGTGTTTGTGACTCTAGATTAAAAACAAAAATAACCCCTTTGGCAAACAGACAGGGCCGGGAATCACCACAACGCAGACGGGAAAGAGGTGATGGTGGAAGAGGAGAGGGTGGTTATGAATGAGGATGCGTGAACGGGGAGCGGAGGCCGAGGGGGAGCTGGTGGTCAAGCTCTTTTGTACTGCGAGGGAAAAAATTCAACAACCTGGTCATCGAAGGCGTTGGAAATTTTGCTCGGCTCTGCTCCCTCTCAGCACTCACACGGCCCAGTGACTGGATCGGCAGCGACTCCAGCGGGACCTCAGCTCCAGTTGGCACCGCGGGGGGGCCACTGCCCACCCACTGAGAGCAGCCGCATGCACGATAAGTGGGGCGCCGAGCAAGCTCCGCACGGGCCACTCCGTCAATTGTCGCAATGGCGGGCGAAGGCGGGGAGCCTGCCCTTGGGGGAGGATTGAAGTCTTCCTCCTTCGACCCGTTTCCTCCGTCCACCGAGAACTCCGAGCTGCCGTCAACCTCGCCGTCTTCAAGGCGAGATCCAAAACATCCGGAAAGCCCATTCCCATCTTGGATTTTGCGACAGCACGTGACTCCACTTTGCCGTCCATGGACCCTTTTTTTTTGGTTTTCCAGAGAGCAGGAACTGGTCCCTGCTCGGGCAGCCTGGGGTCGGTCCGGCTCAGCCTGGATGCTGGCCGGCCGAGGTTTGATAATGAGAATGGCCCGAATGGGTGAAGGGAGGAGGAGGGGAGAGGCGGGCTCGGGCGGGTATGCGTGCGTAACAAGCTACCTACCTCTATGGCCTGTGACGGCATCGGGGGAGAGTGGATGCGCTGCTTGAAGCGGCCTGTTACATACTACGGTCACGCCGGGTATTGCGCGCTACTATACACTATAGGTATATATCTCCATGCTTTGCTCCAGAAACAGCAATGAGTGTTGGAGATGCGATGCCATGTCATTGATCTTGTCTATCTGTTACGGAGACTAGACTACAACTCACTGTGCGCCAAATCACCTCCGTTGTTGCGCGTAACTAGAGGTAAGCACATGTATCGATCAGCCAAACCTCAGACTCGGATGTGTCTGATGATGTACCTGGCTGGCCACGACGGAGGTACCTGCCTTGTGAAGTGGAGTGGAGGACCCCGGTTTTGGAAGGTTGAGGTACCTTTGACAGTCTCAAGCTTGGAGGTAGGTTAACTACCTGAAATAACCTCTTATTGTTGTCAACATTCCAAGGTCTTTCCCAGGAAATTTTAATTTGGGACTTTCTTCAGCTGCGCGGCAGAACGACTTCGCAAGCACTGCATTGTGTTGTCATTCCGTGGGTCAAAGTGGTGTGTCTAAGTGGGTGGCGAGCTTAGGACATTACGACTTAATGTAATGGGAAAAGGGACTTGACGTTTGACGCGGGTTTGCGACAACACTCAGAAAGCAATGACGAACTGGTCGGACGGGCCTCTCCTATTGTTTCCTCGACAACTAACATCACTTTCATTGACTTTCTTATTCTAAAACTCCGTCACCAGCTTTCAACTATCCTACATTGTAATCCAATTCACCCGCATCAACCTTTGTCCCCAATCCCGACCAAGATAGCCCGGCATCTCGCAATCCGACGACACTCAGCATTCGACGTTCCACGCGATCCTTCTAGTTGGTTCCTCCTTCTTTGACATCGACTTCCCTCGACGATACCTAGCCATCAACAGCGCGGAATTGTGCATGGTCATCGCAAACTGATTTGGAACTGCCCGGTCAACATAAACCGCCAAGACTTTCCCACAATGACGGTCAAGGACGACGTGTAAGCTGATGCCCGAGTCCCGAGTCTATTCCGCGAGTTGCACCCGGTGCCCCCCCCCTCCACCCCCAACTACCACCCCGAAAATTGAAATCACATTCCTTCAATGCTGACAGAAGTCTTGCGTCTAGTTATCATGCAACCGACCACTTGATCCTCCCCAAGCCTCGACGCCGCTATGGCACCAGTGTCCATCCTAGGTACGTGCTTGGTTCATGCCCATTGCGACACACCTACGTGGCATTTGGTCGCTAACCCTTAATTTGTTTTGCAGTCACTGGCAGTTGCGTTCTATGGTGGGCGTCGAGGACAACAACGTGGTTTATTTTCCCGGAGGAAGGGACAGCACCGAGGTCCAGAGACTCAACATCACAACCCAAGAGATCGAAACCATCAAGCGCCTTCCTTTTCAGCCTAGATGTCTTGTCGCGCGGCATGGGTGGATCTGCTGTGGTGGCGAGACCGGCGAGTTTACGGCGATACATGTCCGCGAAAGGACCCCTCAGAACGATGCCAATGCGCAGCTCAACACGGATTCGGACGATCAGGTCCCTGGTCAGGAGCTACTGGACGAACTCAGCCGTGACTTGGACGACGAAGACTCGGTAGAGGTCGCGCGGGCGTTGGCTCGGGCCCAAATCATAACTGCTGCGCGAGGCAATACCAACAACGACAACAAGAACCTATCTGTCACAAGCAAAAAGTTTGGCAAACAGCGGGTGAACTGCATCACTCTGTGGTTTCCACCGACTTTGGTACCAGCCGCGGCAGGCGCATACAACGAACCAGTTGCCGTTCTTTCAAACAACGACAATTCTGTTTCGTGTGTAAGCTTATGGGGAGAGGAGGCCTTGGACGAGATCACATACCCGGACTGTGTCAACCGTGCTGTCATCTCGCCCGACGGCCGGCTCCTTATCGCCATCAGTGACGATCCCTATCTCTACGTGCACGAGAGGGTTGAGAAGGATGAGCCGTGGATGAATACGTACCGTTTGTCCCATCGAACACATCAATGGGTTCCGCTGCGTAAAGTTCCCTTGAAGAGTCAAAGCAAAGATGATCGGTCGGAAAATAGGTATGTGCATCGTCTTCTCTACGCATTTTCTCTTGTTTGCGCATTCTTCTAACACCGCGATAGGGGGAGTTTTGCGGCATGCTTTTCCACTACGGGGAGTTATCTTGCTGTCGGAACTCAGTATGGAATTATTTCGGTCTTCGATGTTGCGGCCTTCTCCGTCCCTGGATTAGATCCCCTCGTGACGACCTTCGGCTCGTCAAGGCCAAATGCTGAGCTAGGTGCCATCCGTGACATGGCTTTTGCGCCCGGGTCCACGGACCTCTTAGCATGGACTGAAGATCGCGGCCATGTCGGTGTTGCCGACCTCCGAACCGGTTTTCTATCGCGCCAGATCCTGGACCTAGACAAACGAGACGATTACGACCACGTCACCATATCCGATAGGAGCGCTATCGACCCTGGCCTCCTTCTCCTCGCAGCCGCCCGCACCGATGACAATGAGGCATCAGCATCCGCCTCACCACCATCTCGTTTGCGGGGTATCGATCTTCTTGCAGCCCTGGAAGCTCGACGGGAACGCTCAAATAGAGAGCATTGGGATCCGCTAGAGTCATCTTCGTTTACTCCTCGTGAACTGGAGGTCCTTGACGCGATTCGGGCAGAACGAAGACAACGAGAAGCCGCTACCTCGGGCGGAGGACCAACCACGACCGAAAGAAGAACTAATACTTCGATCTGGCGTGATGATCCGTCATCCCGCTTAGGTGGAGCAGGAGCAGGAGGAGACACACAGCGGTCGTCTGGGAGTAGCGAGCAATCCCGCGAGCGCGGCAGTGGATTGAGAACCGCTCGCGATACCAGGGACTTATCTACCTACCGCGAGTACGCAGACTTACTTTACGGGATCCCGCCTCGCGCAGCTACATCGGTACGAGCTTCCGCCAGCACCGGCGGAGGTGCAGCCGGTAGTGGTAGCAGCGGTCGTGATGGACGAAACTTGCGAGCAAGCATAGCCGCATTACGGGAAGCAACGGACGAAGCTACCGCCGCGGACCATCTTCGCGTCATCACCGCCATTACTAGGTTAGACAGAGGAGGAGACCGAACGACGCACCCACCTACCCGACCCGCTGGCAGCGGTAGCGGTACTAGCAGTAGCCAAGCCCAGACTGCTTCAGAAGCAGCAGCAGAGAGGCGAGCTCTCAACCTCTCCTCGCGCATCATAGCGAACCCAAGCTTATTGTCTCCCACCAGCAGAAATACCACATCAAACACTAGTGTCAATGCTGCAGCCACTCTGCAACAGCTCTACTACACCCTTCACCTCGAAGACACGCTCCCCTTTGACAGCTTCAGCAGGACACTGCCCGATCTCGACTCCACCCGCAGGCTGCGCGGCGCCCATGCCTCGCTGCGCGAGTGGGATGATCATCCGACCAGACGGGCGTTTGGCGCGCTATATATGAGTAGACGGGAGCCCGATCCGCATGATACTGCGGGGTTGTGTTGGAGTGAGGACGGGAGGCTTTTGTAAGTTTTATCCCCTTTTTGTGGTTGTCAATTGTCGATTGCTAATTTGTAATTTGTAATTTTTTACAGGTTCGTCGGCGCCGAAGATGGGATTTACGAGTTCCATGTGAATCTTTTGCAGAGGAGTTTATTTCCTAGTATGGACTACCGTTAGGTTTGACACTTTGGGATGGTCCTGACTTTTGTTTGTTTTTTTACTTTCTTCCTCTTTCGGGCGTTGTGTGCGGCTTGGTTGGTGAACTTGATGGGAAGGGAATAAGGCGTTTTCGGCACAACTCATTTCACTTTGACCCCTTTGGGGGTGAAAATGGACATACTACCTTTCGATAATAACGAACCACCAACGAACATGGGACGTGGGACCGTGGGCGCAGTGGAAGAGAGTCTCTTCAAGTTGCTCTTGGCTAAAATGATGATGGACTATCAAGACGGCGCACACGTACGGGAAACCTTTGAAAAGGTAATAATGAGGATGTTTGAGGTTGGGCTTGGTTGATGGAGGGCGGCTACAAAATTGTTTGGGCAACGGATAACCTGGTAGCAGCAGTTCAACAAAAGGTAACCGAGTTGGGGAGAGATTGATATGTATGGTGTTATCCAAAATAGTTCTTAACTCCTAAACAGGTAATTGAATACTTACAGTCACAGTCAAACTTCATCTACACTTATCGTGACATGAACGTGACCAACTTCTCTAACGAGCCAGTTCAGTTCCTGTTGTTGCCTATCAGTTGAAGTTGGTTAAGTAGCCTCAGACTGTATTTGTTCTAATGTGGTTTTCGTACACAGGGCCTTATGTAACATTTTCTATACTCAACAAGGGGCTCAATCCTCCGAGTGTCCCGACTTAATTTGTAACTCGCCGTGGGGGTCTCGAATCGAGTTTAGTTGGGTTGAGCCAAGTCGCCTTGGTTGAGTACTAAGTTGAGTGATTCCAAGCGCTATACGAAAACCGTAGAGAACGAACGCGTTCTTGAACTCCAACAAATATTGAGTTCAAACGCCCAAAGTTTTCATCGACAAGGTGATATGAACTGGTCCTAGTTTTGATTATTATCCACTACCCCAAGTGCATGCGTAGCAAGACAATAGTAATAATGAGAATAACATTACGGGTTTGCAATGTCCCAACATATAGAAATGCTATGTATGTATCTCCGGTTCTAATTCAATCTTTGCATTCCATTTCATTTACTTCAGCTTTCCACCAAAAATCCCCGTAAAACGAACTGCAATGGAGGGAGGTATTATCCGCCAATAACGCCTGTAAGCCACCAACCAGTCCTGTCCTGTCCTGTCCTGTCCTGTCCTGTCCTGTCCTGTCCCCGAAAACAAGAAACTGGCTTGTCTCCCTATTTGTCGCGGGTACTCCGTAGGTTTCACTTTTCTAGAGTAGGAGTTGGGGTCCTGATAGACAGGATTCAGAAATACCTCACGACTGTCCGTGGTGCCAGCTTGAAGACCCGAGGCCCGACATAATCTCGGAAACGCCGTTATCAAAAAAGTATCGTTTCTTCCTTTGAAGCATAACCGTGAATGAGAAATTTTAAATCTCACTCGAGCAAGCCAGAGCTCACTCTGGGTTCTGTGTTCCATCACTCAACAATCGCTTCCTCCTGGTGCTGCTGGGCAGGGGCAGTCATCTTGGGACGTTCTACGTCTGAAATAGACGTGGACCGATGAAGACCTGACGCGTGAGTAGGTTCATGAGTGTTAGCAACGTCTTTCCCTGATGACTCGACTAGTTGACGTTCTGCACAGCGAGTTGTTAGCAAGAATCATCCTTTCGATCATAGCGTTGGGACAGCGGTGGTAGTGAAGAACATACCCAATTCACGAATGCGATGCCTCAACATTTGATTTTCCCTGATAAGCATCTGCGTCTCTGCCTGATAAAAGGCACTCTCATCCTTTCCGCCCAGGGGCCACTGGTCCATACTGTCTGCACTAATGGACGTGGCGCGCACCCTAGGCGAAGCGCCTCTGCTCGGCGTTCTGGACCGAGCCTTATTGAGGTCGTTGCTGCTGCGGGGGAAGTCGAAGGAGCCGCGGGGGTGGGGAAGGAAGCCCGGTGACTTGGGGATGGATGTTCCGGAAATTCCTCCCATCTGTGGTGTTGAGCTGCGATTGGGTGTGTCCCGCCCGGAGTTGTCATCGCTGATGGCTCCGGATGAGGACTGCTGGCGCTGAAGCTGTGACTGTAGCCTTCGAATTTCGCTGAGCAGGCGGTTCACCTGGTACTCCTGCTCGTTCTCTAGCTCCTGGTGAAGCTCTCCGAGGCTAGGAGCCCGGCTGTGCTGTTGCGGGCGGCCGGGGATAGGCTGGGGGGAACTGACGGATGAAGGCTTGGAGCTGTCCGAGATCATTTCCCCAGGAGCGGGTATCGATGGGTCGTTCATCTGGAGGTTCATGAGGACTTGTGATTGGCGACGACCGGCGCTGGGAACCTTGGGGGCCTGGGATGCAGGAAGAGGGCTGATGGAAGAGCCTAGATAGGTAGCAAGTGTCAGCAGGGTGATTTTGAGGTCAATAGTTGGGCGTGGAGTGGCGAACTTCGTAGTGAATCCTTGCGCTGAAGACCAGCGTTGAGAGTAGCTGCGGCCTGGAGGGAAACAGAGCCCGACCTTGGGGACGGCGAGGGGGATGTCTCTCTGGTCTGGCCCAGAGAGGAATGGGTGCGAATGGACGACGACATGCCGATACTTTTAGGTATCTCGAGGTTTGGTGTTGATGAAGAGGGGGAAAGAGAAGCGTCTGGATTCAAGCTCATATTCGCTCCGGAGCTCGACTGGTAAATAGCTGGGCTAAGCTATTAAATGTCGTATATAGGGACGATCGGGTCGCGTCGGCAAACGGAGGCGGCCAGGTGCAAGCGTAAGGGCACTCTCTGAGCAATCGATGCGGTGTTCGGATCAAACAGATTGGCCGGTGAATAAGTTGTAAGATGCCGTTAACGGAGTTCAAGAGCAGGTCTCGACCGCGGAGGTGTCAGATGGCGACGGCAACAAGAGGTGGCCAGTTGTTGCACGTCACAAACACGAGACACAGACGAGACGGAAGATCGAGAACCAATGGGGAGATCTCTAGGTAATACGAGACGTTGCGAAATGTTGAAGTGGAGGATAAAGGACAATGGTTCCGAAGATGGTCTAGAATCTCAATTGCACCCAAGGTTCCTTTTTGAAAAGTTCAGAACGGCCCATGATGGAACAATCTTGATAAAGCCGTTTATGTGTGGAAGGTACTACGTACGTACGACCTATGCTCCAGCGGTTTCGATGCAATACATATATCGATGCTTGGCGTTGTCGAAGGTTCGCTGCAAGGAGCTGCTTGTCTTCCATGCCATCCCAGCATACATCGCGGCTGGGCGCGGGATAGCAGTTGTAACCACCTGTAACTTTTGTTGCACAGGCCACAGGACCCCTCTCAGGATCCCCGTTCAGGATCTGGCTATACAAAGACCTGAGTCGAACTTGTTGGGATTCATGCAAAATGAAGCAACCGGACTCTTTGCTGAGGTCAAGGTCAGGTTCGTGGCCTTTTCGAGGCATCGGGGGCGTCTAATCCAGCCGCGCTACTTGGCGAAACCCGCAGTTTACCCAGCATCAACCCTTAGAAAGGCGGTTATGCTCGGCCATCTGTAGAGTGACGTCGGTTCAAGGTCGCTCGATACTTAGGTACTTGATATAACAAAACTGGTCTCCGCGGAACCGGTTCGAAGTCCTATGTTGAAAACATGTCCAGCATACCCAAACATACAAAGATTCCTGACCAGATACTGAAACAGAAGGGCGAACGGGATATCCCATCAGGGTCCCAGCATGCGCTGGCTGTTTGAGACAAGGGCAGCAGGGCATCACGAGAGGACATGACTGGTATCGAGATCATGTGCTCGAAGAGAAACCGACGGTCGAGCCATCATGTATCCATAAAACAGGCAACCACAATCGTCACCGAGGTGGAACTTGGGTTCTCTTTCACACCTGAACAATGCTTGAACCCCGAAATTCTTCTTTTCTACAGTACACCCCTGGAGAATTTGTTAGCTCGATACCGTTGGTCACCTTGTCCAGGCGTTTCCAAATACAGCTGTTCTAGGACGTTTGAGGTACCGGGCTAACAAACAAACAAACCAGCATTAGATCGGTCAAAGCATCGACGTTGGCGAGGAAATGCGGAAGCCAGCTGACGTTGGAAGATGATAGAAAAACATAACAAAACCTTTAGCATGTGAAGTCAAGTATTCTGACTTGATGTGAAGTTGCAGCCATGCCAAGTGAGGTCATGTTCTGATACTGGAATATGCCAGATGACAAAACTGCAGTGAGCGGCATGGGTGGACGGGTGTAGATGCGGGAAAGGCCGTAACGCCGCATCTCGGATTCCCCACACTGTTGAACTTGCCCGGACAGACCCGACCTCCGATGGCGCCGCGGCGACCCGACTTCGGAGGACGGGATTATGCGCACGACCGGCCGCAACTTGTCTCCGCAAAGGGTCCGTGACGCGCTGCAACAAGCCTACAATACGTAGTAACAGCTACCGGCAAACTTTCACCATGACACTCATCCTTACACCACCAAAAGGTCGAGTCACAGCAGCGACAATACGGAATGCAGTTACGTCATCGGTTCTCCCAATAATACGGACTAGTCATCACCATGGCAGGCTCCGTCCTTTCTCCCACACCTCCGCCTCGCACGCTGACTTCACCCACGCCGTGATAGGCGGCGGCGTAGTCGGCCTCGCCATCGCGCAGCAACTAGCCCGGCGCTCTTCCTCCCCTTCCACCCTCCTCTTGGAGCGTCACTCCGCTGTCGGCACCGAGACCTCCTCGCGCAATAGCGAAGTCATTCACGCCGGTATCTACTACGGCGCAGGCACTCTCAAGACGGAGCTCTGCATTCGAGGCAAGAACTTGCTGTACGAGCTCTGTGAGAAGCACGCGGTCCCCCACAAGCGCGTGGGCAAATGGATCGTCGCGCAGAATCAGGCCCAACGCGAGGCGCTGCAGCGCATCCATGACTTCTGCGTCAACGAAATCAACGTGCCCGTGCGCTGGGTGTCGCGTGAGGAAGCGCAACGTCGTGAGCCGGCGGTGCGCGCCGAAGCTGGGATCTTGGAGTCTCCGACGACGGGCATTGTGGATTCCCACTCGCTGATGGTCTGTCTCCAGGGCCGGTTCGAAGAAGCAGGCGGGACGGTGGCGCTTGCCAGCGCCGTCACGGCCATTCGGCCCGTTGGCGATGCCAATGCCAACGGAAAGGAGGGCTGGGAACTCACAGTCCGCGACACCACCACCGGCGAATCATCCACCATTACCACCTCAACGATTATCAACTCCGCCGGCCTCGGCGCCGTCGACATCCACAACATGATTGTCCCGTCCTCACAACACAAACAAATGTTCTACGCAAAAGGAAACTACTTCTCCTACCCCTCCTCCTCCCCCAAAGTCTCAACCCTCATCTACCCCGCTCCCGAACCCGGCGCGGGCGGGCTGGGCACGCATCTCACCCTCGACCTGGCGGGCAGGATCAAGTTCGGCCCGGATGTGGAATGGGTCGATTCCCCCGACGATCTGGCAGTAAACTCGGCGAGGTTGCCGGAGGCGATCGAAGCAGTTAAGAAGTACCTGCCGGACTTGGATGATACCCAGTTGCAGCCAGATTATGCGGGCATCAGGCCGAAGCTGGGGAAGGCGGGGGCGGTGGCGCAGGGGAAGGGATTTGTAGACTTTGTGATTAGGAAGGAAGAGGGGTATGAGGGGTGGGTGAACTTGTTGAATATTGAGAGTCCGGGGTTGACGAGCTCGTTGGCTATTGCGGAGAAGGTGGAGGGGTTGTTGTACGGGTGAGTTGGGTAAGTGAGTTCAACCGTGTTATGTGACGGTGAGGAAGTGAGGACGAACCAGGCGTCCATCTCTCCTCATTGGATCCACGACAGTATCATCTCGCCGCTTGGATTGCGTGGGCTCTTCTGACAATGTGTCTTGCTTTCCTTCCAATTCGCCGAGGTCTCTTATATTCAAAGTACATATACTTTTTCGACATCCCAATTATCATATTACCGTGAATCCTTCAGCATAAACATCTCACGAAGTTTTCAGCTACATTGAACCTCATGAAATGCATGGTCACGTATTTAACATTCCCCTCGAGCGAGCTTGTCCACTACACTACATGCTTCCTGATTACTCAATGTTCAACGGGGATGTTCTCCTTCCTTGTATAAATAAGGCAGAAGAACGAGCCAGATGAATCGACTGTGTACCGTAACCAACCGGCGGTGTAGGGCTATACAGATTGATAGCCAAGCTCAAGCTAAGACCCTGAAGCTTAGTATGTATCAACTTTACGCGCTGGCAACTACCATCGAATCCTTACTCAACGTGGTTATTCTGGACAATGACAACAAGAACTCAGAATGACCCTTTATCTAACGTGCTTAGTTGTCACTCCATTAGGAATGACGGGGGTTTATTGATCTTGGAGCTACCGTTGCTATGCCTCCAACTATACATCTAACTATACCTCTAGCTATGCCTACCTTTTGTGTGAATTGAGCTTCGAAACGCAGAGCTGTCTCCTACTTTGGCTTCGAACACTCTATTTCCGCTTTGGTCTTCCGCTCCCTCTAATCCTCTACCTTAGTATCGCCGCGGTCATCCTTTTCTTCTTGACAAGTACCTTTGGGGACGCCTCACTTCATGAGAAAGAACATAGCCTGGTGGTTGAGCCGCCGGGGAATTCATGTTCCTTTCTTGGCCAGGCGACCCCCACGCCGCTGGTTTATCTAGGCACACACAGTCGATATATCCGGCTCACAGGAGAGCCTTCCCGTACTGGCATGTTCGTACGTAGTTTCATACCAAGCCCTATTTTTTGAACATTTTGTCTTCGATCGAACAGACTCACTCTCGGACATATTTCAATCCGGACATCAAATTTAATGTGAACCGATGTGAACACCCGACTCTGATGCACCCGGCCGATCCCCCGGACCCTTGGCTCGCCCGATCCCTCCGATAGAGACGATCAATGCCAAGGCGATATCGGATGGGTTTCGGAGCTTTGCACCGGAACCTCCACTTTCAACGTTCTAGGTCGAAGGGGCACAGAGACTACGGTTTCCTGCCTCACTCATGCGTGCAAAAGGCCATGTTCCTTCGCTGTTGAGTACAAAAAGAACAAACCTTTTGTGAGTTTCTCTATTTCGTCCAAGGTGCACCCGTTGCTTATGCCGTGGCTGTGGTGACCTGTGGCTACCTGTGTGGCCCTGTGGACCCGAACGTGGCCCACTCCCGCCGGCACACGTGTAGCTGATGCTGATCATCGCCGCAAGCACCACGCTAGGAGATATGTACCGACGGAAAATTCCAAGGGCCCACGGGCCCCAAGAGACCCCAACGGATGAAGCTGAGCTGGAGCTAGAGCTGGGAAGGGGGTGAAAGTCATCAAACCTGACTAGTATGGATCTGTAGTAGTACGGCGTAAATAAATAAGTGTGAAAAGTGGTGCTGAGGGCGGATAAATGCTCGTGCTTGTGTAAGGTAGTCATAAGGTGGGAATCAGATCACGCTCGCTCTCTCTCTTCGTCTCCGAAATTGTGTGTGATGGTTTTCTTCAGGGCTTGCGAGCGTGGCGGTCAGGTACATAACGTACCGTCCCAATGGCACGGGACAGGCAATCATCGAATATGGCCTTTCCCACCTCGAGGCGCCGAGGAGTCTGACGGGAGAGATTGTGTATGACATAGGGTACTGGGGGATGGGAGGACAAACCCCTCATTTATGGTGATACATATATTTCGGCCGTCATGCTCCCTTCTCTGCATTGCAGCTGGCTTGGGCGAGTCGAAATTCTGGTAGGTCATCTTGACGGAACAGAGCGGAGTCATAGAATCGACGGGAGGTGCTGAGGGTTACCCGGAAACGGGAAGAACGCGCTAATGCAGGAACAGCGAGTTACGAGATGTGAAGAGGGGTGGCATCCCCAACGTGATAAAATGCCTAGTGTTGTCCGTTGATGGTGCTGATGGTGTATTGATGAAATGTCAGTGTTGGCGATATTTGAACATTCTAGCATTCATGGAACTCTTTGACTGGTGGTGTTGGAAGTTTGGAAACTCACAAACTACCTCTACGCGGGGTGTTTAGAGTGGCATCCGGTCAACTAGGAGATCTCTCTACCTGCGAAGCTCCCACCCGACCAGAGCTGCAGCCATCCGATGGAAAGCAGCAGAGAAGTTTCAACCAAGTGGGGAGAAGCCATGCCGTTATACATGATTTGCCCGCCCTGAACGCCTCCGTCGGCTTGCCACGAGGAGAGGGCCCCTGCTTGGCTTGGGAGGAACTACTATTTTCATCGCCTTTACGGACGTACTGCGTGCGCACGAAAACTTGGATGTCTCAAAAGCTGATGTGCAGCAGATGTTGGAAGGGTCGTGGCATCATCTGTGTAACTCGGGGGAGGGTGGTGGTCGAACCATGATGCGCCAAAGAAACGTGGAATGACTGTGTTTTCTCAGTTTGGTGGTACAGCGTTCAATAATCGGAAATTTTGTCTTGCAACTGGGAAGATGCTTGTGTTGGCAAGATGATGCGTTGGTGGACCGGTGGTTTGGAGTTGGTGATGGTTGGTCTGGATGCGACTGCCATCACCAACGGCCCCCTTTTCACTTTCAGCAGCAAGCTGTTCATCCGAACAATGTAGCGGATAGTTCAGTTGGTGTCTATTTTGCGTATTGTTCCATGCTTTTTGCAAACATGGCGAACAGCATTGTCAATCTCTGACCACCTCAGCCGATATTCTGCATTGTGTTAAGGTGAAGATTAATGTTTGCTTGCGTAATGAGCGGTTGTAGTGGTGGTGAAATTGGTTGCGCTGAGGTTTTCGTTATTCGAGCCAGGGCTGGGGGTGAAGACTTTTAGAGATGGAAAAGGTGCCGTCGCAAGCCCTAACCTCACTAAGACGTGGTTACCCGAAACTCGTGTTTCCATCAGACGCAACATGTTTTCTTTGTGCGATGACGGTGGTGATGATGGGGAGTGGGGCGACACGTTGAGCGCAGATGAGAACGTGAGGTGGACATGGGGGCAGCGGGAGGGCAGGAAATGAAATTTAATCTGGTGAACGACGTGCCCAGAAAACAGGCTGGGGCTGTTACTCGGCGGTTGCCGAGCTGCCGTTTTTTTGCTTCTTCGACCGACTGACACATCAAACACCTATGTCAAGTGGGTGGGGTATAGTGTACGTGTACGGAGCAGT
Organism: Neurospora tetrasperma FGSC 2508; assembly: GCF_000213175.1. NCBI lineage: Eukaryota > Fungi > Ascomycota > Sordariomycetes > Sordariales > Sordariaceae > Neurospora > Neurospora tetrasperma. The sequence goes on along the minus strand of NW_009799100.1, from coordinate 3,932,259 downwards.
AGATCTTCATCACCAGGGGGCCAGATCTGATGCCCAACGTGGTGTTTTGAGCATGCCCAGAAGGTATTCAGAATGGGTTCGATTCACTTCAGGTGTCCAGCTTGCAACTTTGGAGGACGATGATCGATATCATGATGATCCGTAGGGCGAGACCTGGCCCTGCGCGAAACAGCAAGTTATGTAGAGGTACCATGTATTTGTACACTAGAACTGGCAGAATAATTGCAGGCGCGCACCGACGCCGGTAACATCCATATTGGGTGCCGTGGATTCACGCTGTCAAAAAATCGTGAATCCACTTGAATGCCACCTTTGCACGCACTCGCACTCGCTGGGTGTCAGGGGCTTCCTCGCTCCTGCCCTTGTCCATCAGTGGTTTCAGCTCCACTTTGAACAATGCTATTCCTCTTTCCATTTCCCAAAACCGAAGACGTTTTGGCAATGGAACCGTGTGGTCATGGTTTACGACTCCCTCGTTGCTTTTCTTCTGCAAGGCTTTGATTGGCCTGCATTATGAGAATATGTCAGCTGTGAAAATTCTTCACGCTGCCTTACGTTGTGTACGTAGTATGCAATATTATACCCTATCATGTTTTGGTTCCGGGGTAAAGGGTGCGCAAAGTTATGTACGTACTGACCTCTATGTATGGTCCTCGAGGTCGGGATGAGTTGCGAACGGTCCTTCCACTTTGCGCCCTGTCAATCCTGTCATCTCAACGCCTAACGGCCCGTCCTGTTAGCGCGCTGAAATTAGACACAACTAGGTACCTTACGCTTCCAATGCCCCAAGCCAGAATGGGAGGACAGCAGCTCACAAGACAGAGCTGTACAGAGACAGTGACAGAGACAGAGACAAGAGAGCGCCTACCTACCGTTCATTGTCTGTCTCTAGAGCACTGTGTGTCTGAGGAACTCGACCGGCCAGGGTAGCTGTTGGCTGGGCAGAACTCCCGAGATGGAGGTCACGATCACGACGGGACCCCTGGCCCGCATTTCAGCCTACCAAATGCGCCAATCCCCGGGCTGCATGTCTGGGACCGAAGTGAAATGTCGAGTCGTTCTGTGTCGTTCGCATTGTTGCACATGGCGGGAATGGACCCCCAGGCCATTAGTGTGGAATTTGGAACCCATCCAACATCCCAGACGGAAAAGCCATTGGACTGTCTGCATGTGTAAAAAAGGTAACCTAAGGTACTTGAAGGTAATTAGCTTATACCCGAAACGCCCTGGAATAGCAGCACTACTAGTCAGTCCCTGTGGTTCTCCCTGTGGTCCCAGGAGGAATCTTTCAATTAATATACTGAACGGCCGTCTGAGGCGCGAATCTCCTCGTTGATCTCACGCGCCCACGTTCCGAACTGGGATTCACTCCAGGCCCTCACACGCCGAGCTGGTCGTTCCGATCTCCCTGACGTATAATTTGGCTGTTTGAGCCCGTTCTGTCAAATACAATTTCCGTCAATTTGTCCGTCCTGTCCAGTCTTGACTCTCGCTTCTGCAGTCTCTAATGCTGCAAAGGGCATGATTGCCGGGGAACACGCCTGTCGCCAGCTCTACTTGCCTGCTAACTGGTACCGTACCGAGCGTACTTGCTCTTTTTGTTTTTTATTTTTTGTTTTTTTATTTATTTTTATTTTGCTTTTGTTCCATGAGGCTATCGCTCCTCCCTGGAAGACGATCCATCCATACACAAAAGTCCCGCCCCATTTCGGCCCATAGACACCCATCGAACTACACTTACAAACCAAAACTTTTCCCACTTAATTCCTAGTCTTGGCTTTCCGCTTTTAGGATTGGGAAATCTTCTCGCGCCTGGATTTGACGCCCCGGATTTCCACTGCCCGTCCAGGTTCTCATTGTCGTATCCAGCACATCTCCATGTTTATTATTACTACCACGGCTGCATACCCTCTTTGAATCTGACCGATCCCAATCCCCCGTCATTCGTTCTCCGACCCGACCTTTTGGTTCTCCCATTTACACACCCAACCGCACAGCAATTTGCACTCGTTTTTTTTTTTCTTTCCAAGCAACAGAGAAAAGAATTCAACAACCATCGACTCCCATCGCCCTGCATGGGTATATCCAGCCCGCATTCTCTTTATTCTCAACTACTACCATCACATCACCGCAGCGCCAGAGTACTGTCTCTTGTGTGGCGGTGAGTACCAAAACCAGGAACTTTTGCGCCCTGATCGACACCGCATACCGAACCACATATCCAGGACTTGACACCGCCAGGGTTGGCTCCCTCCGAAGCCATGTCTGAGCCACATCATTATCATCATCATGACCAAGGGGAGGAAGTCGAAGGGGCACCCTCGCGACAGGAGGCTGGCAGGTTAAATAAGAGGGACTCGAAGCTTGGGTTGAGGAACTTGTTTCACAGAAACAGATCAGCTACCGAAGCCGAACGAATGTCGACTGTCGCTCCCAGAGATACGCCAACGAGGTCCGGAGGTCTGCGCGCCTCCATTGCCAGTGTCAGCCACTGGCCCTATGGACTGCATCACGATAATGGCCAAGCCCAGCGGTCCGACGTGACGTTATCCGGGTCCGCGGCCGGGTCTCCTCTCGCATCTACCTTCCCGGCCCAAACTTTGAAACACAAGAAATCAGCAAGTGCAGTGCGTGGGCACGCATCGCCTAGAGCATCAAGGGGATCCCTGGCTGCTTGGGATCCACCAACCCTTTGCCAAGTTTATCCCCAGGCCATCAAGCAAGCCCGTCTTCCTGCCTGTACCGCTTCAGCTGAGGCTATACTCAGGCTGCATCAACACAAGGGCATCTTCTCGATTAGCGACGCTTTCGGATCAAGCTCAACAACAGCCGCAGATGGGGCAGCTCCGTCGACAGCAGGAGCGGACAGGTCCGAGAGAGGGAAGAGGAAACACCGCCGCAATACCTCTGGATCGGTTGCCCTCAAGTTAGACTGGACGACCAAGTTTTTCGTGCTTATTTCGGGATACTTGCTCCAGTACACTGGGGATGGGCCCTTGGACCGTCTGCCGGAGAAGATCTTGCCGCTCGGAAAGGACTCAGCTGCCTTTGTGAGCGATGTTATTCCAGGACGTCACTGGGTATTGCAGATAACCGCCACAGCCGATTCGGACTTTGCCGCCCCAGCATCTCACGCCAGCTCATTGCTTGCCCGACTGCCTTTTCGAGGTGACAAAAGGCAGGCCTCCAACCTTTTGATGGTATTCGAGAACGCGGCCGATATGGAAAGTTGGTTGGCCACGCTTAGACGCGAAATTGAAGGCCTCGGAGGAAAGAAGAAGGTCTCGGAGACAGGAAACACACATTTCGACAATGAGGCGTCAGAGCTTCGAAGCCAGACGAGCCAAAGAACTTTGGTAGTTGATGATTACGTCGGGGCCATGGCTGGTGATGCGTGGGATGGACGCCAAAGCACCTCGAATCTGGATATCAATATGGACTTCACTGAACGAGGTCAGTCCTTTGACGAGGCTGCGTCCACCGCTAGCGTAATCTCCCATGATGGCAGACAGCTCGACGGACTTAGGGATAGTACTCAGCGGTTTTCATATCTGTCGTCCGGTCAGCGTACAGCCCTCACGTCAGCTGGGTCATCACCAGCATGTTCGCCTATTCACGATTCTTTTGCAAGCCTTCAGGACTCTATTCCAGAGCTCACCGCCCTTGATGACCAACCCCGACCGCGACCAAGACCGAATGCAGCAGCGATCAGTGACAGAAGACAGTCTCTGCAGACGTCGAATCATCTCCTCGAAATGCGTCTCGCCGCCTCTCATCCTCTCTCGAGTTTGAGTACGTGGAATTTCGATCCCAGCAGCCCTTCGAGCTCTAGCAAACGATCCAGTCAGCGTTATTCGCTCGCTAGGTCAACAAAATCCCTCCCGGAAGAGGAAGGTGAACCATCTTCTCCACCCCCTCCGCTACCTTGTCAGATGCGCGGCGGTTCACGGAGACCCCCGCCCTCGGCTCTATGCCTCAACTCACGCCCGCTCTCTTTTGTGGTGGATCAACCGTCGCCTGAATCGCCGTCGCTTGATAGGAATGGTGTTTCAATCGAAGTAGCCGATGAAACAGCACCGGAACCGGAGTCCCTTTTCTCGTCTTGGGGATTGCCGGACGCAACCAAGCAACGTTGTGATAGCGGCGAGGACTGGGAGAATCTCTCTCCCACGCAACCTGTCACACATGGTAGCCCTGAAAAGAGGTCAGGTTATGCTCCTCCGTCATCAGTGGCTTTCCAAGACATGCTCAGATCCACTCCATCCATCGGCGATTACCCAGGCAGCCCATCGAAGCGCGCCGATAGAAGATTCAGTCTGCAGTCTCAGCTGTCAGAAAGGTCAAGCGAACCTGATCGCAGTTTCCTTGATCTGAGTGACCTCGGTGACGATCTCGGCGACCTTCCCCAGATATCTTCAACTTCACTTTCGAAGCAGGGGTCGAGACCAGCGCCACATTTTAGGTCGATGTCGGTTGCCAACGGCTTGGGTTCGCGACGGAATAAGACACAGCTGGCGGAAGGTCCCCCGCCTGCTCCCCCGCCGAATCGTGCCCTTCCTCCAATCCCGAGAAAATCGTCACTTCAAGTCTGTCACTCAGCATATTCACCTTGAGCTGTGATTTGCATTTACTCGTATCTGGCGCCGTACCATCATTCAATGCATCGCCATTTCTGGACGTCTAGGCAACACGACCACTGAAGCTTCCGAGTATCTTTCAGCGACGAATACTTGCAGAGCAAAGGGCGCCTGGGGATTCAACTGATAGAGATGAACCGTCATCGAACCGCTGATTGATTCCGTCATCATTCATTTCCTTTGTCTCTCTTTTGTCAAGGTCGGGTTCAGTCGAAAAGCAAGATACCGGTTAGATGGATGGAATAAGGGTGCAGGAAGCAAGACACTGGATACCCAGGTGATGAGGGTACATTTATACCACCGGCGACGTCCGGAACGTAACGTGTGAACGATCTCCTTTGTCAGGTCGATTTGGTGCGGGATTTGTCTTTTTGCCATATACCTTGTATTATGTAATGTTGGGGTACCTACTGCGTATGTAGGTGATTAATTGAGGAGGTGAGTGTGGTGGGCATGAAGGGCGGGGTGGTTTTCGATTCTCAATCGGAGGAGGGGGGTCACAGAGTCAGAAGAAAGCTGGTGCCCGGCAGGCTCCGTGGCCAACTTAGATAGTAGTGAGTTTAGTGCGATCAGATATGGATGCTTGGAGAAATCTGAATCGAGTTCAAACTCTCAAACTCGGTGCCAACCATCAACTTGCAAACAAAGGTACACACATGTCCTGGTGTCGAGAGAGTTCAGCTACAGTAGCTCCATGTTGCGGCGCCGCGCCCTGCCCCTGGAGGCCTGGAGGAGCAACGTTCGGGTTAGGGTTGTGATGCCTGTGATGCCCCCACTAATGGATGCAAAGTGGAAGCAACCCAAAGCGGATAATGAAAGAAGGGGCAAAACACCTCAACGTATACGTCTGGATGCGACCAGTCCTGCTTTGTCAAAGAACGAAGCTTCGTCTGTAGGGAGCCGTATTGGCTGTCATGTGTGAATCTGCTGTCTTGATATTGTACGTAGAATAGAGCACCATTAGCTGCCAAACAGGGCTGATTTCCTGAGTGAAAGCCGAGTCAGCAAGACAATTTTTGCCCCACACTCAAATATCCAAAAATTCCCACCTCCAAAAATTGGGGGGGAAAACTGGCCTGGCTTTTCAAACTTGAGCCCCACCAAAAATCGCCGCCAAACCAGCGCAACGTCAACCCATCGCAACGACAACCCACGGCCATTTCTGTCATCCACCGCACCCATCACCAGACGAGCCGAACCTGCGGAATTAAAACAACCACATACTGTCAAGATGGCTGCCGTTCAACAGAAGTCAGTACTCCTCCGCTTGCCTCGACAGCAATCGCCCGTCCGCATCCACGCCCCCGATTCCCCCGATTGCCTTTCCCGGCGTGCTTCACAACCCAACACGTATGCATTTGATTTCTCGGAGAGTAAGAGTCTAACATAGTTCGGGACCATTCAGGCACGACTGGGCCGACGATGACGAGCTCGAGGAGACCTCCACCGAACTCCCGCCCCCTCAGAAGATCACCAACAAGGATGGCAGCACGACCATCATCGAGTACCGCCTGAACGACAACGGCCAGAAGGTCAAGACCACACGACGCATCCGCTACATCACCCACCGTGAGGTTGTCAACCCCCGCGTCGCTGAGCGCAAGTCGTGGACCAAGTTCGGCCTCAGCGTCAAGGACGGCGCCGGCCCGGCCCCCGACACCACCTCGGTCGGCGAGAACATCATCTTCAAGCCTTCCTTCAACTGGCGCCAGGACGCCAAGGACGAGAGCAAGGACCCCAACGCCCAGGCCATGAAGGACAAGTTGAAGGACAAGAAGGTCAAGTGCCGTATTTGCAACGGCGAGCATTTCACCGCCCGCTGTCCCTACAAGGACACCATGGCCCCCATTGGCGAGGCCGGCGCTGCCGCCGACGTCGCCGCCAGTGCTGCTGACGAGGCTGCTGCCGCTTCCCAGGGTGCGGCGGGCGCGGGCAAGAAGGGCTCGTATGTGCCACCTGCGCTGCGTGGTGCCGGTGGGGCCGCGGCTGCTGGAGAGAGGATGGGCGGCAAGTACGGCGAGCGCGACGATCTCGCCACTCTCAGAGTTACCAACGTACGTTTGCCCCTGGTTTCCCCAAGGAGGACGAGGAGGAGGAGGAAGAGGAGGAGGAGAAGAAGAAGAAGAAGAAGCAGAAGGAAAAGGGAAAGAGGGAGTAGGCGGCAGACTTGCAAAAGCTGTCCTGTTCTGCTCCTAAAGAGGGGTTATTATGACGGGACTGATTCATGCTAACATGTTTTCTACACTTAGGTCTCCGAGATGGCCGAGGAACAAGAGCTTCGCGATATGTTCGAGCGGTTCGGTCGCGTCACTCGTGTCTTCCTTGCCAAGGATCGCGATACGGGTCTTGCCAAGGGCTTCGCCTTCATCAGTTTCGCGGATCGCAGCGACGCTGTCAAGGCTTGCGCCAAGATGGACGGTTTCGGTTTCAGGCATTTGATCCTTAGGGTTGAGTTCGCGAAGAAGGCTGCGTAAACGTAATGGGTCTTCTAGACGGACGAGGAGGCGGAGGAGAGGGAGGAAGGGGTTAGAGGAACAAGGGAAGAAGCAGCGTCGTTATGGATCCTAATGCGGTCTGCACAAGGAAGTGCGTCATCAAAATGGGAAAGGACTCCTTGATACTACTATTACTTGATCTGGTTCCTGTCTCTTCTTGCTGTGGGAGTTCATACTAATGGGGAACAAGCGGCAAAATTTGTCATGTTCGAGAGATTTTTTCCACCTTTTAAGCATATCGGGCCAGGGTGGCCAGGTGGTTATAGTTGGCTTTTGTTACATGGATGACGGGCTAACTCCAGGTTGAACAAGGTCGGTGAAATAGACTGGCAACATGCCCGGACTACAGTAGCCCAAAACGCAACGAAGCTTTTCAGAATACAGTGTGGTCTTCTTGTTGATTCAGAGCGCATGCCAGTGTTAAAAACAGCTGACAGCCTGTCTGAACTCTTGAATCATTATCAGTGCATCTATCTATCCAGCTGAACGTCCCCGGCATCAAACATTATATTATTTGGTGACAGAATCCGTCATGGTGTCCCATCATCAACTCAACCCACCAATCGCAAAGACCGTAAGTTCCTGAGCTCTCTCAAAGCAGCCGACACGTCCCTTCATCCTCTTCATCTTCCTGTCTCATTTATCTCATTACCGTAAAAGTCATTCATCCCTCCGCCCTGCCCTCATAAATCATGAAGTCTTGGAAGATGTCGACAAGGAAAAATCTACGGCACTCCCCTAACCTATCCCCAATCTAGCTCCACCGCCAACCCCAAGTGGCTCCGCGCTTGCTTGAAATGAGCGGCTGCTTTCGACTCTGTTGGCACGCGCTAGGGTTGCCCGCTTGCGTGAGGTATAGGAAATTTCGGCGCGTTGGAGCTGGAGCTGAAGGGATCACTTAGACGGGAGAGCATCATGATGGACAAGGACACTGCGAGAGAGAGAGAGAGAGGAGTGGGAAGTTCAAGAGTTGGGAAAGAACCACCCAACTGAGTGTATATATACTTGAATGTGTAGTGAGGTTGTTACTTCGATACTACCTGGACGATTCTGAATTCATGCGATATCTTGGCGTCCTGGTCCCCTTTGGCGCAGAGTGACTGTTGTCACACTCTGGAGGCCGTTGCTTGAAGTTCAGAAGATATGTCTATCGCTTGATAGGCGGTGGGCATGAAAACTCAATCAAATTCTATATCTGCATGTGGTTGTGGTGGTCAAAGAATCATGTCGACTGGTTCCCTCGACCCGTCCCAGAAGACGCGTTCTTGCCATAAAATCGAGGATCGCCAGGCACCATGCATCACCATTGGCCCTCTTGCGCATACAGCTTCGGTCGGGTCCCAAGGCCGTAGTGCAGAGAGAAATGGATGGGAAAACATCTGTGATGAAGACACTTCAACTAAAGATGTCGGCGATGTCTGACGATGGCAGACTGACGTAGTGTAGTCCTCCCCCGGTTGTTTCGAAAGTTGTTGAGGTGGAACCTGAATGTGAAGACTGAAGAGAGTATGGAGGGGCATACATGCTACACTGTAACAAAGATATGGGAAAGCTCGTCACTTTGATGACGTTCTGTTAGTAATATCAATGGCGTTCCACAGCTTCACCAGCCAATCATGTGAGCTAATACTAACAGATACTGATCCCAGATACACCAAGACGTTAGGGCGTCAATGGTGTGTAGGTTAGCGTATCGACAATTGCGTATTGGCAGCTGGTTGTCATCTCCAGGTCCGATTTTCCAGCCTCAAACCGGGCATGGAAACTATCATATTCACCCTCACCTTCCCCTCCTCCTTCCTTTCCAATACAACCTAGCTCCTGGTGGATTTTCTAAAGAGGCGAAGACCGGATTCTCTCTCCGCACAATGAGCGGGTTCCAGGCCGTATTTACACTACATAGGCTTTTTATATCTGCAGTTCTCCAGTTTTGCACCGCCATAGAGATGCTTCCCGAATCCTCTGGACAACGCGCGCTCGGCTCTATCATCCAATTGCAAAGACACAAGCCCGGGATCGCTCAACAACTGACTGCACGCCTTCGGGTCTCCGCGCATTGCGCATACCGTGTCCAGTGTCCTGTTTCCCGAGTGGGCGATCCCCCGTTTCCCGGAAGAGCCGCGAGCGGTTGTTGGTGAAGAAGTCACAGAGGAGGGGAGCACGAGAGAAAAGAGGGGCATCGACACTCCAGCAAGACAAGGATCTTCCCTGAACCCACATGAGTTTGTTGACTTGAGAAGCACCATGAATTGCATGTGAAGATGGGCTTCCCACCCTGTTCATTTGTCTCGTCGACGGTATTCGTGAGGAGTGACTGACGTGACATTTCCCGACACTTTCTTTATCCATCTATCTGCCTTACTTATGCTTCAGTTAAGTTGATTGTCTTCGTGACGTCGTCTCCAGAAAGCAACAACATAGAAAAGTCAATAAAGAAAGGAAAACCATTTCTGTTCTGGCCAGTCCGTTTTTTGTCATCCCGCCCCTTGCCTTGTTTGGTTGTCTCATCGTTGTATCATTGAGCAAAGTACCAGTCGGATAACCAACAACAAAGCTTGGCACTTTCCTGAACTTTTCGGAGTCATTGTCGGGGATTCCTTGTGGTGGTCGCGCTTCAGCGCCCAAGAATTCAGGCGACCCAATTGAGTACAAGACCGCCGTTGATCCGATTTCGCCGTTCCCGTTCCCGTTTCCCTCTTGGGATGTTCAATAAGTTACACAAGCTCGACGCTTTTAACAAATCTACACGTCAATCCGGTTTTCAACACCGTGACCCAAAATGAGCTCCTCAGCAGCAGATCCCTCTGCCGTCAGGCTCAACAGTGATGTCCGCCAACGGCATCCTACCGCATCGGCGACCAGCGAGAAGGTAGAGGACACTTCGCAGCAGCAGAAGCAGCAGCAGCAGCAGCAATCAGAGGCCAATGCCGCTACGTCAAGGGTCAAAAAGACATACGGCAAAACTCCAGATGGCACAGGTAAGGAAATGCTTCGGCGTCTTGTCTTCAATCTCTACAGCCGAGTTAGACTTGGGATGAACTGACACAACCCCTCCCAATGTTTAGTCTTCGTCGTCCCCACGACCCATGACATGGTCACCCAGCTGCTCGACCCTCGCGAGCCCAAGAACCTCTCAGATGTCGCCGTGCTCGCCATCATCGCTCTACACTTCCTCGCCGCTTACTACCTGCCGTGGGGTGTCAAGAGGCCTCTCTTTGCTGCCATCTTCATGTTCTGGAGATTGGCTTACAACGTCGGCATTGGTTACCTGTTGACGATTCAGTCCAAGTACAAGCTCCTAGTGACTTGGGCCAAGAGATGGAAGCTGTTCGAGAACCCCGCGACTGGCAAGAACCCGCGCCCATGGCTCTACAATTTGCTCAAGAAGGAACTCGAGACCAAGATCCCTCAGGATTACAAGTTTGAAGAAGCTCCGATCGAGTACAACACTTGGCTCACTTTCCGGCGCGTCGTCGACTTGATTCTCATGTGCGACTTCATCTCCTACTGCCTGTTCGCTATCGTCTGCGCGCACAAGCCGGACGGAGAGGGTTTGTTCATGTGCTTTGCCCGTTGGGCTGCTGGAATCACGCTGGTTGGCTTCAACCTATGGGTTAAGTTGGATGCTCATCGTGTTGTCAAGGACTATGCTTGGTACTGGGGTGGTAAGTCGAACTACCTGGCCCGAATCTCGCAGGACACGGGAACTGACCACACTAGACTTCTTTTACCTCATTGAGCAGGAACTTACCTTCGATGGTGTCTTCGAGCTGGCTCCTCACCCCATGTACTCCATCGGATACGCTGGGTACTACGGTATCTCCATGATGGCCGCGAGCTACGACGTCCTGTTTATCTCCATTATCGCCCATGCCGCCCAATTCGCCTTCTTGGTAATCGTCGAGAATCCTCATATCGAGAAGACCTATAACCCGCCTCAGCCCCGTGTGAGGTGCGAGTCGGAGGCTGGTAGTCAGTTGCAGGAGTTTGCTTCCGAGCACTCTGTCCCTTCCACAACCGGAAGACATGACAATACCCCGCTGCCCGTCCACAACCTCATCGGTCTCAAGAACCTCGACTTCTTCCGTATCACGGACGTTGCCATCGTGCTCCTCTGTGCTTACCTCGCTGTCGTCACTATGGTCACTCCCAGCACCCGCTTTTACCAAGCCCTTTTCGTGTTGCATGCTTTGGCTTGGCGTTTGTGGTACTCTTTCGGTTTGGGAGTGATTTTGACCATGCAGTCCGAGGAGAAGATGTTCACTAGGCACTTCTTGAAGTACGGCGAGAGCGTGGGCGAGGCCTGGCGCCAGTGGAAGGGCATCTACCACCTGAGCAACTGCCTCTGCCATGCCTCCTTTATCGCTGCCTGCTACAAAATGTATGAATTTCCCGCTGATTGGACCCACGGCTGGGCGCTTCTCAAGCACGTCGTTGGCCTGAGCTTGATTGCCCTCCAGGTCTGGACCGCCACCAGCATCTACGAGTCGCTAGGCGAATTCGGATGGTTCTATGGCGATTTCTTCTTCGATAGTAAGAGGCAGCTGACTTATACTTCCATCTACCGCTTTCTCAACAACCCCGAGCGCGTCTTTGGTACTGCTGGCTTATGGGGCGCTGCCCTGATCACCTGGTCCCGCGCCATCTTCCTCATGGCTCTTGCCGGCCACTTCCTCACTCTTGCGTTCCTCGCGTATGTTGAGAAGCCTCACATGCAAAAGGTTTATGGCCGCAACCTGCGTGATGATGCCGGCGTCACCAAGTTCATCAAGCGTTCTCTACCTCCCCCTGTTACTGAGTGGCAGCAGAGTATCGACAAGGTCCTGGATGAGACAAAGCACTTCATCGATGAGTTCGTAGATGCTGCTCGCTCCAGACTCGCCACTGGGTCATCCACCATTGTCAAGGATACTTCAGCTCTGTTCAACAAGTACCCCGCTCGTCTCACTCTCAGCAAGATTTCAGCCGACCTTGCGGGCTATGATCCCAAGCATTATGGTCTGTCTCTGGCTGGTACACGTGTTGTGGGTATGAATGAAAAGGCCACGGGCAAGGAAAGCCCCAACGCCCGCGTGCTGAAGGATGTCAAAACCCAGGCGTTCGAGTATGGTGCCCCGATTCGCGTCAAGTGGACTGCGCCCGCCAATCATAGCAAGAAGGACTGGGTCGGTCTCTACATGGTCACGGACAATCGCTCTAGGGAGGTCACCGAGGTTCCGTCTCTTGGCCGTTGGGTACCAACCAACCCTGGGGAGTACGACACCACCATCGACCAGGGCATTCTCGTCTGGGACCAGCCTGTCGAGAAGAAGTCTGAGGACACGGATCTCGTTGAGGGTGAGATGATCTTCGAGGGTGACAAGCTTTGGTGGACACAGGGTGTGTTCGAATTCCGTTACCACCACGGTGGCGGACACCACGTCATGTCCATCTCGGAGCCTTTCGAAATCCAGATTCCCAAGTTCGACGACGAGCACATGGGCGTCGATATCAGCGGAGAAGTTGGTGAGCGCGCCGTTGAGGCAGCTCTCCTGCCAGTCATCCGTAACTGCCTAGACCGTGACCCCGATATCGCGCCCAGCAATGCGGAAGAGCGTTTTGGCGGCCATGTCGAAAGGGATGGCAAGTATGCCAGGCGTGTTGTGTACGCTATTCGGCATATGTTCGGTATCGACTTTGCCCCTGCGGTTGTGCTTGCGGACGGAAACGTCCGCAGGTTGGCTTGGAGGATATGTCACGCCAAGGAAGTTCTGGTATGTAACGGTCATATGTGTTCTTTCTCCCAGTTTACTAGTTGCTGACTATCTATGTCCTATAGGCTCCATTCAGTATGTCACATACCAACGGTCGGACAACACCGGTTGATAGCAAGTTCGCTGAGTGAAGGGATGCTCATTCTTAAAGAGATCGGGCACGGCGAAAATGCACCAATGTCCCAACACTTCCCTGGGGATGTTGCGTCCTTTAAGAATGAAATCGAGGGCCGGAAACGCACTAAACTGTGGAAGAAGAGGCATTTATATGAGAAAGAGGTGGATGGTGTTATACATTGTAAGATAATCAAGCATTGAACGAGATACCATATCTGCATCTTTAGTTGGCGGATAGATGACGGGTAAAAGAAAGTAAATTCAAAGAAGATCCAAAATCATATCAGTGCTCAACCCAGTCGAATACTCTATGCTGCAGTGGGGGTGTGGTGATCACGTTTGTGTTGAACTGACGTCTTATCCCTTTTTAGTATTCACACATCTCAGATCTATATGTACGTCTATACGCTTATTGGCAGCCCTGTTGAGTCTCTTTTCATGTCGACTTGCGGTGCATAACACCAGCGCCAGCCTGCAACATTAGTCAGTCAGACAGTCATATACCTTCATAACCCCACAAACAGGATAATCACAAGTGAAACGTACCTGATGGCTAGGGAAAACCAAAGTATCAGCAACAACAACGTTCTCCCGTCGTGTTGCGACGAACACCACGATCTCTGCGATATCATCGGGCGTCAAGGGATCGACACCGGCATAGACGGCATCAGCCTTGCTCTTATCACCATAAAACCTCACCACGCTGAACTCGGTCTCGACCTGGCCAGGGTCAATCTCCATGACACGGATGCGTGTGGCGATCAGCTCCTTGCGCAGCGCGTCGGTGAAACTGCGCACAGCAGCCTTGGTGGCGCAGTAGATGGAGCCTCCTGCGTATGGTTCTCTCCCGGCAATAGAACCAATGTTCACAATGTCTCCTGAACCACCCTCGGAGCCGCGGGCCTTGAAGATGGGTAGAATGGCTTGGGTCATGTTGATCAGGCCGGTGACGTTGGTGGCAAACATGACGTTGATGTCTTCTTCGGCGATGGAGGGAGCTTGGGCAACTTTTTTGAATTGTTTCGGAGGGTTAGTAGCGTTTTCAAGTGAGGTTTTGGAGGTTAGTTAGGTAGGTTAGGGAGCAGCACAAACCTCCTTTTACGAGACCACTATACATGTGTCATTTTCATTAGCCATTTTTGTTCCTATTTTTTAAAAAAAATTGTATCTTTGTTTCCCTTCTTCTCAATCTCCTTGATCATTATCATCTGACGGGGTCACAGAAACTCACGCATTATTAACCAGCACATGGATATCCCTCCACTCCTCGGGCAAGTTCCCAACAAACCCCCTGACCTCCTCCGGCTGGCTCACGTCCAGCTTGACAGGCAGCACTTGCACGCCCTCGCCAACCTCTTGGCGGATCTCCTTGGCAATCTGCTCCAGAGCATCGACGCGGCGGGCCGTCAGGATCAGCTTGAGGCCGTGGTTGGGCGCGGTCCGCGCAAACTCGAAGGCTGTGCTACGTCCGATTCCTGAGGACGCTCCGGTTATGACAATGGTCTTGCCCGCGAGGCGTTTGGCTACTGCTGAGGACATTGTTCTTTTTGTTTGGCGAGGAAAGTTTGCAAAAAGTTTGGTATTAGTTGAATGAGAAGAAAAGATAGGGATGGTGAGTCCGCTCAAAGTTCTGGAATTGTAATGACCAAGTGTTGCCGGGAGAGTGTGAGTGGTGGTTCTAAATGCCGAGGAGATGGTAGTCAGATATCTAGCTGCAAGTCTTGATACTGCTACTGGTGGAGGTGTTGTTCTTATGGAAAACATGAGATAAACGACAAAAGGGAAATGAGCTTTGATAAGTGATGATACACAACGTTTGGAATGAACTTCCGAGCTTACCTCCGGGATCCGGGGTGGAGATAGCGATCATGACGACGGGCAGCTCCGGTCGTGTTCAGGGTCAAAGACGCTGCCTGCCCCGCAACGGGGAGCACGGCGCAAAGGCGTGTTAGTGATGGCGTAGGTGGTGCACCCTGAAAAATAACAGCTGGATAGTCCCCGAGCTCCCTATCAAGCTACCCCGCACTCACGATGATCGCGCCATATTGGTCAATTCAAGGACAATACAGCTCCTCACCACACTCACCCACCCATCGATCCTATTACATACATAGTGTACATAAGTAATGTCACACCATTTGAACCCAAAGGGTATACTTAAAGAGATTGCGCCACATGTGGCGGCGGAGCGGATGGGGGCTGAATGACACATTCGGTTGAACGTCTGTCATGAGAGACTACTGGCGTCGACCTTAAAACCTACAATCACTATGAGGTCCTCTTAGCCTCCCTTTCTCAAAACCATCCCTCCTTCGCCTTCTATCCAGGACATCCCTTTGTATAAACAAGGCCAACGGGTTTCTAGTAGAGATCGATTGGCTTCATCTCCTTTGCGCTTCTGCATCATGAATTCGATAGGCAGTTGTCTCGAGCGGCGAGCACATAAGGTGCAAATTGTACCGAATGCCGTCAATACACAACTAATGATCATGGAGGTCTCCAATGCCTTGTTATCATGTTCCAAAGACAACGCAGTGTGACATTGCGGCGGCTGCCGACAAAACGGTCTCACTGTCCTGGCCGAAGCAGTTGTTGACGATATCTAAAGTGCGTTCACTCGAATCGCTGCTGTCTCGAGTGACCTGCGAATCAGTCTGCGGTTGAACCTGTTGAAGCTCTGTGGAGGCCGGTGGTGTCAGTTGTTGTTGGAGTCCCTACCCCCGCGCTTCTTGACGCCTGATTCGTTGGTTGAACATGGTGGTATGGTCGGGAACGACCATCAATCATCGATAATGAGTCGAGATATCTGGGAGATGAACAACAAGCGAGTGTCTGTTGGTTTGATGATATGAAGGTATCCTCAAAACTGCCGGTCTTGGAGCGAAGTAGTTGGAAGAGGTCAAAAGGCTAAAAGAGACTTTAACCAGAATCTTCGAAAGCCCAGTGATTTCAAAGAAGAAGCAAAAGCAGGTACGAACACCAATTCATGTTGTTGTTGTCAGGCCATGTTCAACTTTTGAAAATTATTTCCGGAAGCCGAGATTTGTCGAACACCAATCTACATCATTCAATGTAATCGTCAGCCAATATCATCTCCCATCCAACACTCGAGTCATACATGCCAACGTTCATTCTGCCGTTTTCCAGGTGTCTGAACTTCATTCCAACCCAACTTTCAAATTCCAAAAAGAAGCGTTCCTCGCAGCGTTCAGACCTTTCGTCTTTCAACGCGCGATACTAGGTACCTACTTCGCTTGCCGTTGCTAGCACATTACTTGTTGCACTTTACTCTGCCCATCCACTGCGCTTGCGTATCCTGTAAAAATCAGTTGAGCTCATTCTTTTGTCGTAGCGACCTCGAATCACCTATTCTCTCATGCTGTATTATAGTAACACAGCATTTTCTCCCTCCGTTTTTCAGCACAGTACCTACCTTATGCATGTGATGCGTTCAATTGGGGGAAACTCGAGTAACACAAACCTTCAACATCGTCCATGTCCCTCTGTCGTCCCGCACCATTCATGTCCCAATCCCGCGCCATGGGTGCCGTTGGTTGTGTGCTTACTGTACTACGACTGTCCTGCTGTCCTGTCGTACGTTGTTCGTCCCGTGTCTCTGGAACCGGTACTCGGTAGCGAAGCGAGCAGAAAACCCAGACGAGCGAACCACGGCACTGGACATGACCACATCAAATTCGGTTCGGCTGTTGACCGTGTACCCCTACGTAAGTGGAGATGCGGGGAAAGCAAAGCACAGTTACACAGAATATAAATGGTAGAAGACCCTGACTGCTCCAGACTTCAGACTCTGATATTCAAATGCCGATGGAGACCGCCGCCGATGGGGAGGGAATGGAGACGATCCCCCGGATTACAGTCCGAAGACTCGGATTTCCCAGGACGAGCTCCCAGGATATGGTACCGAACGCGCCCTTTCCCAATGGACATGGATGGGCTTTGGGGAGATAGATGGTCGGGACATGGGAGTCGGTTGCGATAGGTAGTGACATCCTGATCCGGTAGTTATAGTCTAATTACGAGATTGAGATGTCGGGCTTGTGAGGAAACTACCTAGGATTCCAATAGTGAGCATATTGACTGATGTTATTGATTCCTTACAGCGTTCAGGTAGGGATGAATGGTGGAACTCCACATAGTGGTCGAGTATAATATGATTATGTAGGTTAACTATACCTTCTCCCAATTGCCATTCAAGGGGATGGATTACTCCACCCGCTCAGTCCTATAATCAGTAAAATAGTAATGCTGCAAACCAAAATTTGATGAAGAATGTCCAGTACCTATCTAAGATCCTTGAACAGCGGGTGACAGAACACACCCTAAACCACCAAGCTTTATATCCAATACACAACGCGTGATGGTGCTGGTAGATATTGGCATAAACCCGACGGCAGAGACCCGCAGGCATAACTCAAAAGGCAAGCGCTCAAACCCGTTAGACGTATGCTGCCCGCCTGAATGGCCTTAACATTACCATTTGTATTGCCCGTGGGTATCATGATTCAGTATGCCGTTTTTCTTGGCTGGGCCCTCGCCGTAGGTTCAATAGATCATTGGAGCGGTAGACTGGCACCTGTAGGTAGGGAAACATGGGAAAGAGGGACGGTCCCTGAGCGTCGTCTTGTGATATCTAACCACGCAGTGGAGCAATCTCATGTCCGGACACAACAGACTCCCTACACTACATACACCCCTCGGCTGACAGAACAAAAGTGACAAGGATTCTGGCTAATTTGTCACTGATGACGACCATTGGATTTTGGCAGCCCTAAGCCCAAAAAGTGGACGGCAAGATGGTAAAGGACCGATCGACAGCGAGGTATTACCGAACCAGACAAGGGCCAAGTTCGGGTCTTGTACTACTGCTAGACTTGCTACTATGGAAATAGCCGGTGATGATTTGGCTGTGGTGCCGAGGTTAGACTTGTCTCGAAGACTGTGTGGTGTGTGATGACTTGCTGCTGTATGTTGTAGCTGGCTTGTTATTGAGGAGTTTGTTGAAGAGATTTCTTCCTGAAAGCTCAAGGAAAGCAAGACAAGAACCTTGGTTGGTTGGCGCCAAACCGCTAGCTTGGCTACCTACTACCATCGCCATCTTGCCAGTGCTGCTTTTCTTGCCCCATCCAGCTTTCTTTCATCTTTGTCCGGATGGAAGCGTCCAGATTCTGTCAGGTGCCTCGGCTGTTGTGGAGGCAGGTGCCGAGATGTTACCCAAGACCGGCAATGTTCGGCAGAGGTTAGACAGATATCTTTGGCACGACATGACAAGCTGCAGGATGTAGGTACACTGCTTTGCGCGCGCTTGTAATGCGGAGACTGGGGGATTGAAAGCTCCAGCGATGAGAAAACGGAGGGGGGGGAAACGGAGGTCTCTCAGTGGCAGAAGTACTTCTACACTACATACATACCATACATGCCGGGCAACGGCCTTCTCGGCCTAGGCTGCACCCGTGACCACCAACATATACCAAGGAGCTAAAGTTTGCCCCTGCGTCAAGCCGTCGATGGCTTCAGCCATGGTGTGATCCCTGAAAAAGGAATCGGGCCCTTTCCCCGCATCAGAAGGTCTGAAGACCTCGTCGGCGTCACGGGCCTGTGTGGCGCTGAGGGGAAATTACCAAGGGGCAATGGGGGAGGTAAGTCCTGGTTCAAGAACCCGTGATAGCTTCACATGGCACATGGCAGATGAGCTCGACTTCAAGGATATGATATCTTGATGAGCGATCATCATGCGGAGGAGGGCACCGAGTTCACACACCACTACAAACCTCCACCTTGGTGAGCCACTCGCAATCCTTCCGCCCTTCGTCTCCTCGTGCATTTGTTTCCCCAGGTTTTGTGTATCTGCCGGGTCTGAACTTTGCCATTCGCTTAGTTTACCCCGCATACCCCAGAAGTTTGTCGAGTCTGGTTCCAGTGAACACGGTGAACAGTGGGAAAATGTGCAGTGAAAGAGCTGATGAGTGGAAGTTTGGATTCTCAAAAATAAAAACCGGGGGGGTTCCACTGTGTACCCCACCGGATTCCCCTCTAAGAACGCGCGCGACGGGCCGTGAATCCAGATTGGCGCATGGAGCCACTTCGGTCAAGCCATCTGTTCTTCCAGCCAATCAGACTGAAGAGTTCTGACTGTCTCGGAAGGGTTCGTTTGTCTTGCTTTTCTTTTTCTTCCTTCTACACTACACACGCTATCTCGAAATCTAACTGACCGATCTCCCGCCGCCGCCACACTTGATCATATTGCTCAGCCCAGTTATATGCGAAAGAGAAAACGATTCGATTCCTATCTGAGCCTCTTTCAGACTACTTTTAGCCCTCAGTCAGGACTCTGTCATTGCACAGCTGTGAATGCACACGTGCAGTTGCAATTATAGAAAGACGGTGTCGATAATACCGCCACTGACGCAGTGATTGTCATACACTAGCAGCCCGTCAGGAAACTAGTAGGTAGTGTATGTACCGACTCACCTTGAGAAGACAGCCGAGGAGAGTCCGTGCAAACGTTCCAACAATCCAACACAAAGGACAACAAGGGAAGGTCAAGAAGTCGATCCCGGTCTGAGCTCCATAATTCACCTTATATACTATAGTATATAACTCCATCACTTAAGTCTAGGTTGTGGTCCAGCTTCCCCGGACTTCAAGGATGAAGAGATCGTCAACACCAACTACTGTAGTGTAGTGTAGTCAAGGTAATGTAATGTAGATGGTGTACACTTCGGACTTTTCTCCTATAGTGTATATGGTTCACATCTGAGCGCTGATCCTTCAACCCCTCAAGCACCTCGAAGGCTCGCACCCAACCCCTCCCTATCGCCGCCCTATTTCCTTTTTTGGAGTCCTTTGCAGCAAAAAAAAACCAAGTGTCGGCCTGTACCTCACGCGGGATTAGACAAAGTGTGGCGCCCAGGCAACAACTGCGGTAGTCTACAGTACCCGAATCCCTTCTCCGCTTGAGAAGTCCAGCGGGGGAAGTGAAAAAAAAAAGGTGACATTGTCGTTGACGATGCCCTCGTTATTTTCCAGGTTTGTGTCTTGGCAGTTACAGTCCCTGGCAAGCTTTGGAAATTTCGGCCCTGACATCCATCTCTGGCTGCAACTCGGTGCAACTCTGAAGTGTACAACACCCCACTGTGTCACCATGCCATTGACGCCTGTTTTGTACGACACAGCATGGATGGCAATCTATCATTCCCACGTGTTTCCCCAGAATGAATGTCCCCAGGCGGAGTAATGAATGGACCATGATGGTACTCGGAACTGGAGTTCGCTTGTGCAAGTTCTGAATTCTGTAGACCGTCAAACCTTTTTCCCCGGACTTTTTTGCTCAGTCCTCGAAGCTCACACGTCGTAATATCTCGTTTTGACTATACGTACTGTGTGTGTGTGGGTGTAACTTTTCGATAAGATGTCAGGGGCAATCTTTATGCGACTTGATTGCTGAAAGACATTGACCGACGAATGTCAATGCTGAGCAATGTTACACCTACCTTACAAGTACCATCAGGTACACTCCAACAACAATGAAGCCTCCCAACGCCAAGAGATGATTAAATGCTATCCAACACATCGCGAACTGTTCCAATACTCGTCAAGCCTTCAAGATGGCCCGCCCGCTAGTCAGAAGGTCGTTTTTCAAGATCTGACGAGTACCACTTTCACTCTCGCCTAAAGTCAAAAGTGTGCAACCTAAACCTACCTACCTATAGTTAGCTATGTCTGGCACCGTACATCCAACCAATAATCCCAGGTACAGCTGAGAACCCTTTCCTTCTGTGGAGCATGAAATGCAATCTGCAGCTGCATGATGGTTCTTGATGGTTTGTGTAACACAACTTCAACGACATGGCTAAGCAGGTTGGTAACTACATATGTATAGCCAATGAATAAGAGTTGTAGAAGCCAAGCTTTCACGTTGTTTTTCTTTATCATCATATTTTTCTTTTTCATTCTTCCACATTTTCTCATAACCGTCCCTGATCGGACAAAGTCTCAAAGCTCGAAGAAGAAGAGGAAGGCCTCGTTAAAGGACCAAGAGGGACAGAGTGGTACAATAGGATAAAACATAACCGCATGTAACGTCAGAACTAGTGTACTGCAAGTGATGGAGAAAGGAAATGCCGTAGTGTAGGCACAAGAAGTGTTGATATGTTGTGTTAATGAGCTAAAGAGGAAATGAAATGTTAAAAGGGCTATAATAATACAATGAAAATGGTGGTGCCCTGAACTGGGCCCACATGACATGGCCTAGGTAAGGCCGGTGGCTGGTGAATAGAAGGGAGGTGGGACACTATACCTAACAAGAGGAGAGTGTACCCGCGAAGGCGCCGTTGTACCATCCAAAATCAGCCAAAATCAAACCAACATTCCTTGAGAAATCAACCGCCAAAAAAAAAAAAAAAAGCTCCCTTTTCCTTTTGCCATGAGACCCTTATCCTTCCCCGTATATAATGTACCCCGCAAAAAGCAACCATTTGTAAGCCAAATCCGCACACCCGCATCCAGCCATCGTATGTGGTGGTATTTCGGTCCTTCAAGCCTGCGTCGCGCCAACTGTGCATAACCCCGGGCTACCAGCCCAACTATTTTTCGAGTGAAAAGAGGAAGAAAGAAAGAAAGAAATGAGCAGTAAACAATAAATGGAGCACTGCGAGGGGCCTTCAGTAGGTGTACCCATCCACACCTCCAAACTGACCCTGGCCAGCATGTGCACCTGCATGGTGGTGGTGACCCATCATGTTCCCAAACTCCATAGCCGAGTGATGTTGCAGAAACCCATCTACTACATCAGCCGTCGGGAACGCTGCAGCGTACTCCGCCACCGTGGGTACCGCATCATCCGGGTGAGTCGAGTGGTGACCATGGTGAACCGACGGGCTTGGACTGGGACCCCAGAGCATGCCGTCGAGATCCCACATCCCGCCGTGGTCCAGCACACCCGTCATGCCCAAGCCTTCGACGGGCTCCAGGTCGATGGGAGTCATGTAGAGCTCCGCCGAACCCGGTGACCCCATGAGCAAGTCATTGTTGATGTGCATGCTGCCCAAGGACGCAGTAGTGCTGTTGAGAGAATGAGGGCTCTGCGATCCCCTCTGCTGTAGTTGGTGCGCTGCGGCACCCTGTGCCTGGATGACTCTGCTGGCCTCGTACATGCGAAGAACCACCTCCCGGCTCCTGCGAGCAGCGAGTGACCACTCTTCCATGGCCTCAAGGAGCTCCAATACCGCCTCAATCTGCTTGAGCCACTCAGGGACACGAGGGTTGCCCCATTGCCAAAAGACAGAGACAAGAGGAACCATGGCAGCCTGGTAGAGAAACCACACTGCGTTCCAGCCGGACATCTGGTTACGTGTCCATTCACGACCAATGTCCTCAATGGTCGCCGCAGCAAGCTCTCGGCACGTCTCAATGGCGGCGAGATCCGAGTCACAGGCCTGAGTATGTGGGTTAAGACCTGATGAGGCCATGGAGAGGAGGACTGGGCGATGAAGAAGCATACGAAGGTTCTGATACCGCCATTTCATGATGCAGCGGGCCATGTAGAGCGGCTCAGCGCATGGGTCGGTCGTGCGCAGGAGCCAAGGTAGGTTTTCGTACCAGACAACGAGCTGCCCGTCCAGATTGCAGCGGTCCTCGGTACGCAGCAAAGGAGAAATGGCGAGCATGTCTTGGATCTGAGTGGCGATTTTGCAGAACTTGACGTTTTCAATCATGGGGAGAATACCCGCGTGTTGAGACGAGTCCCGGCCGGCATTCACACCGAACTCGGGAGGCCGAATGTTGATGGCGGGTCCCCAACGGCCAAAAGAGGGACGTCCCATGGTTGTCGTGGCCCACGTGTCGAGGCAGAAAAGAGCCCACCATGTGCGTCTCCTGGTCTCGGCAGCGACCATATCACTTCCTCCTTGGGCAAGACTCTCACGGTGAAGACCGAGAGCGCTCGCCATGCGGATGGCGGCACCCAAAACAGCGTTGGCCATGTTGGGTCGGTTAATATAGTGAAGATAGTAACCGCCGATGAGTGCCAATGCTTGGACAGTCTCGATATGGCTGCTGCCAAAGGAATCCATGGGAAGATGCTCCATGGCGCGGTTGTAATAGTTGACGTGGTTGTAATCGTCCGACTTCATTGCCACAATGCTACCCATGGCGAATACCATGTTCAACAAGGCTAACCACGGTGCGTCAAATCGTTGACCTTCAAGGTAATCGGCACGGAAAGTTGTTTCGTCGAGCATTGGGATGAAGACGTGGACTCGCTTGAAGTAGGCATCGATAAGTGTCTGTCCCTTCCATGACCATGGGATCCGCTGGGGATCTTTCTGAGTCGATGATTTCTGTCTGATGGCCGGGAAGTTATGAGAAATCTCGATACTGTTGAGCGGGGCGGCCAAGGAGCTCCTCAAGCCTGGTTGAACCTTGAGCATAACCATGAGGGCAGCCTTGATGGACGAGGCTCCAAGAAAAGAAGCTTGTCTGTCCACCGAGAGTGACAGCGCGTTGATATCGTCCGCCTCTACAGGGATGTGGTCCCTCTCCCGGCGTTCCTCGTCCCATTCTGTATCCCGAGTCGGAATCTGTTCCAATATGTTTTCAGACTTGGTTGGTGTCTCTGAGTCGGCCATCGGTGTTGTGTTTAAAGGAGGTGACGGTAGTCCGTTCGCTGTGCTGTCCGGGACGGGTCGATCTAGGAGGTTGAGGAGTTCTTGCCTGGACAAGGGAAGTAAGGCGTGGACTTCTTGGTGAGGATACAGTCGCTTCAAAATCGATCGGCATTCTTCGAGGGACTGGGAGAGGGCTTCGAGTGTCTTGCGTGATGGGATCACCCTTTGGCGGTGCTTGTCATAGAAACAACGTTTCGGTGCTCGGCTTGAGAGACATTGGCCACATGGTTGTTGACCATCACATCGACTAGGGCACTCAAGTTAGATTGATGGTGAGGCTGATCGACACGCATTGACTTACATCTTGCGTCTTTTACACTCAGCACAAGCATGAGGAGTAGTGATCCTCTTGGCTGCCCCACTACCATTGGACTTAACACTATCTCGAGAGTCAACGGCCGGCTTTCGTGGTGTTACTCCTTGGACTGGATTTGCTGTTTAGTAATGGACTCCTTGGTTCGGTAAGATCATCAACTTACATGTGTGAAACATGCCGCCTTGTGTAGGTATCGAAATTGATGGTGCCATTATGAACGCTTTGCTGACCAGAGGCTGTTTGAATGGGAATACAACTTGCGGAAAGCTGATAAGCCACTGGCAGCCAGAGAGAAGGTATAAATGTATGGGTTGCCAAGCAAGGCCCGAATATCAACCGGCGAGTTCGTGAAAGTGGCGAGACCTTGATCACAGGAAGTGAAAACCTTGTGTGGGCTTCAGATTGATATTTTGTCCTCGTCAATGATAAACAAACTAAAGACAGACCCTGGGGGACAATGAGGGGGTGGCCGAGACCGTGAGGAGCGTATGCAAACTTATATATTTACATTGAACCGAGTTGGGAATTCGTCCATTGCACTTTACCTCAGCCTCAGCCACAGGTTGTGATAAAATGCCGAACTATTCCACCCGATGGTACACCTTTGTTCTGAAGAGTATCCAGAATCACCAGGGAATGAAACATACCATCACTGTTTCACGGGACGAAAGCTGATTGTGGGGTGAGGAAGATTGGAAAGGGACCGGTGGTATGCTACCGTTGTATGTGGAGAAACTCGGATGCGGCCCCGTCAATCTTGTTGACAGGGTGAAGGAGGTATAGGATCGGGGAGTACACAACTCCAGTACTTTGCCCTCGGGCGCCGGTATACCTTGTCAAGTGAGGTATCTCGATGCTAGACTACTGGTCAATGCCGTATTCGAGGGTGACATCAAGCTAAGGAAGAACAGGGGATCCAGGGGCAAGGCTTGTTGACCAGGCACGGCCTACCAGTCAGACACCACCAGGCCCTTGATGGCTTGAAAGAAAGAAGTACGTACTCTGACTCTGTCAAGAACACCCAGGCATTCCTCAGTGGCATCATTTTAACGCCAAAGCCGGGGTCTGAGGGTATACAGAGGGTGGTACCGCAAAGTATGTACATACTGCTTTTCACAGCAACCTCTTTGGCCCACAGACTATAGGCGGGGGGCGTTGTCTCTAACACCTCTTCTCTACACTGGTTATGACGCAGGCACCGTATGCTTCCGAGTCAGGTTAGGTGAGTGGTGTTTTCAACAGTCCGTCGCTTGACCAAGAGTTGAACGGTACGCTAAGCTAAAGCCACCCGGCTGTGTCTGTAGGTGGTTTAGGGAAGGTTCGTTACGAGAATCACGGCGATGCGAGATGAGAACCCAGAGGGGTCACAACCCTCCAAGCACTCACTTTTGCCCCTTTTTTGAAGCAAAGCATCAAGTCATCCGATTCGTCTTGACCCTGAACCGTTGACCAAGCTGTTGCGCGAAGTACAAGTGAACGTGTGTGAAACGTGCTTTGTATGTATAGCGAAGATCTCTGTAGGGGGCCGTGTGGTGGTGCGGTGGTGTGGTGTGAAGGACGTTGGTGTTGGAGAGAGGGGAAGATGGGGCCGTCGGCACCAATATTGACTCGACGATTTGACTGGAGGTTGAGATGATGAAGGTAAATACGTAGAGAGGTAGGTATGTAGCTACTGCCTCGGTGCCAGCCGCTTGTGGGGAAGAAAAGCTGTTCGTCACTCCAGTCCCCCTCCCCCCCTCCTTCTCCTTCCCCCCGTCTTCAGCGAACCTCAGCATGATGGTGGATCTTTGCTACGATTTCTGTCCCTAGTTCCCGTCCGATCGGGCCAGACAGGGGTGGGGTCCGGGCTCGCCGGGGTGGATGAAGCTAGAGTGAGAGTGGGAACTTGGCAGTTAGAAGAGGAATCGTGAAAGGAACGGAGCCAGAAGACGGAGGGAACGCGCTAACAAAACGGAGGTAACAGCCTCCTCAAGCTAGTGTAAAAGATCCTTCCAACAGGTTTCGGGTTGCTGGTTAACCCTTCCGGCCTGGATTTAGCCAATCACTGCTGGAGGTCGGCACTCCGGTGTAGTTCGTCAATAAACGCAAATGGAAGTAATGCTCAAGTTGTTACAGGAGAAGAGAGGTGTTATTGTAAACTCTTTTGTGAAGAAACCGGCTCAACAGATTGTTTGAATGTCGTCTAGCATTGGGTAAGTCGAAGATGCGCGAGTATATTCTAGACGATTTAGATTTTGAGAACTGAAGTTACTGTAGCAAGGTGAGTCTTTGTGCTCTGAGGCAAGTAGGGAGAAGAACATTGGACCAAGAACTGAACAATGATAAAAGGTAACTTTGCCTTCCTCACAACATCCTACAGGCCCCTCTGCATATGGTTTATCTCGCAAGAGTCCACCCATCTTGGTCGCTTCATGATTCTTTCCCAACTTGAAGGTCATCATGTTATGAACTATCAAAGGGCTCGCATGGGGGCTGAGAACCAAGCACATTGACAAGCGAGAGATGAGAAACAGCGCATCCGTAGACTTTTAAGATGGAAAGCGCGTCCAGAAGTGTGCTCATGTAAAGATGATATGTAGTTTGTGAAGACAAGGTAAGGAGAGACTGAGTCTCTTGGCTACCGCCCGCGGCACCTTGGCGAGAGCAACGGAACCGTAGTCGTCATCATATTGCAACTTTGGAGACGACAAGGTCCGCAGGCGCTTGACTGGAGGACTTGCTCACCGCAAAGCGCCATGGGAACGGTGGGTAGATATCACGTCCACTGGACAAGCGTGAGGGTAAAGTCTATGTGGTACGGCATAGGTAGTAGTCTACATCGAGACTTGAAGGTTTGTTAGCGCCGGACGCGCCTCATGTTTTCTTACAGGGGGGTGACAGGGGGCCTTGCAAGGCAGAACACGTCTATCTGCACAATCTGATTGGCTGGAATCGCCTGATTTCAAGATGAGATGATAGAAGGGATCCGAACACCTGTTGGTTGAGACCCCCTGTAAGTAGGTACCGAGCTAACAAACTTTTAGGGGTACTGGACGGAAAGCATGGTGGTGATAAGATGGGAGAAGCAGGATAGATGTGGTTACCGGCTGTGCAGCTCGCCAGCAGCCGCTTGAAACGAAACAGTTGCGTAGCCGAGAGATGTCCGTCTAGCACCTCAAATGCCGTTTGGGTGGTAGAGGGGCAAGGCAAGGGCACGTTTGGCTTGTTTGGTCAAGGCCCTAGGCGCCTGAGGGGAGCTGTAAACGGGTCGACGGGTGGGGCAACAGCAGGGGAAAAATGGAAGCTCTGTCCCCTCCGTCGCAGTGTCAAACTTGGCGAGCTTGGTTTGAAGGATGGCGTACTACCACTTGTTGTAGCAGTTGGCGGTCGTGATAGTCCAGCGATTGTCATGACGATCCGGAAGAACTTGGAGTCTCGCCGTTTTGCGGTTGATGGCCAGGCGAGAGTCAACGCCGGCGGGTACACGAGAACCAGCGGTCTGATCGGATGTGACGTCTGCTGGTCGATGCCCTGGATGCCCTGGAGTTGCTGGGTATGAGTCCCGGGCGGAGATATGGATGTAGTAGAATGACTGATGGAATGCCGACTCTTGCAGACAAGCGAGATCACAAGGGACTCGATTTGTGGGTGCGTGGAACTGGAGGGCCAGACCATGGGCGTCCAGATGAGCCTGCCGTCTTTTGACGCCTCGTGTCGAACTCGTGGAGCAGAGAGAGATTTTGACACACCAAAAAAAAAAAAAAAAAAAAAAAAAAAAACCTTAAAGTGGAAAGCCGAGAGGCCCAGGGAGGGAGGGTCACAGAGGGCAAGCGTTTCGAGTTTTCTTGGCTCTTTCCCCTTTGATATTAGAGTAGAGCGAGTAGTGTTAGAGCGGACGTACAAGATTTCCCCACACTTCCACCATCCAACCAGATGCGCATCGAAGCTCT
The DNA here is from genome assembly GCF_000213175.1 of Neurospora tetrasperma FGSC 2508. Classification (NCBI taxonomy): domain Eukaryota; kingdom Fungi; phylum Ascomycota; class Sordariomycetes; order Sordariales; family Sordariaceae; genus Neurospora; species Neurospora tetrasperma. Next base: position 3,904,327 of record NW_009799100.1, on the reverse strand, counting down.
GGAAAGACGGCAAGCGAGCCTGTAGTGTACAATGGAACTTACCGAGGCCCCGCCTTACGTTGCTCTCGGCTCGGCTTTTCCGACACCATGGTCCTGGCCACGAATGGCAGGCAGTCTTTAGGTTTGTGGTACAGGTAGTCATTCAGTTGCATTCTGGCTGTCGTCTCGATACATAGCTGACGACGATTCTGCGGGTACGGCCTATCTTGATTGTTGATAAGCTGCAAAGTAACCTGGGGGCCTGGAGTGCAGCATGTCGTGATGCTTGAAATGTAGCTGACGAGAGTCTGGGGTTGAAGACGTGTACTGATCCCCTGGTCACCCGGCCAAAGTTCAGAGTGGCCTACACTATGGCGCCGCCGGACTGTTACCGAAAAGCCGCTGATGGAGGATGAAACTCTGGCTGTCCGATTACAAGTACATCAATGCCGGTCCTCGGTCGAGGGTCACAGAACCGAGACGTTCATCCTGTCGTCTGGTGGTGCAGAGTCAGGTTATTCATCAGGTTAGCGTCCGCTGTTCCGTTTCGGCCCGCCTTGAATGCAGAACCTAAGGACTGCATCGACCCCTTGTAGGCTTTGCATTGATTCCATGAGGCGCGATTGCCGATCACAGGAGTCTGAAGATTAAAGGAATCGAAAAAGGAAGAGTGGTATGTTAAAAGTTGCTTCTGAGGCGCGGCAAAGCGTCCACCCTTCCGAAAACCAATGAGTGCAGGTGCCTGGAGGATGGTTGGCCTGCCACGAGGTCCGACATGATGTTGATGCATCGATCTGACAACGTTCACACGTTAACGCTAGTTGGATAGACTCAAACCTCTCCCTGGATAGACTAAAACCTACTTTTCTAGACATACAGCTCATCACTAGTTCCCACTTGCGTCCGAATCTCACCAGGTACTAACTATGTACATCCGTGCGTAGGTACGCTCTTTAAGTACTATCATTAACTTGAAACTATCACTTCTTCTATTGCTATTATCATTGCTGCTACTATCATCATCATCATTATCGTTACTGTCACTATCATTATATACTTTTTCTATCACTACAGCATCACTTCTCAAATACTTGATAGACTACAATGTGGCATAAGATACAGAAGATAAATTTTACATTTTTCTGAAACTTTACATCATATAGTGTAACACTTATACATAAGGTAACCTTTGGATATAATTTAATAAATACAGCAATGTCATTGTTAACAATCTTATAAGCTTTCTAAATAGCTTCTCAAAAAACATGAATTTGGTGATATGTCCAGTAAGGTCTACACTTCAAAGGAGTAGAGGTATGTTTAATCTATCCAGGAAGGGATTTGAGTTTATCCAGCTAGCGTGACATCCAATGGTACGTTCTGTCTGATTGGTCTTTTTCCGCCAAGTCGCAAGACAAGCACGTTCTGGGAAGAGAGTGGGTCGTCCTTGAGGTATCTTTTCGCTGCACCGTTACCTAGAGTGCAAGGTTTCGGGCGGCTCGGAACAGCATTTCAGCACTGAAAGTCTCCGAATGGGGAGCTTTCAGTGGCTTATGCGAAGTTCCTACTTAGCGTCTTGGCAGATACACTTCTCAAGCCGGCGATACCTACCTTCGTATCAGCCTGCTTTGGCAACTACACGTAGGTAACAAATATGTTGTAGGTAGCAAAGGTTCCATCTAAGCGCCTCACTCAAAACCGCTGGATGGTTTGGACCGTTGAGCCCAGCGGCCTGTTCCCGATCGGCCTGGTGGGTCCTGTCTCTTCTTAACCCTGTACCATGGACCTACCTGCTCAGGGTACTGGACCTAGCCCAGTGTAGTGCCCTGAGCTCGTGTAGTGTACCTTGACGAATCAGGAGGTGCTTCTGGAAGCTCGCCCAGCTTTCCTTACTGCCAAGCTGCCTTGCCGTCTCCTGTCTCACATGTGTGGAATAGGTAAGTGGGAAACAAACACACTCCTACACTACTATCGCTCCCGTTCATTTCAGGATCAGAGGTCCTCTATCAGTTGAAACAGCAGCGCTGAGTGAATCTTCCTTCGTGTTGCAAGTCGGCGTGTTTCAAGCTTTTGTGATTCCTCAGCCGCCGGCTAGGTCCGCAACCCTCGTCCGCCGGGCGATCTGATGATATCCATCAAGCCCGCCCGCTCGGGGTGGATCGCATGGACGTTGACAGGCCGGGTCAGGTCACTTCCTCGACAGACTTCCATACATACCTACTTCATTGCCTAGGTCTTTACCTTCACCTTGTTAGTTATCCTACAATGGGCTCGTACCGGTCCCGTTATAGGACTAGTGTGGTGTGGTTTCTGTATGGGGCTCTCGATGTTCCGTTCCTTTACCTTGGAGTGTTGGCTCGAAAACAGAAAGAAATGCACGGATATCATCCAGTCCACAGCTTACACCACGGTGTACCTTGATGAACAACACCCTTTATTCACACGCAACCACTTGTACACTACATTATTGTAAGGGGTACGTATCGGAACAAAACTGTCAGAGTTCCGTGAGGGCTGTTTAGCATTGCAACAGTGATCCGCAAATACCGGGCGCCCAGCCCGACGATTCGCCGGCGTGTACCTTTGTACCTGATTCTTGAAGATGCAATCATGAGTGGAGTAGGTCGATGTACAGCAGCCTGATTTGTTCGTTAGCGCGGGACTTGTTCACCACCCACTCTGCAAACGATTCCATCAAGTTTCATGCAAGAAATCAGCATCAACCAGATGCGTCTCGGCCATTTTATACACACCCTCTGTCCCATCCTCCATGTCGAGCCTGGTCATCGTGTTCGTTTTCTGTGTACTTTTGCAGACCCCTGTCACAAACAAATAAACAAACCATGGGCTGAACTACCATGCATATGTTCCTACATCATTCCAAACATTACAAACCGGACAATAGTGAAAATCTGGTTGTTCTACCAGGATTCTGTGAGCTGCTGAGGTCCTTAGTCCGACCCAACATGATGCTCCTTCCGAGTGAGAGGGTCATGTCATGTCGTAGACCATCTCGGAAGAATCACCTAGTGTCTCCCCTCACCGTGCCTGTGTGTGATGAGATAGTGGAAAACAAAACAAAAGAGCCTCACATTAAACGTTGCCACATGGCAGCATATGAGATTGCACTAGCACAAAGTGAGCCTTGTGCGAGATGATCCCTCCCACATACCTCCCCGGGTCCAAAAGCAGAAATGAGAACAAATGAGAGAGTAGAATTTGGATCACAGCTACGCTACATGTACAGAAAGAAATAAAACTTTCAGAGAACTCTCACGTTCACAAAATAACATTCACTCTCACCTACACAAAGCAGTCTTCTCGTTATTGCCCAGCACACCGCAAGATCCACAGGCATAAGGTGTGTGCCTTTGTAGCCTTGACCTTATGCACCTTACGATGCCAATGAGACTGTGAGGTGGCATTGAGCGTTCGGGGGAGCATGACCCGCGGTCCGAAGCGCGAAATGAACAACCTCCATTCGTCCATGTAGTGTATCGTTCATCCATCCATCCAGGCCGAAATCTGCATGCTACCGTGCCTGAAATAGTTTCTGATGATAGATGATGGATGCTGATGACTTCATGTCGGAAACAGGGAAAATTTTTAAGAAGAAGAAAACATGTTGATCATGATCAAGGGGGGGGGCATCTTGCAGACAAGGGCTAGTTGCTTGCCCGAGCTGAAAGGGCATCCTATCCTAGGAACTCCCAATATTCATCGTCAACCATGTATTTGAATCATGTCCAAAGACTTCTGTGTGAACGGCCCTGGGCATTGCCTCATAGAATGACGCACAAGAACCGGATAACAATACGGTAAAGCACAGAAAGACACAGATTCACCGAGACCTGCCACGGTAGATGAAGACAGGGTCAAAAACGCCCGCAAAGAACCACATCAAGCCTTGATTAGACTTTAACCCAACAATGACACGAAGTCATTTGATAGGTGCGTTCGACATTTCATCTCCCTTCATGTAGAATTGTAAATACGTTATAGCCCAAAGCTTTTTCGCCTGTTCTGTTTCCTATTTCTCATTTTCCTGTCTGTCTGCCTTTTTAGTCTGTCTATTTGTTGAAAGCTACTTTCGAACTTTGCTTTTTCGCTGTCAATTCTATTTCACTGTGCTTCCCAAGTAAGGGAAAGAGGCGAGTGGTATGAGGTCTGCAAGCTCCATCTCTTCTAGATTCCCTGACCATTATCCTGGTACCAACGCGCCATCATCTTCGAGTCGAGACTCGAGATCCCTATTGCCTTGGCAAGCACACCCCCAGCCAGCTTCTAAGCCCCCCGACAGCGCGTGTTAGCCTTGCTTCGTCAACGCTCGTCTATTCCATAAATGTCCCTGATCATGTCCTGATTGTCTATTTTCGCCTCCTTCTAATGAGTCAGCAAGCAAGCGCTGGCTGCTACTGGCCAAGCGGGAAAAAGACTTGCATCCGCATCATGATTGTCGGCCTTCGTCGATGCTTCCATCAAGACAAGCGGATCAGGGATCGGAACTGGGCCTGGGCCCCAGCTGAATCCAGAGCCAATTCAAGTTTTCTGTTGATCTCCACCCACCCACCCATCTATTCCTCTTTCCTTCTGGTCGCCACCTTCGACACTGCCTCCCCCCCCCCCCTCTTTGTTTTCAGAACTGAGAGGCGTATTGCTCGGCCACAGTCCCTTCTCATTTCCACACTTGCCTCAACCCCTCTTCCTCCTCTCTCACACATGGAAGACCTGAGTTCGGCTCCTGATCCCGTCGAACACGCACGTGTTGTCGATGGGGATGTACTGCTTAGTGATGATCTTGATCATCTCCTGAGCCACCATACCACCCGTGAGTGCGGAGATGTTGTGTAGCTCGCCGTATTCGGCTCGGGCAAGATCCTCTGCAACATTCCCCAGCTTCTCGTTGAGGTCGCCATACTCCTCGCTTGATAGGTTGTCGGAGAGCAAGCTCTTGACGGCTTCGACAATCTGCGTCTTGTCGGATGATGCGTTGCCACAATGCGCCAGACCTCTCAAAGCCAGGTAAGTGGGGAAGAGCGACATGGGCTGTAATGTCATTTCCGCGACTTGGTCATTGGCCATTTCTTGTCCTGTTACAACAATTCAGTATATCATTCTGGTACGGCTAGGAGCTCATGATGAAGTCCGCGGTTGCAGTGAGGGATACAAGGGGATTCCACCCATTACCAAAAGAGGCGAGATGAACTTACGAAGCACCTGTTGAAGCCGCTCTTTACTACCAAGAGGGGCAGTGTCTCCTCCACCCTCTACATTGATCAGCTTGACGAATGCTGCGTTCTTGCAGAAGAGGTCCACTTCGGCAGGATCCACCTTTCGTCCCGTTCCCGCAATCGCTTGTGCCGTCTGCAGGACTTCGGCCGCGTCCTTACGAGCCTTGGCCTTGTAGATGTTCTGGAGTTGGACGTAGACCTTGGACTGGGCCTTCATGTCCGGAACATTGCCCGGAAGGGGCAGGGAGCCGTGGTTTGTATAGAAAGCCTTGACCGCGTCCGCGATGATCCAGAATGTTGACCTTTCTTGAATCTATAAGCATCGTGTCAGCAGACATGGTCTTTTCCAAGAAAAAACCTGCGGGAACGTCGCAACGTACAGGGCCCTTGTGCTCGTACTCAAACACCTCCTTTAGTCCGGATGGTAGAGAAAAGGGGGCGACCGTTTTGAGCACAGCAGCAGCAGCCTCGTCGAAGTTCTCTTCGCCACCCTCGGGATTGTCTGTCCTTGCAGCGTCCCGAACTAGCTGCCTGAACTCCGTCTTCTCCTTGTAGGTTGAGGGGTAGGTGCCATTGTGTGTCGCCTTCCACTTATCCAAGTAATGAAGCAATATTACCACGTATGGCAGGTGGCCGTGTTCGAAATTGTCTAAGCTGTCGATATCCTTGGTCATAGTTTTGGCAAACTCGACCAACTCAGGCCAGGGGCTGAGGAGTCGGAGGTCTGTTGTTGCCGTCTCGTCCGGGTGGGTGTCGACTATTGGAAATGTTCCCGGAAGTCTGATAGTAAAATACGAATAAAAGCCAGTCGAGTGAATGGCTATTAGTGGTGTCTTGTGTTCTTTGCTGTATTGTTCGAGGGACTCCAACTCAACATGGTTGATAGGATATGTGTACATGATGGCGGTAAATAAGGGGGACTTTTTAAGTAGTGACCCCAGTGTGTCGTTCTGCTTCCGTCAAGTTAGTAGTGAGCTTCGCAGCAGAGTTAGGCCATGCCCTCTTGGATCCTTTCTTTACCTTGGTCTTGGGCGACCAATCTCCATCAACTTCCGGGTTCAACTCCCCCAGCAGACTTGCCAGACATTGTGCTCGGGGTTTTCCATAACAACTATCGTCCAAGAAAAAGTTGACACCCAGATCGGCCTCGTCCACCAGCGCATTGTCGTGGATCACGAACCGCCCGATACCTGTAGTGTTCGTATCAGCATCGTGAAGTTTAGTCCTCTGATCGTGGCGATCCGGGGCGAAATTGGGAACAGCAAAGTACCTGGCAATATAAGGTTCTTGAGGGTTTCGACACCCACTGTACCGGCGCCAGAGTTCACAAGCAGGATGTTGGCCGACTCAAGGGCGGCCTGACCACTCGCTGCCCATAGGCGCAACTGGCGATCATATTTGCGTTCTTTGTCCGAAGGACCCTGCAGAATGGGCGGCGTCTGGTCCATTACAATCTCAGTCATTTTGGATTATAACTTTCTCCAGATAATGGTACCGCTGGCGTGACCGAGGAAGAGCTGTCGGTTGCGTAGGTCGTGATTATGAGGTACGTCGCGAAGCGGTGGGGTTTGAGAGCCTCTAGTGGATCACCACCTTGCTGACAGTGGTTGGAACAGCTGCAGCACCGCCACGATAAGGCATTCGGGGAGATACTGTGCAGCTACAGTACGCGTGGCGTATGTGGCTGGTGAGGGGACCTTGATGGCTGCCAAGGAACGTTGCCAGGGGTTGCGCATGCCGAGGTCGGTTGCATTTGTTGAGTGACATCGATGAACCACTTCGCGATACTTAGAGGTACCGTATAATCTCGTGAAATTAAACTTCGGGTAAACACTTTTTATGTAGACACAATCAGGGTTGATAGAGAGGATAAGTAATAAAGAAGCATGCACATAGCTGACTGACACCATTAACCCTACTTGTGCCTGCATAAAAAGTGTTTACCCGAAGTTCAATTTCACGAGATTATACGGTAGGTTGAAGTTCATAAGTAGAGGTAGGTAGCACTACCAAGTATCTATACCATCAACGATGAGATACACAGCGGGAGTTTGTGGTGCTGCTTGATTGTAGAGCATCGGAACCAGCGAATACATGTGCAATTTCCTCCACGTTCCGGTCCTTTTCGTAGTCGGCTCATGCTGCAAGTGCAACTAAGCCCGGTCCCCAACTGGCATCCTCGAAAATTTCAAAACAAACAAGATTCATCCGGACGCGGACTTACGGCAAATCATCTCGCTGTTTATCACCAAGCTTAAAACCTCAATATCTCTCATCAATTGTTCACGCGAAGTGGGCTGAAATGGTTTCTTCCAACTGACGTCTAGGTACCTACCTCTAGATTGGATATCTCAATTTGGGTTGGTCTTAGTTGGTACTAGATACCTCTATGGCGTTGCCCGTCCCGCCTGTGATCATGGCTCGCTCCTTCTCATGAAGCAACACTTGGCAGGTGGTATGAGCAAGCACTTGATGGTACAAATGGAAGGCGCGTTACAGATGCCATCACCCAGAAGTCACGCTCGTGCGATTTCCCCCCCTCGAGTTTGTTGCAACTCCTCGACAAAGGTCATCATAATCCGTTACTCTTCTTCCGGCTTCCAATTCTTTGTCTTAGAGTTCCTGCTGATAAAGTGAATTCAGTGCCCTCCTCGGGCTGATCCGTCCATTACCCCTTCTCGCTCTTTCACATACAACTTCACCCCTCACGATTCTGAAGTAGCTGAAAGGCGATGGAGCAAGACCTGGCTTGCAATGTTAACAAATGCGGCGCCCAGTTGACGGGTCAAGCCTTGGTGACCGCATGCAGGTCGGTTGGCAACTCGATACTATCGTTCCAGTCCAATCAACTGACAATTTCCTAGCCATGCAATATGTATGGACTGCGCAAGTCGCCACGGCTTCACTAGCCAAGGGCCCTATACCTGCCCTGTTTGCCGTCAGCCGCTGAATGAGAGCGAGACAGGTAGACAGCTTCTTCGTCCATCAGAAGAGTGGAAGTCCGTCATTTTGTGTGGTCTAAGTCCTACGGTGGTCATGGAATGCGCAGGAAGAGCCCTCAGTTTTTGGTCCTATCAGATGACAAACCAAATGTCCGTCTTGAAACCTTTCTTCTTGCTCTTCATTCAATTGTTTTAGGCGTCTTCAGATTCTGACATTCAAATGCTAGCCTACGTCAGTCTCAGATGAACCGAAATCTGCAACTTCATTGCGTCTCACTCGAGCGTGAAGTTGAGAGCGTGTGGAATCAAGGAAACACCAGGATCTCCACCTTGACGGCCAAGATCAAAGGTATATTCAGGCTTTCGATCTCTTGGGCATCTTGTGCACAACGGGCTCACATTTTTATGTCAGATATGGAACTTGAAGAGCAAGGGCTCCGTCGAAAATGTGAAGATCTTCGCCGCACACTCGCTGAAAAGAGCAAGAAGTTGGAGCAGGCTCAGGAGCTCTACAACAAATTGAAACAAAAGGTATTGCTAAGCCAACCAGCCAACGATCCGGCTGATGTCATGGGCTCGAGGTTAGGCTCGAATCCGGATCGGTATGACCTCCAGGGGCAAAACGCTGGTGGGATCGGACCGACAACCAACTACTTCCCCGATGACTCGAGGTCATCGAGAAGGCATTCTGGTTCAGGAAGTGTGGATAGTTGGAACAAACCAATGGATCCCCAATGTGAATCTTCACTCTTACTCTGCTACACTGATAATAAGACTAACCTTTCTGCAGTTCTTGTGCCTGGAACACCAGCTAGCCACATGTCAATAGGCGAGCCCGGCTCTCGTTTCTCATCCATGCGAGATACTCTCAGTAACACGCTGCCGGCAATTCCTCGCTCTGGTCGTTATACCCAGTCTAGTAGAGCGAACAACCATGCAACGGCTAGTAACATTGGGCGAACAACGTCGGCATCACTCACTTCTACTGAACTGAGAGGCAGTCGGCGCCATGATGAGTCGGTTGTCCCCAGGACATCTACAATACGAAGAGTAGGAGGTGTGTGATCTTGACAATACGGTCGCTCCAACTCTTCAGGTATACATTCTAACTGTACGAATCACTGTTCAGACCCGATACTCAGAACCAGCTCCCATTCCTTTGACTCAGTCCACAGTTTTATTGATCGGTAACCCAGTTGAGGACAATCACAAAGTGTTCGTTGTTAGGAGATCAGGATGGAGCATTACCCTGCCACACCTCCCGTGCTATATAGTGTAAATGGTTGACATGTCGTGTAAAGTTCAGTCTAGAACCCGGGTGGATCTGGAGATGCCAGCAGAACCGGTTTGAGAAAAGAAGGAATGTTAGCATAATCCATGGAAATACTTGAAAATATAATACTAACCTTATGAACGAGGTTACTATCGAATATCATTTGTATTTAGTGCAGCTTCATTCTCTCCGATGCAATGGCGCAATGAGGCGCCAAGACAGCGGCCATGACTTCATTACTAATTGCCTGAACACTTCTACGGTAAGTATAGCAAAAGTTATGGAACATTTGCTGCGGATTATATCAAATGATTAATATGTACTCTGGTGGTTACGTCGAGAGGCGGACGGTGTGTTGGGGCCGCTGGTTGACAAGAGTACATAGCTACAGTATTATGAAGCAAAATACAACAATTTAAAGGTTGTGTAGTGTAGTGGTTATCACTCTGGATTTTGAAACTCATCAAAACTTTCCAGTAACCCCGGTTCGAACCCGGGCACGACCTCAACTTTTGGCACTTTTTTCTTATCTAAATTCCATGAAACTGCGTTCACCGTGATCGTATTTCTTCTGCTTCCTTTTTTCTTACACCTTTCATCGTTTCGTCGCGCTTTCTTGGGTTGTCTTTCCGGAATGGCGACCACCATGTAACGGAAGGATGAGTGCAGTACCATACTGAATGCCACACAAGCTTCAATTGCAGGAAGCACTTTCTGTTTGATTCAAACGCTACGCCACAATCCAATGCTTTGTTTCCTTTCAGCATTTCGGACGGATTTATCCCACCAACAATCCCACAAATGCGACTGGTCCATCAAAATCCCCCCCTTTGCTTCAACTTGCATCTGACGCTCCTGATTCCATATCTATCTGGTCTTCGGTAACCGGCTTGCACAGACAAAAGCCCGAAACAGGGTGGGGAGGATCAACGACTAGGCCAGGGGGTCAACCAGCCCGCTCAGGGGTAGAACGAACGGAGCGTCCCATTTCGCGTTTCACGCGATCGCCCATGGATCGTAACATCTTTCCGAAAGTCTGGATTTGACGCCATTGCTGAAGCACTCACGGACTCGAGAAGCTCGCAAGCGCGATATTAGTTCGGGTATGGCGGCATCGGAACTTGTTGAAGCCGTGAGGCTGAGGCTGGACGAACAACAGGCGATGATTGAGGAGAAGGTCAGTCGGAAGGACCGGCCAATCTACGAAATCTATCTACTGCACAATAGGCGGAACTGCTTGGCAGAGACGAGAGGGTGACCCACAGCGGCTGGACAGGCAAGAGTGTCAACAGAGCCTCAGTGATTGCGATAGGTCCGGCAGTGGTGTTGATAGGGCGATTGATGCACTCCGATCGATGGTATGCAAGGCTTGGTGATCAAACTTGTTGATGGTGAGAGGTCCGAGGTGTTTGGGACTCCTGAAAATAGCAGATCCCGAGGCTCTTGACATCGTCAAACCTTCAAGTCCTGGCTGGTCGTGCACTCGCAACACGAGCCCTAAATGGGCATCCCGCCTTGCCCAAGTGAGACGACCATCTGCGTCACGAGACTCCTGCTTGCCACTTCGAGTTTACGCTACCTCCAGAACTCCTACGCGAGACGAGGCTAGGAGGGAGTCCTGTTGACGCAGTTTATTGCGCGCAACTGTGAGTCTTTGACCGCTGGAGTTGAGGCTCAATTTCCCCCCTCTTCGCCCTCCATCCCGTATCCGTTTCTCTTATAATACCACGATCTGATACTTCGCTTAGGAAGATCTTAAGCCAAGACGCCAGCCACTATTTCCCCAACATACATTGTCGTATCCATTCTTTGATGGATCGTACACAGTTCACGGCCCAAATCTGGCCCGGCTTGGCTCGACATGGTCTTTCGCGGCACGAAAACGCTTGTTTGGGTCGACACTTTGCTTGGTGGCTTAGTACCCGTTCAATGCGACCCCTGGTACCGACAATGAGGCGCCAGGAAGCGCATTCGGCAAGTCAAATCGATCAAAGCTGATCTATCGAAGTCGTTGCAAAAAACAAGAGAAAGGGCAAATGTCACGTCTCTGAACTGGAAGTTTCTACAGAACGGCATGTCCAAGTGAAGGCCAAACATATATTTGCATAGGTCAGGTTTTCTCTAGCTCGTGTCTTATCTGAGGATTTACGGCATAGAATATGGAGAATGGTGGCTTTACCAGTTTTCGGTTCAAGAGGTTCTTCAACAGATTCGGACGGACAGCATGACCAGAATAAACCAACGAATTTGGTTGCATTGCCCAAAGAACTTCGAGGGATGTAACGATGTTGAGTGGCATCGGAATTAGCACTGGTCATAAAAGGTTACCCAAGTCAAGCGGCATTAACACGAGTGAATCTGCCGATGCCTCGATGATACACACATCCCAAATATCGCAGGCGATTACACCAAATATCATTAATGATTATTTACCCCAGAATCGTTATGTGTTGCAAGATGGGCACCTTGGAAGTTCTCCCCTGTCAGTGGAGATCATGTTGTTCGTTCGCAAAAAGTGCCGGAAGTGGAAGTCCGACCCCAGATAGCATCTCCTGCCACCCATTTTCCCCAACATCTCCCGCAATCCGATCCGATAACAATTTGCAGGCACTATTGTAGTCTCAAACGCCATGTTTCGTGCAAGAAATCAAGCGCCGAGCTACAGAGGACCCTGCGCAAGATCAGACATTGAAACTCAAAACTCGGCCCCTTACGACCAGGGTGAGAAACGCCGGGGGACGGCAGTGCATTGTAAACACCACATGGCACCCTCGACGACGGCATCGGTATCACGAAAAGAAAATGTATAAAAACCGGCCTTGACTTCCTCTCTGCTCGATTTAGCTTTTGGCTTCATCATTATCATCAGCATCAGCTTCAACACTTCAGCAGGCAGGTCCAGCCCTCTCAGTCACACTCCGGCTTTCTCTCCAATCTTCCTTTCTCAACACTCTTAATCCTCTCTCCTGCCGGTTCAGGTCATATATTCACGACTTTTTTTGTGCTGTGCACCCGTCAGCTTTGACTTTTCCAACACATAATCGACGAAAGACAACCTTCAAGACACCGCAGACAACATGGCATCTCTCAAGTCCATTCTCATGAGCTTCTTCGCTCTTGCTCCCCTGGTCGCCGGTCACGGGGCTATCATCGCCGCAGTAGGCGACGCCGGTGGTGCCGGTATGGCCCTGGGCATTGACCCCAGCACTCCCCGTAACGGATCGAAACGCACCCCCTTCCAGGTGGACACCACTCGATTCCGTGGTCAGGCGGCCAAGACGGTCGGCCAGACGATCCAAGGTGGCGCCAACAAGGTTGAGGAGGGCACCCAAGCCATCATGGCCGCCACCAAGGATTCGCTGCCCCAGGTGACGGCCGGTGGTACGGTCAAGATGACGCTTCACCAGATCAACCAGGACGGAGCTGGACCCTATTCTTGCATGATCAACTCGGATGGGCAGGCGACGGAGTGGACTGCGATTAAGGTTGCGACGAATGTCCCGGGCAGGTTCGGTCTCTCTAGAGTGAGTCTCTATCCGCCACCACTTGGATGATAAGGCCATTAACTGACAACCCTCAACAGGCTACCACGACTGACTTTCCTTTGGTCGCTTCCATCCCTGCCGACCAAAAGTGCACCGGGACCGTCGCTGGTCAAGACAACGTGTGCTTGGTGCGGTGCCAGAACCCTATCGCCTTCGGTGGTGTCGTGCCCGTCCAGATGGCCGGCGGTGCTGGTGCTGGAACTGGTGGTGGCAACACCGACACCACTACTCCCGTCACCAACGCGACCAGCGCTGCCAAGGCTACCAAGCGCCCTCTTGCCAGGAGGTACTTTGCCAAGCGTTCCGACATTGAGAAGGATTCCGTGGAGGACGTGGAGCAGTGGCAGCACTAGAAGGGCACTGCCTCTCTCAGGTAGTGTTCTTGACGATCCTACGACGGGCATGAGCGAGACGATAATGGGTTGGAAAGTGAAGTGAGTGATTACAAACTGGGATGTCAATATAATGGAGCGTAGGATATTACTAGGAAGTAGGGATAGAGAGGCGGGGAAGCCGAGTGTGACTAGAATAGAGACAGACCGTTGAACGGTTGGCGTGTAAACTTCACGAAGCCCATGATGTTGTGCTTGTCAACATGTGAACCGCCAAGATATCTTTACCTTGAACCTTTGTCAACAAGGAGAAACGGCTCGCGTGACAGAGTAATAGGTCGAGAGAGAATCGACGCAGCGCCTGGGCCTCTTTCTTTACCTTCAACCGCGCTCGAGCCGTTGGGGCGTCTGTCAGAAGACCAGGAGTCCGCCGCTATCTGGGCACAAAGATGGACGAGCTTGGACTTCACACGGTTCGGGACGTTTGTTAGCTGGCCTGGGTGGGTGTGTTTATGCTCCTCTTTCTCCTTCCCCGCATGACGTCAAGCAGGTAGCGTTGGGGGCCTCGCGTATGATGAATGAGTGGCGATCGGACTGCCGCTTTTGGGCTGCTTTGAGCTTATTCTAACCACCTTTATTGCGGAGGCAACGATCGAGATTGGACTGGCACGGCTGGGCGATACCGCAGTGGAAAATGGGGCTGCTATGTATCGATGTGTTTCTGGCCACACAGAGACGGCTCTCTGTAGGTCAGTGGTCTAGGTGGACGATTGGCATAAAGAACCCCAAGTGAGTGCTACTCGGACGGGCGACTGCAGCAAGATGGATGGATGCGTTCGAGATTGAACGTACCGGTCAAGATCGTCAAGTTCCGTTTGTTTCGAGGGAAAGAAGAGAGGGGAGGATATCACTGGTCCGAGGATTGGGAATGATTGACGCTCTCCGTCACTTACACACCACTGGGCCAATCACATTGCCCGGATGTAGACTGGGATGCCTACACTACCGATATCAACGGACACGAATGGGGCGGTAGAAGGAGGAAAGAGCAACAGACAATGACAGGGGAAGCCATCTTTCCACCCTTCAAGTCAGAGCACAGCACGGCCCCAGACCTTGTGCCTTCCCTTCCACTTGAGAACTACTGCACATCGATCACATTGGAAAGGGTCAGGTGCCTTATTGCGTAGTTAGGCAGAGGAAAGGGTCCACGTACTGCCGGTTCCTTCGATTATTCCTTTTTGCATTGTCAATCCTTCCAACATCACCGTCTTCTCCGTCAAACATCCTGAAAACCCTTCACTCCGAGATACCCTAGCAGCCATCCTATCAGCAGGACACCTCGCTCTATCTTATAACCTAGAGACCACTTCGACTCCCTTGTCGACCAACTACTTACTCTTCACATCTTTATCTCTCTGCCATTATCCATTTCGAATATTATAATCTCCACGTCCCATCTCCCGGACCCCTGATCTATTTGCTACCATACCAGTTACAACGTTTGTCGAACGCTGAGCCCATCAGAGATTCTCACCAAACGAAGACTTCGACACCATGTCTGGTAGGTAATACCATCTTGAGTTGCAGATAAGACCATACACTGACTGATGCGGTCTTGATACCTCGCAGAACAACAGCAAAACAAAGCTCCCATCACCATCGACACCACCAGGGCGAACACCACCCACAGCGAACAACAACAACAACAACCAGTACAACATCGCAACTCAGAAACAGCAACCCCCACATTCACCAACTTCAGTCCCGTCTCGGCTGATTCCTCTCCCATCTCTCCGGCAGACCGTCGGATGAGTGCCGAGTGGGGTATGTTTTTTTTCCTTTTTTTTTTTTTCTTTTTCTTTTTTTTTTTCCGTCACTCCTTTATCCTCACCAAGTTTGCTATCCATCTTGTAATGATCACCCAAGTCAGTAACGAATCTAATCGGTGTGGGTTGCAACAGATGCCTCCAAAGTGCCACCAAGCCGCTTCCAAAAGCGCAAGGGATCCATCTACGCCGTGCCCAAGACACGGGACGGCCATGTTGACAACAACTACGCCACTGCCTTCCATCAGAAACACATGGAGAAGGGATACCAGAATGTAAAGTAAGCGAGCGATTGAGTGGATTGTGTTGGGCAAACAACGGCGCGCGGAGGAAACAAGCGTATGAACATTGAAGGAGGATCTGCTACGATGATATCCGGTTGTCCATGAGGTTGAGCTGGGTTTTATTGACTGTGTGCGTGCTGGGATAGCTTGTTTATCGTATGGGGGATGCGTTATACGACATGGTTGATTGTTATCTTGCTGATGGGCTGTATAATCACCATTTCCGATCGATGGCATTCATTTTCTGTTTTGAATCAGGAACTTCCCCTCACTAAGATATGAACCAAGATCTTCTTCACATGCAAAGGGTAGCAGATGTGCTGGTTGCTATCGGGAGTGTTTTAATTTCGAAACGCACAGATGTAACCACCCAGGCCTGCTGTGTTGAGTTTATTAAAGACGTGAAGGAGAAACTGGAAAAGTTGCTCAACTGTGCAAAATTCATCTTGCTAAACAATTAGAGATAGGTTTGTTCTCATGTCCGCCCAAGCCCCAACCTTTATTCCCCCCTTTCCGTTGTCAGCCTGTGTACAATCTAAAGCATTGGCAAGATCCACGAACCACCAACCCCTACCTAGTTCATGTGAAAACAAAAACAAAAAAGAAATTCCCCCAGCTCCCTGTCCTTCAACCCCGTACAATGAATGGGGATGTTCGTGGTGATTTGTGTTTATGTAGTGGTAAATGTTTAAGGAACCGACCCTCTTCCCACTTGGTGTTCCAGTCTATGTACAATAGAGGCCAACCTCGCCGTGAAAACCAGAAAAGACACAACGCAACGGCCCAACCCCAAGGGGAAAAAAAGAAGAAAAGAAAAGAAAAAAAAATGACAAATGAGAAGCTCTTGACAAACAAAGAGAACAGATATTGATCATTCATCCATTTCATCAAGATCGATAGCATCCGGGTTATGAACCTCAACAGGCTGAACCGGCATGCTACCGCCCTTCGGTCCTTCCGAAGCCGCCACAAAGCCCACGGGCGCGCGCGCCTGTCTCTCCAGCTGCGCCATCGCATCCGCAACCTCGGCGTCCATCTCTCCTCCTCCATTTCCTGCTGCCTCCTCCTCCATCCTCTTCTGCTGACTCCTCGCCAGCGCCTGCGAAGCAATGAAGTTGACATCCGTGTTGTACTGCGCCTGCACGCTTCTCTTGATGCGGAGCATCTCCTTGTAGGTGTCCTCGTTGCCATGTTGCACCTCGAACTGATCCCACTTGGTCCAGAAGCCAGGGTTGGTGCGCGGGTCGCAGAACTGCGAGGCGTGACCGTAGATGGCACGGGCGCGATCGATCTCGCCCAGCCGCTTCTCCATGTCGGCGAACTTGAGGCACATGTCGCGGGCCTCGGCGTCGGGTAAGGCCGCAATGGCGCGCTCGTAGATGGGCCGCGTCGAGGGCAGGCCGAAGTTGGACGCCGACTTGGTGATGTAGAAGTTGAACATGTCGGCCCGGTCCTCGTCGGCGACGGCGCGCGTGGCCCGCTCGTAGATGCGCATGGCGTGGCGCGCGAGGCCGCGCTCCTCCTCGAGGTTGCCGTACATGAGATAGATGACCTTGGCGAATTTGGGTGGGCAATCCTCGACGGCTTGCTCAAAGAGATCGCGGAGGCGCTCGATACTGATCTTGCGGTCGACGGCTTTGGTGAGGTACAGGTTCCAGAGTTCGAAGGCCACGGGGTAGCTGAAGAGATCGAGACCGCGCTCGTAGATCTTGAACGACTCTTCAAAGTACTTGTGCTCCTCCAGCAGGTTGGCGTAGTTGACTACTGTTTGGGGAGTGGCGATGCGAAGCTCGAATATCCTCTCGTACACCTTGCGGGTCTCGTCCAGCGAGCTGACACTTTCCACGAGGTCGACGTAGAAACTCCACAGCTTCCAGCTCTTATGAACTCTTTGTTGTGGTGATAGGGTTTCGTCGAAATAGTCCACCGTGGACCTTTTGGGCGCCTGTACTGCCTTTGCCATGACTTTCATGGCCTCGTCGAAGCACTTGTTTCGAAGCTCCATCTCTGCCCACTCGATCCACATGTCTGCCAACTCTGCCACGGACTTGTAAGGAACCTTGACGGCCTTCTCCATGATTCTTCGGGCACTTGAAAGGTCTCCTCCGGCCTCGTAGAATTTGGCGTAATTGGTCCATAGCTGGTGAAGCGCACCCACTGCCTTCTTTGGTTGGATGGCTTCGATAGCATCAAGGTACGTCTTGACAACTTCCTCCTTGTTGTCGCCCCATAGAGCTACACGCTTCTCCCATTCCGTGACATTGTTCGGGTTCTGCCTGAGTAAGACATCATTCAAGAGGAAGGGCCGGCGGTCCATCAGATGCTCGAACCGCATCATTCGGATATCCAAATCGAAATCAGCCACCTCGTCTACCTCTCCCTTCTCAGCCCGGGTCGATGCCATCTCCATCAGAGCGCTAATGATGGACTCCTCAAACTCCGTGTACGAATCGAAGACGAGGGTGAAGTCGCGAACGGTCATGACGGTTGTGATACCCTCCTCGAAAACGTCTCGTGCGCGTTCAAAGCTGCCTCGTCGGATCCAATAGGTCGCCAAGCCGCACCACAGCTTGCCCCTCTGGTCGGCAAACCGCTCAATGCCACTGCGGATGATCCGTTCAACGTCGATTCCCGTCTCATGCCCCGTCTCCACCGCCGTCGCATGCTCGACCAACAAATCTACCATTTCGCTCCACAGTTCGTAGTGTCCCTTGCTGTTCTTGCTCGTAAACCGCGGGTTGTTGAGAATTTCAATGTACTTGTGCACGGCTTCCGTATATAGCCCCACTGCTACCAATAACTCGATGAAGTCCTCGGCATCCTCTGGGTGAACCTGCATGTACCTGCGCCAGATCTTGACCGCCGTCTCGCCTTCGGCCGAGTTGGCGAAGGGTCGATACAGAGCCCATATCCTGTTGTGTTGCGTAATGGGGAGAGCGCGAAGGGCCCGATCGAAGGTGCGTCGGGTGTGTGTCACGAGCGGCTGCTGCATCAGAAACTTGAGGTACATCTCCCATATCCTAGGCATCTTGTTGAGGAGAATGAGTGCCCGCTCAAAGAGGCTGTTGACCTTTTGGTACTCCGTGGCAAAGATCGCGGCATTGAGCTTCGAAACGTGCTTCGTCCTGAACCGGAGGTACTGGTGACCAAGTCAGCTGGCATGTTGGACTTTAGGGAAAGCTTCCAGTACTCACCATCTTCCAAAGCTTATAGGATCGAGGAAGCTGCACACAGGCGCGCTCCATGATATATGCCTGCTCCTGAACCGTCCCTTTCTGAAGCTTGTACTCGATATAGGCAAGCCATGGCTTCGTGCTGCCGGGGTTACGGACGATGTCTTGTTCGTAGGGAAAGTCCTCCTCGCTCTACCGGGACACAAGTCAGATCGTCAGTTTGTCTTTCTGCAGCAGAGACGACCGGACAAGAAGGGGAGCAACACATACGACCAAGGAGAGGTCTGGGCGACGGTCGGAGACGCGTGAAAGGATAGACATGGCGAAGGAGTGGTCCGCGTGGACTGCAGAAAGAAGACCGGGAGTGGCGTCACTGGAGGAAGGAGTAAAATCGATGTTCAAGGATCAAGAGATCCCTAGAGGCATTCCTGCCGTTTTCCCACGATTTTGGGCCAGCCTCTCGACAAGATGCGAAGAATGGGCGGACGACGACGGGGTTTCGTTTTCGCTGGCTGTTGTCGCTGTATTTTGTCCGTGATACTTTTTTTCCTGGGAGCCCGGCACGTCTTGAAGTTCAACCTTGTTCAGAAGTGGAAGTTCGCGAAAGCTCAGACCACCGTAGCCTTCCAGGGGCATTTACGGAGTTAGAGCGATCATTTGGCAGATGTCCCGCTAAACAAGAGCCAATTTCAGTGGGGTTAATTGCTGATAACCTCCCAGACCTTGGCAGCAGGATCCGCAGCAGGTGCCAGCCGCATCCCCGGGACGGAGGCCTGCTGCTCTGAGGTCCATGGTCCTGGATCCAGTTGTTACGTAGGTACCTCTAGGGCGGACTTGCAGTGGGCGGCGGCGGCGGCCGTCTCAACCTCACATCCAAGCTCCAACCTAACATCGAGCTCCACCAACCACGGCCCGTCCCTCCTCCAAGTCGATATCGAACCTAGAGTATCTGTGTCGTTGTCGCAATAGCATCACGACTCCTCGAACCATCATTTACTTCCCCCAGGACCTACCGTCGCCTTAGTCTTATACCCTACCTCGAGTATACCTTGGCCATTGCCGGATCGCAAACATGTCTGGAGCTGCGGTATGAGCCCATCCTAGCTGCTCCCCCGCAATTACCACAACCGGGTCCATGGCGTTGACTGACAATGAGTGGTGGTGATAGGATCGCGAGGCCGTCTTCCCCACACGGCAGTCCTTGGGTATTATGAAGGCCAAACTCAAGGGCGCCGAGACGGGTCACAGCTTGCTCAAGAGAAAAAGTGAAGCTCTCACCAAGTTCGTTGTTCCCCTCCCGGCCCATGTCCATCCATACACTTACACAGAGCTTGATACTAACATATTGGTTTTACTCAACAGGCGTTTCAGAGGTACTAGCCACTCTCGCACACACCCAGATATCCGCGAAATGTAGACACTCTAACACACCTGTCTCCTCACAGAGATTACCCGCCGAATCGACGAAGCCAAGCGCAAGATGGGCCGCGTCATGCAGATCGCTTCGCTCTCCCTCGCCGAAGTCACCTACGCCGTCGGCGGCAACATTGGATACCAGATCCAAGAGTCGGCCAAGTCGGCGCGATTCCGCATCCGGGCCAAGCAGGAGAACGTCTCGGGTGTGCTACTTCCCGCCTTCGAAGCCTACCAGGCCGAGGGCAACGACGACTTCGCCATGACCGGTCTGGGCAAGGGTGGTCAGCAGGTACAGCGGTGTCGTGAGACGTACGCCAGAGCGGTGGAGGCCTTGGTTGAGCTGGCTAGTCTGCAGACGGCGTTCGTTATCCTTGATGAGGTCATCAAGGTTGTCAACCGGAGAGTCAATGCGATGTAAGGCGAACCCAACCCGTCTTCCCTGCAAGATAGAATGGGGGACACTAACACGGAGTTTCTAGTGAGCACGTCATTATTCCTCGAACTGAAAACACCATCAAGTGTAAGTAGATGTAAACCCCAAGGTTCCGGCACTAGGGTAGATTACTGACAGCTATTATAGATATCAACTCGGAACTCGACGAGCTTGACAGAGAGGAGTTCTACAGACTCAAGAAGGTTGCTGCCAAGAAGCAACGAGACAATGCGGAAACTGACGCTCAGATGAAAGCAAAGAAGGCAGAGCAGCAGCGGCTAGCCCTTGCAGACTCTGAGAATGCTGAAGGTGAACAAACCGAAAATACCCCTGCCGATATCTTGGCAGCCGAGGAGGACGAAGACGTCATCTTCTAGTTTGATGTCAACTTGTTAACGTATTGCGAATCGCTGATGGCTGGACGGACTGTCGATGACGATCAAGAATGTTTTGTTTGCATGAATATTGTTGAGGCAAAGGGCATGGGCGCAATTAAGGAGTTTGTCTTGTTTTTATTCTTGTTGTAGCAATGGGTATCTGAAGAAGGCGCTTTGCGAACTGCCCGAGTGGTGCCCTCACGAAACGGAAAACTTCTAGCACACTCTGATAAACTGTGCAGTGCATGAAATCTGTATCGCACGATACTACTATTTCCTTTGTCGACTTTCCCCAGGCATGCATCCTTCAAAACATGCTCTACTGTCTCTGGTAGGTAACCTTCATGATCTTTTCGCCGTTCTTCAGGGCCATGCCCGCCGTGTTTTCCTTTGCGGTAATAGCACCAGCCTCGGCATCGTATTCGACGAAAGCGATACCACTGCGACCAGGCACAGTACGGACTTCGCGGAAGCCATCGAAGCGGGAAAAGATGGTAGTGAGGTCGTCCTTGGTGAAGTCGTCGGGTAGGTTCTGGACGAAGAGAATACGGTTGGGAGGCAGGTACTCGTCGGGTACAACAGCAGCAGGGCCCTGGCCCGTAGCCTTGAGGCCGGCACCGCGTTGGTTCTTGGCAGGGCGCGCATCGGGGGCGGCACCCTGGAGAGGACGCTTGAGGCGGTTTTGTTGTTCGGCGACTTCGAGGGCTCTCTTCTTGTCTGTAGCGGATGATTGTCAGATCGAATACTCTCGCTGCTAAGTGGGGGTCGGGGAGGCGAAGGGACCATACCCTTCTCAGCAATGCGCCTGCGCTTGTGCTGGTCAAACTCCTCCTCGTTGCCAGTCTGAATAACCGTAGCGTCGCTCCTCGTCCGCGCCAGGGCCACCACCATGGGCTTCTCAAACAGCTCGAAGCCCTGGAGTTCATCGATGGCAGCCTGAGCCGACTCGGGTTTGTCAAAGACCACAAAGGCCTGGCCCTTGGCCTTGAGGTTGGTCTTGGCGACGATATCAATCACATTGCCGTATTCGGAGAAGATGGTGCGCAGGGCCTCTTTGAGGGGCTCTGGCTTGACGCGCTCCTCGAGATTGCGTACATAGACTCTACACAAACCGCAAACATGGGTCGGTTAGCTTGATCGTATTCCGGGATTACCTCTTGACTAGAGAAAAACACCCGACACCAGCCAGTGCTTTGTATGTGTCGGAGTGCAATGACACATACGTAGCGATGGGGGCCTGTCCAGCTGAAGCCATTGTTGGTGGCTATCGACAGTTTAAAAATAGCGATTGGAACGGTACGAAGGATCTATCCGCGTGATCGTGAAGATCGTAAGATGCTCGTGCGCAAGAATAGGACTAGTAGGTACTGTAGGTGTCGTCGTCGGTTATCACCGAGCAATCTTGAAGTGTAATGATGTCCGAGTGCAAGTTCTTAGTGGAGTTGCTTTTTTTGGTGGAGAGTTGGGGGATCCGCAATTCAACAAGGGACTCTAGCGCAAGGAAGCGCTCAGGAGGCACCACCTGGGCTCAGCTGCGCTACGCAACGCTAGGACGGAGGCTAGGCACTGTACACTACACACGAATGTAACAAGCCTGTCTGGGGCGTGGGGCCCCACCAGTTACCTCATCCCGCTCGGCTTTCATTCCATGCAACTTAGGTTATCGCAAGGCCCGCCTGTTGCTCGCTGTTGATTGCTCCGATGCAGTGTCGGGTAGTCCATTCTCTCCGCTTTGCCCGCTGTCGCAGGGTGTGTCTCGTCCCGCGGCAACAGCGGTCCCGTCCTCTCCCCTCTTGTCTCTGGTTTCCCACTCAGTCTCCATGTTGTGGCCGTGTCAGCATCCTGAAATCCAGCTTCTACTATAATAAACAACTTTGGAACCCAACAGCTATCCATACGCGTAACAACCGTCTCGGTTTGCCGCCCCTTTCTGTCATGCGAAGATGCTGGACGTTTTCCTGAGCGAAACCACCAGATGAGAGACAAGGACTCACGCAACCAGGAAGAGACAGAAGTGAAGATAGGCGGTTAGCCAGTTGCCGACGCAGCCGGCGATCGCCACCCAGCTCATTACGCAGTAAAAGAGGAATTTGCGAGCCCGAACCTCAGCGTGATACATTCACCTTCCATTCCACAAGATCCCATTATGGACGATAGTGTTTTCCTGCCGGGTGCTGCAACGGCGGCGGCAGCCTTGGCCCCGACATCAGTACCCATCCCGGTGCTTAACAATGCCAGCGCATGGCACAACTTCACGCTCTGGACCGCCCAGCACCTGGGCTATGCGTTCAACGTGACGAAACTGGCGCCTTCGCTCGAGGATTTGGTCTGGGCGGGACCCAGGATGGTGAAGAAGCTGGGGAAGCTGGGCGGCTCCTACATCTTTTACCCCGATGCCATTGACGGCTTTGGCCAGCGCGTCATAGCCGAGTCGACCGATCCAGCCGCTTTCTTTGTCACGACTACTCCCGACAGCACCACCGCCGCCGACGCCGCTCGAGCCATACTCGAATCCGCATCATCTTCGGCCGCGGCCACTGCTACGGGCCAAGAGTCAGCCGCCTTCGCATCACGATTTACAATGGAGGGCGCAAGAGGTTTAGGGAGCGTCTTTAGCTACGCAACAAGCAAGTGGGCTCTAGCATGCATTGTCATGGCTGTTGTCTTCAACCGAACACACATATTCGCCGCTACTCGCCGCCGACTTGCACTACGCTGGACTGTTCGGCTTGCGCTCCGGCTGCCTGTTATCTTGGTCCTCGCTTGGCAGGTCGAACGAATCCTTGAATCGATACAGTGTCAAACGTCTCCCGACTTCGCCAATCTGCGCTGGGGCAACGCCAGCAAGAGCTCCGACCTCATGTTCTCCGAAAAGAATAACTTTCTCCACGGCTTGAGCTCGACCCTGCTCTTCGGCGCAACCGATAAACAATCCTGCCAGGCTATAAGGATGGTGCCATGGGACAACAATTCAAACGAGCAGCCGGAGTTAGTAGGATCCTTGTCCCGGCTCTGGCCCCTGTTCATGACATTCTGTGTTAGTCAGTTTATCGAGGTTCTTTCTGCGACGGTTCAAGGCCGTCCAGTAGCCGCGGAGACGGGGATGACGCTTTTCGAGCACTCATTGGCCTTTGCCGAAGCTGATGCTGCCATCAGCAACCAGTTGGGCTGGGGCCTCTTTACGGGCAAGGGCAATTCTTCCCAGGCATTAACAGGATCTGCCGTTGCCGTGACGCGCAGCATGATTCTAAGGAGAGTCAACACGTCTCCAGAAGTTCTGCTGGTTGCGTTTCTCTCTGCCATGAGCCATCTCACTAGCCAAATACTTGGTGTCTTCAACCTACAGTCTAAATTCCGCTTGATCAACACTGGTTTCTGGGGACTCTGCTTTATGGGCAGCATTGTCTGGGGCGCCGTGACTTTTTCCATTGAAGATAGCTCAGCTCAAGCACTCTTGAGATTTCCTACGGTCTGCATTATTGGATTTGTACCGCACGTTCTTATCATATGCGGCATCTTTATCTGTTCTGTAATTTACGCTCTAACGATGGCGCTCTCAGCCTTCGCTGTTACTGAAGGCGCTCTCGATGCTGGACAACAACGCCCAACTCTCCGAGACCGCCTTGCTCGAGCCCACGCAAACATGCAAGCCAATGGATCTCTTTCCGACATCCGTATCCGGTGGGATATGGACTTCTATACTGCTCTCCTTCGAGCTGGCTTTGGGGCCATCACTATGGCTAGTGAGGCCGTCTACCTGAACGAAGACCATCGGGTGAATGTGAAACGCTATACCTGGTTGGAGGACGAACGGTTCCGCGAGATCGAGGAGTTGAGGATGCAATGGCTTGGAGGCGGAGTATCAGGTTCTCGTTTCGACTCCGTCGGTGTTATCGGCCTCGTACCTGTCAAGGAAGATCAAGCAAATGCCACGAGCGGTTACGCGAGGGAACGGGCAGCTCAAAAGATACCCCGGAACAGCGTTTCCGCCAGGCGACTGAGAGACGGGGTGGGCGCTAGTGAACGCAGTGGTAGGTGGCTGTTGGCGATCGAGTATGTTATGCACATCAGCCGCCTGATCATCACAACTTCGATGCTCGTCATCATCAAGTTACTCTCTTACTTTGGGATTCGGAACCCGCCACGTTGGCTCCGGGCATTGGCCCTTCAACCACCAAAGCCGGAGACTACCACCACTGGCAGGAGGTCAGGGCGGAGAGGTGATCGCGGCACAACAGCCATCTGGGTAGACGCATCAGATCCCAACTCTTTCCCTGTTCCGCGCAGTGAGCGTGTAGACGTGGAAGCCGAGTTCCGTCGGCGCCTCCAACAACCCCTCGGCAGTGAGCAACCCGACGCCAGCGAAGCCGACATCGACTCCAAGCTCTATAGCTGGTTTCTCAACGGCGGCTGGTGGGGAAACACTGATACAAGCGGTGACTACGTTCCCCCTGACGGCGGTTCCGGCCTGGACGACCCTGACTTTGACACCACAAGCATCATCTCCACAACCGAAAGCACATCACTATCAGACCTAGACGCCTGGGAGTCCGACAGCGACAACAACCATCTCCAAGACGGCCAACGAACACCCACTCAATCGTCCCCTTACCCAAACAACAACAGTGACCAAAACCCGCTCCAACAATCCTGGGCCTTCTCCCGGGAATCCACTCCCTCGCAAGTAGCAGACCTCCCCTTAGCAGCCTCCGACCTCGCCCGCCTCCTCAACCCGCAGAGCCCAGAAGAGCGCGACGAAGCCATCACCCTCGCCGCCCACTTGTCCTTTGAAGAAGGGATCATGACCCGGTCCCGCTTCCGCCAGCACCAAGCGCGCCAGCGCGTCAAGGTACTACTTTCTGGCGCCCAACACCGTAGTCTTTACGGATATGGAAGGGGGCAAAGCACACAAATGATGACGCCCGAGGAAGAGGCTAGACGGTTGGAACAGATATTGTTGTCGAGGCGGGCGACTGCTGCGCCCACGGAGGCAGGGGATGAGGGCAGCGGAAGTGGAAATGGAAGTAATGGGGCGGCGGCAACGGCAGGCGACTGGGCAACGGGCGCGGATGGACTGGGTAGTGAAGGACCGCAGTGCGTGGTCTGTCAGTGCGCGCCGAGGACGATCATCGTGTGGCCATGTCGGTGTCTGAGTCTCTGTGATGAGTGCAGGGTTAGTTTGGCCATGAATAATTTTGATAAGTGCGTGTGTTGTCGCAGGGAGGTTATTAGTTTTAGTAGGATTTATGTTCCTTGATACTTTGGGTTATGGACTTTATTGGGACGAGGAAGATATTTTTCGTATTTCTAAATGGCTTTATACTACACACCTAGTCTAGTTGGTAATGATGAAGGAAATGAGAGGCATGTCTTAAGGAGAAAGCATCATGAGATGGAAGTTGCGTGTCAAACAGCATGATGGATGGTCATTGAGGTTAATCACGGTGCGAGGCATGCACAGGGACAATTGGGAAGCGATTGAAAGGGTGTGTTTTGATGGGATCCTGATTTAATCTTGGTTGCCTTGGGGTGGATTGTTCCCATGGATTTCCCATGGGATCTCGACGGACTACATATACGCAACAATATATTCATCGTTCAACAGGCTTAGATCCGATGCGATTTCACATAGACAGAATGTGAAGGCTTGTTGTAATGGGTATCATCTCTTCCGTCAAATGCTCAAGCTGCCTGAAACTACATGCCCGCCCATTCAATGCAGAACGCCCTCAACTCGCCAGCTTCACTGTTCTCTGTCGCCGGTTTCTGCCCTCCCATGAGGAAACTCTTCTTGACAGCCGTTCCCAAACGACCACTGGTGACGAGATCCAACATGGGGATCTTCTCATCCCACCCATAGCTGTTCGCCATATAATGAGCATGATAGCGGAAGGGGTCGCCGGGGTAGACACTGAAGTCACCACCGAAGCGCAAACCTGGAGTGATGAAATATCCTCTCTCGTTCAGGTACGAATACAATGGTAGCGCAGTGTGGTTTTCTACATCAGGATTACTTGTCCCGTTAGAAATCATGGCATTGCTGGTGGTTGGAGTGATTGCAGGTAGTTTCTCCTTGACCAGCGGCTTCTGAGGCGGCGTCGACGAGTCCGTCTTGACTGGCTTGGATGATGACGACTCCAAGAGGGATTCTGCTCCTCCTTCTTCTTCCTGATCTACGGCGGCCGCGACGTCATCGGCAGATGATGCTGACAGCGGCAGTTCAGTGGGTACGACAACAGGGGGCTGTGGCTGTTTCGGCTTGCGCTTGTCCTTGTGCTTAGCCATAGACTGTGCCTTGGCCTCATTGAACACAAGCTGGGCAGTTCTGCGCTGCGTCTTGATAGACTGCAGGTACGATTTGCGCGTCTCGTCATCCATTGACTTCAACTGGGTCAAGTGTTCTAAAGGGTCATCGGCAATGTAGGCAACCTTTCTGTCCAAAAGCATCTTGGCATCCTCGGCATACAGCTCGAGCGGCAATCCTAGGAAGACATTCTGAGTGGGATTCTGCGGCATGGTGCCCGTGAAAACAGCGCAGATGCCATGCTGGCGGCGGATATACGCCACGTCATCAATATCAAAGACGAGGTACCGACCAGCGATCTTGGAGATCCGTACTTGTCTGTCGTCCTCGGTTGATGCCATTGCGAGTGTGTGAAAGCAATGAAGTGCCTAATTTTCTCTCGGTTAGAAACTGTTCGTAAACCGAGCTCGCGTGTGTGAACAGGAGAGATAGATTGGCCAAAGGATCAGAAGCCTTGGACAGCCGTATTTATCATCACTATGAATCAGGGGATTGACAGATTGATACGTTTGTTGTTTCATCATAAAAGACCAACTGGGAAGTGTGCAAAAAGAGCTGTTTTGACTTACCAAAAATGCTGTTGTTGGACACGACGACACGAGGAGAGAAAGTGGGAAACTTCTGGGCGGAGGGAGGTGCGTGGGCTTTTATCGCGCCGTGGCAGAAAACGGCGGAAATTTGGGCGGTGAGTCCACGACCCCACACATTTTTCTTGAGCTCCACCCCAGGTGTTGCTGTACGCCCGTAGGTAGCTTCAGGCGGGCGTCCACCAATGGTTTCAGTGGCTCGAGTGGACTTACAGCATGCCCAATACCTGGGCAAGTAAAGAGACGGAGTTTCAATGATGATCAAGAAGCTCACCTGAACATATGATGAGACTGCCAAAAGGGGGCCAAACAAAGTCGGTTATTTGCAAAAACAAGCCGTTAAATTGCCAAGCCATAAGTGACTTTAGAAATCGAGCCCATCCTTCTTTGGAGCAGCTGAGGGCTTCTCCTGCTCATCCTCGAGCATAGGCGGGAGACTGTACGGTTTGATCACCAAGCCCTTGGATGCGCTCAAGCTGAATGACAGGTTCTCACGGAATTGGCCCGACTCTGCTCCTCCACCACCCTTCTCATGATACACAGGCAGTGTGTATACTTTGAACATACCCTGGGGTTGCTCGTTTGCCTTGGGATCCGACCCTGAGGGCGGCGGTGGCGCGGCACCTAGCCTGGCAGGTAAGGGGATGAGCTCGACGACGCCGTCACAAAGAATCTCTATCCACCGGACCAGGCCTGAACTGCGAGGGAATAAGGACGTCGGGAAGGTAATGATTGCTGTGAGCTGGGTGCTGTACAGTCGAAGGAGAGCCCGGAGCCCATGTAGAAACTGTAGAACCTCTGATGGTTGGGCGCATCCAGGAGGATAGAGGGTTGGTGAGAGGAGACTGGGCACCACCAGTCTATGAATGGCGTTTGATCCTGAGCTCTCCAACTTGGCCCGCAATTGCTTGAGAATCATCTTCAGAGGAGAAGCTGTCCCAACACTTTTCCGGTCTAGGCTCGGGGCACCGCCAACTGAAATCGGGTTCAAAGTACCCTTGGACTCGGAGCTTGCAAGCCTCTTGCTGAGATCGAAGGAGTGACAGAAAGGCGCTCCAGAATCCCCACGAGTAGAAGCTCCTGCATTGGCGTTGTTACCCAAAGACTCATATCTCCACGCAATCTTCATCTTCTCTTCGGGTGCTAGCGCCGGTGATGCACTCTTTGACTTCTTGTCAGGTGAAGCCAACCCTGGGAGCTGATGCCTCCATTCGGGCGGGAAGGCTACTGCGTGAACCTGATGCCCTTGGACGAGACCCTCGGCAGCATAGTACCGTAGAAGAATTCCAGAAAAGTCGGTGGTCCCTTGCTCCTCAACCAGTAAGCATGTTCCCAAGGGGAGTCCACCGTGTCCTGCAAGAAGTTGGTCCAGGGAAGCAGTGCCAGTTGAAGTGGTCAACCTGCCATCGGTTGGTGATGGTCGAAGACCCGGCGCAAGCTGCGTTTCCTGTTTGGGTTGTTGCTGCTGGGGAGCGGACGGCGAGAGTCCGGCTCTTGGTGAGGATAGGACGGTGTTTCTTTTGACGAAGGACATGGTTCAGTCGGTAAGTTGCAGTCCTTCTTTAGATATCGAATCCTTAGATCGAATTCAAACTTGATGTTGAGGTATTCTTCAAGTCCAGATATAGTCAATTTGATCCCTGAAGAAATTCCATGGAAGCTTGGACGTCACTGGAGTGCCCGAGAGCCCCGCCGTACTTTTGTCACACACTGGACCGACGGGCGTGACAGGGATGCTCGATGGTGGTTGCCCCACTACTTGCCCCGGCATCCTGGTCCAATTGCCGCAAGGCTGGAATTTTTTGGGACGGCAACTGCATGGCGGCATCTCCATCGCTCAGTCGCATCTCCAAAAGTTTCCCCAAACACCATCATTACCGCTCGCGACAATTCGTTTTACCCACCAATCGGCACGCGTTTGATACTCGACCAAAATCTGACACTAGTATCCCTCCGAGCGATCAATATCCAACATCCACTGTTTCATCGAATCCACACCAGCATTCACAATGTCCGCCCTCACATCCGACGCCCAACTCTTCGAGGATGAGTTCAAAGTCGAGAGGATCAGCGATCCCAAGTACGACCGCGTCGACCGTCTGTACTGCACCTCCGTCGATGGCCAGACCAGCATGCAGCTCGATGTCAACAAGGAGCTCTTCCCTGTCAAGGTCGGCGAGTACCTTAGAATTGCATTGGCCACTTCCTTGTCCCTCGACGGCAGCAAGGACGACGAGAGGGGTTGGCGCGATGCTGCCAAGCTCGGCAGCGTTGAGCAGACCCTGGCCGACAGCTATGAGTATGTCTGCCACGGCAAGGTCTACAAGTTCGAGGATGGAAAGGATGGCCAGACCATGTAAGTTGTTGCCTGGGAATTGGGCAGGAGTATCTCGACCTTGGAATTCGGGGAAAAAGAGTTGCTGACTGGTTCCCTTGCAAAATCTAGCAAGGCGTATATGTCCTACGGTGGTCTTCTGATGGCCCTCGACGGCCCCTACAAGAAGCTCACGCCCCTGCGTGTCGACTACGTCTACCTCCTCGCCAACAGGAACGCTTGAGAGCTGAAACTTCCGGAGAATAAAAATGGAAAAAAGCAAATGTTTCCAGCGGCTGAATAACATTAGACCGATCAAGAGTCTAGGGCGCGAGCAACATTCATTGGACCTTTGGAGGGCGAACGGGCGTTTAAGGTTATGCGTGGACCAGAAAAGGCATATCCTAGGGAAAAGGGGTCTGGGGAAAGTAATGAATCAAACGATACCCGGAAGCAAGTACCTGTATTTATGTCGCTACCGAGCCAAGGGATGTCCATCTACCTTTGAGAGAGCTAGTGCTCTGCGGAAGGTGCTCGATGGATTCGGGCCTGATGAGGACCGGGAAAGGCGATATGTCGATGAGCCCGGTCGCGAAATGCGTCGTAATGCGGCTCGTTGTCAGGCGTGTAAATGCCGTGCCGAACGAAGAAATCGAGCATGACGACTGCACAGTTCGGCTTCCACATTCCCTGGGCGAGCTGTTCCTGGATCTCCTCCACTGTGCACAAGCTGAAGCTCTCGACCTCGCCGTCCTTTGGCTCGGGGACGACACTTCCATCCGCAGGTAGCTCTAGATCATAAATCCATTGGCATTCCGGGTAGATCAGCCCCGCCTCGCCTCCCGCGCGCTCGTCCGTGATGTAGATATAAGTGATGGTGCAGACCTCTTTGGCGTTGTTCCTCACGATATGCTCGGACAGTGAAGCCTCTTCGTCCGCCTCACGGATGACACATTCGAAGGGGTCTTCATTGGTCATCAAGCCGCCCGCTACCGCGTTGTCCAACATGCTCGGATAGGTCGACTTGGTGGCGGACCGCCTGGGAACCCAGATTCTCAAGTCATACTTGCTGCTGGCGTCCTGATGTCTGATGAAGGCGTTCATATGCACGCCGTAACGTGTGGTTCCAAAGAGGCCCATGGCTGCCCGCTCTATGCTGAACACGAGCTCCTTGCTGCGACCATAAACTGGCCACAGCTCGTTTCGCCAGCTCTTGAGGATGGCAAATGCTTCTTGTTCACGCCAAAGCGCAGTGAGCTCTCCGACAAGCCGAGTGCGTTCCTCGTAGGTTTTGTCCGGGGCATCACGGAAGAGCACCACAGTCCTATTAGAGACATCGATGTGCAACCCTAACTGCCCTTTGAGAGTTGCCGGGGCTTTGTTGAGTGCATCGACAATGTCCAACTTCACGTAGCCTATGGGTACCTGGCCCTGTTGGTCTTCCCAGACGAACGTGTAGAAAGACTTCATGATCTGGGCGTAAGCCTCGGGATCCCGGTCCGCGTAAGGGAAGCTTGATTTTTAGAGAAAACGTAAGCGCTCGTTCTGGTCATGTTCGGGAATCCGTTTCACTGATTTCCGTCTATGTTCCCGGCCGTGGTCACAGAGGATTCGGTTTCACAGAAAAAAGAAGAACAAAAAAATACGTACGCATCGACCTTAGCCACCAAGTCGAGGGTGGACAACCGAGAAGTCATGGTTAGGCAGCGGGTTCGCGAGACCTAGGATGATAGGGCGAGGACACACGGGATCGAGTGATGCGAATGAAGTCGAAAGTCTGGATGCCTGATGGGGAAGGTCCTGAAAGTTGACTTGAGCTTGAGAGGCACAAGAGAGAGGATGTTGTCAAGGGAAGAGAGCGTGGGGAAGCAGATATTGGCGTGCGCTAATCTCCTGTCGTTCGGGAGCGCAATTGAAGACCGTCGGGAATTGGGAGGGGAGGAACATGAAGCATCTCGAATTAGAGAGACAGCATCAACCGGGCAATTCTTCACTTTCAATATATTTGGATCAATGGAACGAATTCGTGTTTGAGGTTACAAGCGCAAGTGAATTGATCTCATATCGTCTTTCCTTCAGATAGTTCAAATGATGAGACTCGGAACAGAACTTATGGAAGGATCGAAATCCAAGAAGCCCGCCCCGTCGAGCGTTGAGGCGCTTTGTAGCGGGGAAAGAGCAGGTTTACCACAGGGGGTCACAATAGGGTAACGAACAATCCTCATTGAAAGTGGAAGTTACCTACAAACAAGGACTTGGCCTTTCCATCCACGTCATTGGCTCCCAAAATGGAGATTGCATCGAGGAAATGGCCGGGAGGGTCTCTCTAGTACTGAAGCTTCAATTTTTTGCAAGTCGAGGACTCTAGAATCATCTCCATGTTGGTTCCAAGACCCAGTGATTTTCTGAACTGCCCGGCTGCCCTGCCGTCACAAGGAAGCATCCGAGACGGTAGACCCACAGTAGCTTGATATCTCGCCATCACATCATCAGCTTCAATGAGAGTGTAGAAACAAATATATACCAGACGACTCTTCAGGGGAAAATATGAAGTATAATTGACTGCTATCCTTTCCAATGAAAAAAACCGTGAAATCATCTTTCCCCCTCTATAGCCAGCGATGGTTGTGCGCAAAGAATACCTACCTTGCTGCCAGCTCATTGTTTGACCCCACATATTACGGCATTATAAACGCTTCGGCCGCTCCACGTCCGGACAACAACTGAGATTCGAGGACAAAGCGGCATCTTCGAGGAAACAACAAAGGGAATCGGTCATTCACCCCGAGTCCAGGTCTTTGTTTACATAAAGTTGACATTGACAACTTCACACGCTACGACCGCGAGTTCGAATTTGTGGTCTTTTGTCTTCCAAAACCGAAGCTCACCCCCACGATCTTGCGAACACAACTGTACATCTTGAAGGACCTCAGCCATAGATATCCTATCTCATCCGTTCGATATATCTATCGGAGGCAAAAACCAGCACAAGCTCCAACCAGAACGGGATACCGAATCAACTCCCCATACCGACAGCCGTGAGCTCTGTCAATTTCATCATCAACAACCACACCCGAGCAGTGCCCAACAGCGACAGGCGATCAACACCGCCACCAAACCCATTCTCTTATCACACCACATTATCACCAAACCACAAATCCAACGAAAATGTCCCAACCCCTCTTCGGCCTCATTCCCGCCGGTCAGCCCGTAATAATCTCCCCCACCGAAGCTCCCAGTCCCACCTCCTTCCTGTACGCCATCCCACCGACCAACCCGAACTCTCCCCCCGGTTCCGCCATCTCCAAGCCCTTCGGGCACGTCGTCGTCTTTCTTTTGCCTGGTGTAGTCCTCCCCCCGGGGACCGCAGCAGCAATTTACCTCGTCACTCCGCCGTCACCAGCCCTGGGGCAGACGGCGCCCAACTTCAAGTTTTTGGGTGGGATCGGGCCGGGGAAGGAGAGTGCTATCTTCAAGGTTGGACCTGGTGCAGGAGGGACAGGGGGTGGGAACGAGAATGTGGTGATTGGGGTTTCGGTTGAGGATGCGGAGAGTGTGGCCAGTAGGATGACTGCGACGGGGACAACAACACCAGCAGCAGCACCAACAAGTGGTAATGGAACAGAAGGGGCGTTGGTGCCGGTTTCGGCAGCGCGGCAGCAGCCGAGCACGCTGGTGCTGGCGCAGAGGATCATCAAGAATGCCTTCAACTTTTTGTCGAGCTATACCGGGTCCACGCCGGGGCAGATGGAGGTGGTGCCGCTTAAGGCGTTTGAGGAGTGGTGGAAGAAGTTTGAGAGTAAGGTGAGGACGGACCCGGGGTTTTTGGAGAGGGATGATGATCAATGATCAGTGAGCATATGGAGACACGGGAATGGTTATATAGAAGAAGACGTTCCACATATGCGTGACGAAGGCTGAATCTGTGGGAGAGGCTCCCGGAACGGCATAGTTGGAAGAAAGCCTTCTTTTCACCTGGCGGATGTGTACCTGGTCTTGGGCTTTGGGGACACGAGGGGGGTTTCGTTGAAAGTGGTGAAATTGTAGATGGCGAGACCATGAACTTGTCATATTGAGGATGAGGTCAGGCCAGCGCCATGTTTGTGTATCAGCTGGATCGTTCAGGACGCAAATATACCCAGTTAGAACAAAGGACAAGCAGATATGGCCAAGAGACGCTGGAAGAATTTGCGAATGAAAATGAGGTATCTTGTTCCAAAATTTTGTGATAAAGCCGTACTAGCTAGCTGTTGGCAATGAAGAAGAATGAAGAATAGAAATATACTGAAAGCCCGTCGCTCAGATGGGTTTGAAGACCACCCGTATCGTTGTCATCATACAAAAATCGTTGGACGACATGGCCGTTAACCTCCTAGAAGAACAATTATCCATCGTCAAGAAAGTACCATATACAGAGGTAAAAGAGGTAAAAGAGGTAAAAGGTAGAAATGCAAAGCCCATAAAACATCCACCAACGCCGTTTCCCATGACAAATCGTTCAATCAACCACGAAGCGACTGGTTGTCTTTTCGTAACAAAACTTTAAGGCACGTGGGCCTCGACGCCTTAACCTTGCAAAGGCGACATCAAAGGACTTTTCAGCCTCGTGGGACTACCAGCCCGGCTCCTCCTCCCCTGCAAACTCATAGTCGTCGTTGTAGGCGTCAACCCCAGCCGCTCTCGACTATCCGTCCTGACCACTAAACCCGCCCTATCGAGCGCCGAGCCGCCAGGCGTCATTAGTCCGTTGCCGCAGCCGAGATCAGCAAACCGGCCATCCAGGTTCAGCTTGGGCGTTGCCAGCCCTGACGTAATCCCAAGCTTAGACCGTCCCCCTCCGCTGGAGCTGCTGTCGCTGGAATCAGAGTAGAAGCCGTTGAGGTCGTTGTTGTGGTCAAAGTAGGAAGATGCTGAGTTGCGGAAGTGGGAGTCGTTTAGCTCGAACTCGGCGGCTTCGCCTTCCTCCAGAACGCGCTCATAGGAGCCCGAAGAAAGGGAGCGACGGCCGAAGAGCTTGTTTGTCAGGCTGGAGAGGGTGCCGTTGTTGTGGCCGGATGATGACATCTTGCCGAACAGGCCGGAACGGCGGGGCTTATGGAAGAGGTTGTTGACACGGCCATAGAACCGCATACGCCTATCCTTCTTGCGGAAAAAGAACAGCAGCGCGAGGAAGATGAAGAAAAAGATGAGAAGACTGTGAGTGGTCTTGGCCTTTGTCTTGCCAAGGAGATTCTCGGCTTCCAAATCCCAGTCACTGCCATCGTCTGTGGTCCCATTGACGGCCGGACGGTAGGGGGAGTCGTTGTGGCTGGCTCCGCCGCTGAGTGGTGTCCACGTCGAACCTGCGTACTGGAAATCAGGCGGTAGCTCCGTTGCCCCGGCAGAAGGAATATTAGTACCGAAACCGACAGGAAATCGATCGTCACCTGTCTTGGGAGGTACTTGGCCTGCTGCATAGAGAACCATCTTGCCAAGTGTCCAGCTAACTTCAATGCCATCGATCTTGTCCACCGGATGAAACGGGTCTAGGAAACCCTTCTGTTTGGCCGTCTCGATAGCGCCCTTCGAGGCGTTGAGGCCCGGAGCGGGAAGTTCTTCGACACCAATTCGAGGAACACCAATACCCTCATGCAGGATGTTTATAAGCCAGGAAGCTTTGAAACAAGCTTCTTGAGCATCCTTGACCGCAAACTTCTTGTGGGCATCCAGGCTTGGTTCGATGCTGTTCCAGTCTCGGCCGCAAAAATCCTTGACCCGCTTTTGGTAAGTAGTGAAGTCGTATGCCTCATTTTCCTTACCACCAAAGACACCGTGTGTGGTGTGCCAATATTCGGAGACTCCAACGAAGTGATTGACATCAAAGTCAATGGCTGGAACGTGCTGGCCATTGATCAAACAAGGGTCATCCGCACATGGTTTGTCCTTGCCAAGCAGGGGATAAGTCTTCCTAAGGCATTCGTCAAAAGCGCCTGAACCAATTAGAGTGGTCTCGCCCTTCTTCGGTTTCGAAACTGGAGTCCCATCCAGTGACAACCTGAGCCCCTTTGGTAGACACGGATCGGGGAGTTCTCCGGCATCGGAAGTGGTGTACAAGTCTGAGAGGCTTTGTACATACGCCTCCCGCGCCCGGTTGACGCCGAACCCTAGCCATGTCGTCGTAAACACTTTGTAGTCAACTGGCGATCCATCGAGTGTGCGTAATCGTAAGAGCTTCAAGTCGTTCGCATGTTTTTGGGCTTCTGTTGAATTAGGTGCAAATGCGATTTGCGCTGATGCGCCTCCCATGTCCAAGAACCCATATGTGTGATGACCCTGTCCATGCGCATGTTGCTCTGGATGATCGAAACCCCCAAGAAGATAGTTAGACGCAATCCACCCGTACAATCCCTCGGTTTCGCCCGGAATAACCTGAATATGTAGGTCGCAATCCGGAAGTGAGAATTTCGTATTCTTGCGCAGGTATGTGCAGACAGCGCCGGTTATGGCATTTTGTTGGACCTGGGGAAGAAGTCGCATGCCAGCCGTGGCCATTAAGAAAATAGGGGTGTCGTGGATCTTGTCCGCGGGTATGATGTCGAGCGCATGGTCGATGAGTTCCTTCAGATAATCTTCGCCGACTACCCCAGCCTTCTCCCCGAATGTCGATATTCCAGGTCTAATCTTCTTTGTCCACTTCTTTTTCGTCGTGATCTTGGGCAGACTGCGCAACTCCTCGGGCGACGCATCTTCAAGCGCCTTCTCGGGATCCTTCCAACGATATATGTGTAGTCGTGTCCCCGAGGACCCGGCGTC
Source organism: Neurospora tetrasperma FGSC 2508 (assembly GCF_000213175.1). Classification (NCBI taxonomy): domain Eukaryota; kingdom Fungi; phylum Ascomycota; class Sordariomycetes; order Sordariales; family Sordariaceae; genus Neurospora; species Neurospora tetrasperma. Next base: position 3,867,516 of record NW_009799100.1, on the reverse strand, counting down.
CAAGATAACACCCCATCGCCCTGTCATTGCTTCAGTGTCGCGATCTTAGAAGACCTGAGGGGGTTGCGGGTGGACGTACAGTTCTTGTCTTTCCCCATCGAGAAGAGATTAGAAGTAGTCGATAAAGCAGATAATAACGAATGCGAAATCAGGTCGGACAAGGCACAGTTGTCTCGGTCCCGCGGAGCTTGCTCAAGTTGTCGTCGGTAATAGCGTAATAGGGGAATTAATGTTGTATGGACGACCGCATCGGAATTATGGCATCAACAACCTGGAACTGTTGCAGAATCGCAGTGGAGACGGAACGAATTGATCGACGGTACAAGCAAGGCTAGAAGGAGGAATTACCGGCCGCAAAGCGAATGGACAAAACACTGTGGAGGAATTAAAAGTGTACAGTATGGTATGTAGGTAGGCAGCCGGGACCGTCGGAAGAAACGAGAGTAGGGTGGTCTTGGGAAAAGTGAAATGACCAGGTGCGAAGCGAGAGAAAACTCGCCCGGGAGCTGGGTGAGGTGAGATTTTGGAGGATGACGGGAAAGATTGGATTGTCGTTTTACAATTCCTGAGTGGTCGTGGGCCGAACTGGGAATGTCTGTGGTTTTTTGGAGGGACCCGTTGGGGGGGGGGGGGGGCCGAGATAAGGAGAAGTTCAG
>NW_009799100.1:3723098-3865988 GCF_000213175.1 Neurospora tetrasperma FGSC 2508 | reverse complement strand
GGGGGCGTCGCTGAACGCGGCACTGTGCCAATATCGTAGTGGTACCACGTCCGCCTTCGGATGACTTCCATTTCCTTGGTGGCGTTCGTAATGCTGAAAGTTACGGACCGGAACGCCGGTAATAACGCAACGTTACTCAACCTTTGTGCAGATTATGTAGTTGATCATGTTATGTTACCTCCACCTCGAGATGCTGATGAAGTTACGAGCTATTCACAGCAGTTCCCTTCAGATAAAGTCATTGGAGTGTGCCGGACACGAAAAGAAAGTAGTTCAGGTGTAGTGTATGTATGCCCTACGCAGTAATAGTTGAAACCTCGGTTCATGATCAGCCACCACCTTTGGCCATGTCTGCCCTGCTTCGAACATGCCGTGCTGCGATGAACGAAACGATACGCGTAATCTCCCCACATCATGTTTCCAATTTCAGAAACAGACGATCATTGAGGCGAAGAACGTGGAAACTTCTCATACCCCGCGGTTCATAATGTTTCGGCAGTCAACCTCAGAGGGTAGCTCTGCATACCAGCCACAACGCTTCTTGAACGCCATTCGTCCATCACACTGCGATCTTCCAGCTGAGTTTCAGCAAAAGAGCGCTCGCTCAACCTGTCAAACCTTGACAGGCATCTCGAAACTGTTCCCGCCGGAAGTTGACCATTCCATTCTTGCAGTCAGCCGCCGAACCTCGGAACGCAGTTCTGTTGTCGCTGCTATCGATTGGCATCCTCCATTACTTCTGCCCTTCATATGGGCTATTGCGAAGGACCAAGTGGCTGGTAGCTCGACCTATTGCATCAGAAGCTGGTCTTCGGTCGATAGATCGACCAAAATCGTAGAGGTACTCAAAGACCATGAACCGTCAGACCATAGAATTCCATGCGTTTTTCCCGTTGAAGGACTTACAGGTTTCAATACGAGTATTTCCCATTCGCGCATAGCTAAAACAAATAATACATTGCCGCGCCGAGCTCATGATCACCCAACGGTCTCGTTCAGGCAGTCCACGAGCACGCGGTTGGCGCTCTTGGAAGCCTGAATGCCCTTTTCAATCAGCTGCGTATAAACGTCCATATCGGACGCAGGTAGGTCACCCTTGAACCAGAGGTTGGTGACCTCTTGTCGTGTGGGAAGATATGCGATGCAGCACGCTGCAAGAACCTTCTCATGCTCAGAGGGAATCGGGTCAACAACTATGCTGGGAGCAGCGTCATTACCTGCGTCCTGTACCAACGCGGCAACACCTCCGGCAACAGTGTCGACGCAGTCAATACCAGCGTCAGCAAGTGCAGCCGAGGCAACGGTGATGCAGCCACTCAAGGCATTCATGGTGTCCCAAGCCTCAATGCCCTGGGCCTTGGAGGTCTCCCGATCTTGCTCTCCTTCAACGATGGAGATGATGATATCCACACCACTCTTTGGCCAACGGTCAGCAATGATGGATCCCCGAAGAGCCGTCTCAAGGTGAGTGCCGAGATCTCTCTCGATCGGGTCACGGATGTAACCACGCCTTTGCTTGGTCGCAAAGGGCGCAAACTTGACATGGGTGGACAAGATGATGTGAGGAGAAAAAGGTGTTGACCTGGGCAAAGCTCTAGGCCCATGAACGCTGCAACTGAGCTTCAAGCCAGAGCCGCCGTTTCCAGACGACTCAATCTCTAGGTAGGCAGAGCCAGAGGCCGACGGTGTCACTCCCGTCTTGAGATCTAAAGGTGAGGTTAGTCTGTGTCTGCGAAGCAGGAGGGTTTGTCCTCGACGTGCTTACACATTTTGCGAATTACGTTCGCCGGGCGTGACCTTGTAACCTTGACACCTTCGGATTGCTTCTCGGGTGCATCGTCATAGATGGGAGGGTTGGTGGTCCCAACTGGTCCGTTAATACGTCTTCTGTCGGCCATTTTGAAGCCAAGATACGAGGGCCGAAAATATGGTGGGCTTGGTGATTGCTGTGTTTATTTCGATGCCCTTCTCTGGTCGAAGAATCCTGAGATAGATGAAGAAAAAGGGACCTCGTCTGTGTATGGCTTTCCTTGTTTTACGTTGGTAACTTCTGTTGGTACCTCTGTTGACTGTTGAAAACAAGACGTGAGAGTCGCCGTCTACACTGCAGTGGGTCCACTCTCAAATTCAAGTAGTTGTGGCGCAACCTCACATTCACTGTCGATTTTGATCAGTCAGCCACATGCCCCACCCAGAATTCCATGTCAAAGCCACCAATGGAGGAATTTTTTGCGCAGCTACAAAACTCTGCCGACTTCAGTTCCAACCTCATCTTGAACTCTTCCACCAACCCACACCATTCGCAACGGCAGGAACGGCTTGCGATTGTCGGCATTGGATCAATGCCTTCACTTCATATGGCCACTGTCTTTGGGAAGCAGCCATGATACCATAGTCTTACCATGCTCATGGTCGCTTTGGTTGGGCAGCCTTCTGCGCTGGCGCAGCAATGGCATGGTCATGTTAGCTGTCCAGGCATGCTCTTGGTTATTCTGCGATGGCGAACCCCATTGCTTGAGAGCATGTCCTGGCTGTCTGATATGGCCGACGTTGGTTCGCACGGATAGAGTAAGTTTATTTCCCCTTGCCTTTTACATTTCATGATGATCCCATAACCACAGTTCTCGCGATAATCTCTGAGCGATCGAACAACATGCACTACCATCTGACTACTCCTTCAACACATTCTTCACTTGCAACTCATTTGGAGGAACCGTTGACTGACAATCAATAGTACAGACAAAGTTGTTATTGTCACCGTTGCTGTTCCACTCCGTTTTCTCAGTCTCTACCCACTAGGTAAGCATCACATTGTTTTCCTTTCTGTTTTCTTTCGCCCACCTGACATCATCACCCACCCGATTGTCCATGATGAAACAAAATATTTTCAGTTCTGCTTCTGAATAATAATGAGCGATAACCAATCATACCAAAACCTTCTGATATGGCAATTACCCCAACTTTTTCTTGCAACAACAGTCTTTACCACACATGCTGCGAGCAAGTTGGCTAATAAACTTAAAGTCGTATAGGATCTGAAAATGGTTTCGCGTCTAGTGGGAGAGTCGACATGTCCATCTGGTAGGTACTTGCCTGTTTTTTCTTTTGTCCCATGCACAATGATGACAACAGTCTATCCATTCAACGATATGTACGGGCCGAGCCATCCATCCGCACTGGAGCGTCTTTCGGGACGTGAGGACTAGTTGTGGTGTCTCCCTTCGGGGTGTCATTTGGCTTCCGTTGTCCGAGTCTCCTGCGCACCGTTTTGGGGCGTGGGGGGCTTGGGCCGGCTTTGTAGGGCTGAGTTAAAACGGCTTGTCTGATCTGTGTCGTCTTCGCCTTCTGCTCGATGCCGATTCGCGTATGACCATGAACTGACCGGTCAGTAGTTGATGGCGCGAACGTTTCGTACGTTTTGTTGCAACGCATCTTTGACGAGGTAAGATTTGTGTTCATGACTCGACAACTAATGACCCCAGTAAAATTGGATGTAGTTGAGGATCGACAGTGTGCCTGTCCTTGACATTTTACACTAGGGCTTCAAGATATCAGCAAGGATAGAACAATGAAAACAAGAGTTGCAAAATATTTGATTATTTCCAGTCAGACCTAAGATATTGCCCTTGATGATGTGCAGGAGAAGTCCGAACCCAGCTGAACGAAGGACCGGGCACTTGCCGCGACTTAAGCCCGGTTTCCTTTCAAATCGTCTGTGTCTCGAGGTTGAACATCAATAAATTGAAGACGCACCCTGATGTACCCATTTGTATTGCACAGAGATGATAACTAGAGGTAGATACGGCACAGACTCGACGGTACTTGCATTGCCACTGTTTCAGGTCGACTTTGCCGTCGGGCAGTTCTGGGGCCTTGTCCTTGGCGACTTTAAATCCTGTAAACTGCACTAGAACCCCTGAAACCAAGGCTTCAAGTCTGGGGTCATTTGTCGGTGGGTGCAAAATGCGGTACAATTGGCAGGACCCCGTCGAACGGCCGGGCCATTTTGCGACGCCATTGGTAAAGAAATCCATCCCAACCCGCCAATCTTATCTGGACTGGTACTTAGTACGTGTATCGATCCGTCAAGCTGCCCACAGCCCGGTGCGAACACCTCAGCTTTTTATCAAACGACTCGGTGCTACGGGAACGCGATCGTCTTGATCTCCCGCCCAAACTTCTCTCTGACCACGATGCATTGATCCCGAACCGGCCTGGTCCCTTCTCTATTCATTTCGACACAGTTTCGGCACCGCGTGCGTCGAGAACATCCAGCGAGAGACCGCCCAGTCTGCAGCATCTGTTAGCATTTCCGGTTCGCAGGACTCAGGTACCCTGCGTGTGCGCAAAGGGGGGTTGAGGTGCTCGATAATATTGGCCGCCCCTGCAGCGACCATCTATCACCAAACAGCCCAATGCTGCCGTACGCATCTTCCTCCGGGTCCAAGGCGGTCCCTCGACACCATGCGAGCGGATATTCCAATGGGTACCCGCGAGGAAACACATTCGAGATTTCTCCTCACAGGTAAAGTGCCTTGGCGTGTTGACAGCTCCCCCACCCCCTGAATCACCAGGCGAACGAAACGAACGTTGGAAGCTGACGGGAGCGGTCCGCTATCACTCCACAGGTTCCAACCTCGAGGCGCGGCACCACCATTTCGAAGACGGAAGGGGCTATTCGTGCGATTGGCAATAGCGCTGGTATCATTACTTCTCTTTGGGCTGTTCGTTTGGCCCGGCGATTCGGGGTCTTTCTCCTGGCTCGGCTCCGGTTCTGAAGATTTCCAACTCGAAACGGTGCGATACTACGACCTGTCTAACGTGCAGGGCACCGCGAAAGGATGGGAGAGAGAGGAGCGAATTTTGATCTGCGTGCCGCTGCGCGATGCCGAAGTGCATATGCCCATGTTCTTCGGTCACCTCCTCAACCTGACGTATCCTCACCATCTGATCGATCTCGCTTTCCTTGTTTCGGACTCGAAAGACAACACCTTGGCGGTTCTTGAACGCGAGCTTACGGCTATTCAAGCTAGCACCGACCCGTCCAAGCACTTTGGCGAAATCTCCATCATCGAGAAAGACTTTGGACAAAAGGTTAATCAGGATGTGGAAAGCCGCCACGGTTTCGCCGCGCAGGCGAGCAGAAGAAAGCTCATGGCCCAAGCTAGAAATTGGCTCCTTAGCGCTGCCCTTCGGCCGTATCATTCGTGGGTCTACTGGCGTGATGTCGACGTAGAGACTGCGCCTACCACGATCTTAGAGGATTTGATGCGCCACAACAAGGATGTGATTGTGCCAAGTAAGCCTCCTCAACCCTTAGCTGATATTGAAAGGAGAACTGGAAATGCTAACCGGACTTAGATGTTTGGCGTCCGCTACCTGACTGGCTGGGCGGAGAGCAGCCCTACGACCTTAACTCCTGGGCCGAGTCCGAAACCGCCCTCGCACTCGCGGATACTCTCGACGAAGATGCAGTTATCGTGGAGGGATACGCAGAATATGCTACCTGGCGTCCCCATCTCGCATATCTCCGGGACCCCTATGGCGATCCCGACATGGAAATGGAGATCGATGGCGTTGGTGGAGTGAGTATTCTGGCAAAGGCCAAGGTTTTCCGTTACGGCGTCCACTTCCCGGCGTTCAGCTTCGAAAAACATGCCGAGACAGAAGCTTTTGGAAAGGTAAGCTCATCAGGCCTTCCCGCGGCTTTGGATCCGCCTAACCACTATGATAACAGATGTCGAGAAGGATGGGCTTCTCAGTTGTTGGCCTTCCTCATTATACTATCTGGCATTTGTACGAGCCTAGTGTAGACGATATCAAGCACATGGAGGTAAGCAATCACGCATCTGGTTATGCAAGTTTGACAGGTCGCTAACAGTGGGCAGCAAATGGAGCAGGAGAGACTCGCTCGCGAGAAGGAGGAAAAGGAGAAAGCGATGAAGGAGCAGAAGATGAAGGAGTCTTTTGGCGACGCCACTGGCCAATGGGAGAAGGACAAGAACGAAATACAGAACCTCGCCATGCAGGAGAACAAGAAGGCGGAAGAGCAACCAGCAGCAGGACAACAAGGCGGACCGGCTGATGGACCAGCCAATGCTGCTCCCAAGGAGGAGAAGAAGGAGGACACTCAGTGAGCTGTGCTCGAGTGTCCACTCGGTTTTTTTTCTATGTTTTTTTCTATCTTTTTAATATTGCCTCTTTCGTTATATTTATGCATCCTCATCTCTGGTCTAACGCTGTGTTTCGCCAAGTGGACGCATACCAAAACAAAATGGGTGGAAGGCATTTGCAAAGCCGCCCACATATGCATCTACCTATTGTGTACAATGGGCAGTTGGAGAGGGAGGGTTAGATATCAGGGATATGTAATTGGCGACGGTTCACACCGTATTCACCTCATGTCAGGAACGGACCGGAAAGACAAAATCTTTTTGGAGGGAAATCTAAGATCATGTATAATAGAAGCGTCTCGCGGCCAACGAGTTCAAAAAAAATTATAGCAGAGGCGTTCCGGGAAATGTCTTTTTTGCTTTGCAATCTGCTATAGCGACCACAAATGGGTTGAGTTTCCAATACTGACGCCTCTCTGGTCGCTTCGTTCTGTTGTCTGAGCGTAGAGGTAGCGGCCGGACGTTTCTCGAATGGCTACCCGGTGGTAGTTGCTATTTGGCTTCAGGCCTAGGCCGTGAATGGAGACACGCTGCCTGGTGCCTTTGACATCAGACTGCGTCTCGGGTGGTACCTCGATCTCCAAATGTGCTCCCCCTAAAGTTTGCATAGGTAGGCACATGCATACAAGTCTGTGATTAACGATATCTGTTCTTGAAGGGAAAAAAAAGAGAAGAAAAAAAAGACAGGGGCAAGACTCAAAACCCTCCGTGTTGTCATAAGAGCACTGCCGTTGTCGAGGTACATCCCTTCTCTACACTACAGTAGTCTAGTGTACACAGAGGTAGGTAACTTGGCGTAGTATTAGTTGTCAGCCGCGGCGGCCACTGATAGGTGTACACAGTACTGGATCTCCAAAGGACATTTGTTACTACCTGCGCTAGAGGTACCTTAGTTCTTGGCCACCGTCCACCTGTCACACCCAGGAAACCCCCCCTTCCCACTCTGGCTGTTAACTTGACCACGACATTCTAAATAGTGTACAACTCCGAATACTTGCAAACACTCGACGCTGTCACTCTCTTTGAAGGCTCACCGAGGACGACGGCCGCCCGAACCTCCACGACCCCTCCAAATAGTACGCCAAAAGAAAGACCGGCAGTCGCAGCATGAGTCGAGATGCGGGTGACCACCCAGCTGCCCTCGCGGACTCGGCTGTCTTAGCAGCAGCACAAGCACCCGGCACGCCGATCTCCGTCTCCCGCAAAGGCCCGATGTTCTCGTCGTCGCGCATGCAATACCGCAGCCGCCCTGTCTCCGTGGCAGTCGATCCGGTCTCCCTCGTCATATCCGAGTGTATTGCGATCACGTCCGCTATTCAGAAACATGCCCGCTCGCCGCATTCGTCCGTGTCAGCCATCTTGGGGGGCAGCCCGAACCTGATCCAGCTTGTTCCCCCTTCAGGCCCGGCTCTGCGTCGCGATCAGAAAAAGTTGGCTGGGTCCTCGGCCGCTGATGACTCCAGTGACTTGGCTACGAACCGATGGGGCTTAAGGGGGAAGAAAGGGAAGAGCATATTGGATAATCCGCTGATATCAGGCTTCGGAAGGCTTCGACAGGAGTTGACGGGCGTCAAAGGTAGCTATACAGACGACGCTGTTGCTCGCGTCATGTCAATGGAAACGCAGAAAGGCCCCCAATGATTTAACTTTTGGGCTAATCGCATACTCGCAGATATCCACCAGTTCGATGCCCTGGTCCTACTCTACCCGTTCCTCCAGATTATACAAGCCAAGGGCACCGCCGCTCCGATTACGATCCTTGCGCTCCGTGCTATCCAAAAGTTTCTGTCCTATGGCTTCATCGCGCCCCAATCTCCTCGGTTCGCCCTGGCCATGCAGTCTCTCTCTGCAGCCATCACCCACTGCCAGTTCGACATTAGCGACTCGGCGCAAGAGGAGGTTGTCTTGCTCATGATATTACACTTGATGGAGAACATGCTGGCTGGGCCTGGCGGCGACATTCTGAGCGACGAGAGCGTCTGCGACATGATGGGCCGGGGTCTAACCATCTGCTCCCGGTCGAGGTTCTCGGCGGTTTTGAGGCAGACGGCGGAAGCGTCTATGGTCCGCATGTGTCAGATCATCTTTGAGGATCTGAAGCACTTGGAGGTGGAAGCTGGCGAGGAGAGCGAGGCACTAGACCGGCAGACCAGCGGCGACATGGATAGTGTTAAGCTAGACCCTGTCGCCAACGGAACGGACGTCCCGGTCACTCCAGTGGCTACTGAGCTGCTAGCAGCGCAGGGGAACGAAAGGCCGGGAACGGCTACGTCTTCTGCTGATCCACGACCTTCTACAGCTGTTGAGACGGAAAATGGGGATCGCAGCAGCAATGGGAGTGCAGCAGACGCTCGTCGCAGCAGCACCAGCTCGGGAACTGGGAGCACTGCGTCCATTGATCTCCGCCCTTACTCGCTACCATCCGTTAGGGAACTGTTCCGCGTTCTCGTGAGCTTCCTCAACCCCCATGACCGTAAGCATCCTGATCAGATGCGGGTCATGGCGCTCCGCATCATCCATGTTGCTCTTGAGGTTGCTGGTCCATCCATTGCCAGACATCCCGCGCTCGCCACCATTGCAGAGGACCAGCTGTGCTCCTATCTTTTCCAGCTCGTACGGTCGGATAACATGGCTGTCTTGCAAGAGGCGCTGGTTGTCGCTGGTACTCTGCTGTCAACCTGCAGGGGGGTTCTCAAGCTCCAACAAGAGTTGTATCTGTCATACTTGGTCGCTTGCCTACATCCAGCCGTTGAAATCCCTCGGGAACCTGGCATTGACCCAAGTCTCTATTCGGGTATTCCTCAGGCACCCAAGCTTGTCAAGCCGCCACCATCACAGGCCGGTAGTGGCCGGTCGACGCCTGTTCCAGTCAAGGACCGCCAAAAACTGGGCCTCGAAGGAGGCGCGCGAAAACCAGATGCCAGACAGGCCATGGTGGAAAATATTGGTGTTCTTGTACGAATGCCAAGCTTCATGGTTGAACTGTTTGTCAACTACGACTGCGACGAAGATCGGGTGGACCTCTGTGAGGATTTGATCGGACTGCTAGCAAGAAATGCCCTCCCAGACTCGGCAACGTGGAGCACAACTAGTGTTCCACCGCTGTGTCTGGATGCGCTTCTTCGTTTTATCCAGTATATTGCCGAGAGGCTGGATCAGGCGCCGGAAACGGAGGGTCTTCCCGACCCTGAAGAACTGAGGGAAAGGCGGGCGAGGAAAAAGGTGATCATCAAGGGGACGAACAAGTTTAATGAGAACCCCAAGGGAGGCTTGGCCTACCTGAAAGATAAAGGGATCATCGCCAGCGATACTGACCCTCTGTGTGTTGCGACGTTTCTGAAGGGGACTTCCAGGGTTAATAAGAAGATGCTCGGCGAGTTCATCTCAAAAAGAGGAAATGAGGCGATCCTGGACCACTTCATCGGTATGATGGATTTCACCGGCAAGCGTGTCGATGAGGCGCTGCGAGTTCTCTTGGAAACCTTCCGTTTGCCTGGTGAGGCACAGCTAATCGAGCGCATCGTGACCTCCTTCGCAGAAAAGTACTGCGCCGGTAGTACTCCTGAAGACGTGGCAGATAAGGACGCCGTCTACATTCTCACGTACGCGATCATCATGCTCAATACGGATCAGCACAACCCCAACTTCAGGGGGCATGCTCGCATGACTTATACAGACTTTGCCCGCAACCTGCGCGGGCAGAACGGCGGCAAGGATTTCGCACCCGAATACTTGCAAGACATATATGATGCCATCAAGTCCAACGAGATCATTTTGCCTGAAGAGCACGATAATCAACATGGGTTTGACTACGCATGGAAGGAGCTCCTTCTCAAGACGGAGTCGGCTGGCCCGCTGGTCCTCTGTGACACGAACATTTATGACGCCGATATTTTCAACACGACGTGGAATGCCATCATTTCTTGCCTGTTCTTTGTCTTCATGTCGGCAACCGACGACACGGTGTATGCCAGGGTTATCACCGGCTTCGATGAGTGCGCGCGGATTGCTACCAAGTACGGCAATTCAGAGGCGTTGGATGAGCTCGTCTACCGCCTGAGCTTGATCTCGACTCTGAGCAGCGAGTCGCTGTCCAACACACAACTCAACACCGAGGTTCAAGTCGGCGAGAACAGCGTCATGGTGAGCGAGCTGGCGGTCAAGTTCGGTAGAGACGTTCGGCCGCAGCTGGCTACGCTTGTCCTGTTCCGCGTGGTGACGGGTTCGGAGCATATCATTCGGAATAGTTGGAAATACGTGAGTATTCCTGGTTCAGTAAGGGAAGTATCTTGATGCTAATCGTAAACAGATTGTCCGGATATGGCTCAACCTATTTGTTAATTCACTAATACCGCCCTTCTTCTCGACGGAACCAGACCGACTTGCTTTGCCAGCGATACCGCTGCAGAGCCCCTCCAACGTAATCGACCGGCAGAAACAGAACGAAACCAGCTTTTTCTCCGCTTTCACCTCGTACATCTCGAGCTATGCGGCGGACGACCCGCCTGAGCCGTCGGATGAAGAGCTGGAGAGCACCCTTTGCACCGTTGACTGCGTCAATCAGTGCCACATTGGCGATGTTTTTGCCAACATCTCGTTAGTGCATCGAAGCTTACCCTGGCAAAACTGCAACTAACACTGTACTTCTCAGGACACTTCCCCCACAGGACCTTGAGGCGCTTGTGGATGCGCTGCTTGCTCAGATCCCTGATGACAACGGACCCGAAGGGGCTGTTATGACTGTGAAGGCAGAAAACATCCCTCCCTCATCTCCGACAAACGGCCAGAAGGCGCGTCAGAATACAGCTGTCTATGACCCGACTCTTGTTTATGTCATTGAGTACTGCACAGTGTTGGCTCTTCGTGACCGCGAGACCATCGAGCTGCTGGGCAAGCGGGTCATTGGAGCTATCCACACCATTGTGCGCGACTTCAACAACTACCATCCCATTGTTATTGAGAGGGCGACGTACTATCTTTTTGCCTTGCTTCAAGCCAGTTATGTAAGTACTCGGCCGAAAGCTTATTGTTTGTTGTGAAAACGAGACACTGACGACTTGCTAGGATTTTGACCTCATTCGGGTCCCCATCCTGCTTCATACCGTATCCCTCTTTTCCAAGGAGATTCTGCTCAAGACATCGTCTCTTGTTCTTCGCGGGTTAAAGGAGTGCACCGAAAAGCCATGCCCTCTGAAAAGCGAGATGATGACTTCACCCGACTTCTGGGTGATCCTGAGGACCTTGGCCACCAACTCCGACTCGGCGCCTGCGGTTTTCGATATCCTTGAGAGCGGTGTATCGGGCACACCATCGGCGATCATCGCAGATAATTATGAGGCAGCGATTGGGCTGCTCAACGAGTTCGCATCCATGGCTAGCATTGGTGCGATCGAGGAGCAGAGGGCGGATAGTACTGCAAAGAAGAGCGGCAGGAAGGCGCCCGTCAGGCCGATCAAACAGGACAAGAAGCCTAGCGAGAACGCGGTGGTGGCGCGGGGAATCAAGGCTATCCACATCATTTCGCAGATGACGGAGCGTATTCCGCATCTGATGAAGCAGTCACACCTGGAAAGCAACGAAGGTAAGTCCACAAAAAGCAGTATCATTGAACGAGAATTTACGAGACGGAGTGCTGACGCGACAACAGCATGGTCCGCCTACTGGCTACCCATCTTCAAGTCGCTCACCACGCAGTGCACCAACCCTTGCCGTGAAGTACGACATCTGGCCTTTGCTTCCATGCAGAGGTCCCTCCTTTCGCCGGAGCTCACTTCGGAGGACCACTCGGAGTGGACAGCTATCTTTGGCGAAGTTTTGTTCCCCCTGATTCTCGTACTGTTGAAGCCAGAGGTGTTCTCGTCCGACCGCGACGGCATGAGCGAGACGCGCGTGCAGGCGGCGTCGTTACTGTCCAAGGTCTTCTTACAGTACCTCGTAATGCTGTCTCAGTGGGATGGCATGTTGGATCTGTGGTTGAAGATCATTGAAATCATGGATCGGTTGATGAACAGTGGACAGGGAGATAGCTTGGTAAGTTACACCCAACACGGGGCTTGGATTCCCGGGACGATGAATATCAGAAATTCTAACGATCTTGCGCGTTATAGGAGGAGGCTGTGCCGGAGAACTTGAAAAACGTGCTGCTGATCATGTCGAGTAACGGCTATCTCGTACCACCAAGCAAGAACCCGGAGCGCAAGGAGCTATGGGATGAGACGTGGAAGAGGATCGATCGGTTTTTGCCCGAGTTGAGGAAGGATCTGGCTCTGGATGAGCCTGAACCTGAGCCTGCAACAGAGCCTGTCACTGAGGCGGAACCGGGGAACTCTCTGGCTCCGGTAGAGGCGGCTACTGAGGCGCCGGCGCAGGAAAAGAATGAGGAGGCCACGGCCTGAGGTGGATATATATAGAGAAATGGAGAAGCTTAATGTGGGTAATATGGGAGTTGCGTATGCTCATTTTCATTACTTTAGAAAGCGAGGCCAAGACGGGTCATTTCTAGTCGGATTTTATGTTATCTATAAATGAACTAGTAGTATCTGTTGTCAAAAGAAGGCATTGACAACAGCTGAAGATGGACTCCAAAGGGGGCCGGTGTTTGATTTCACCTGCACCGTGAATTATACTGTGTGGGCACCGTGCCTGGACGTTCAACTAATTGAGCTTCATCGATAATCGTACAACCTGCAGAGCACACTTGAACCTTGAGCCTTCCTGTTCTCCAGATTATTTTGTCTATTACTGCTGATTTCGTGACTCGGACTGAGTCACCGGCGTGTTGGGAAGTAACAATCGAGCTGTCCCGTCCATCAAGCGGTCGGCCTCTCAGCAATTCAAAGCCTGCACTCCACATTTTCACTTTACATCTCACTTACCTTGGTAACAAGGCAGCCTTGTAAAATGGGAAGTGACATCCATCCCTCAATAGAACAACCAAACGGCGAATGCTTTCTCGTCTCTGCCGCTTACCACTGAGACGATCTTGTCATTCCCCCTTCTTCCTCATGAAGCGCAAATTTGGCGACTTCTCCTCACCCACCCCACCATCCGACAACAAGCCCGAACCACAAGCTCCCGCTCACCTTGAAGCTCAAGCGAGCGACTCAGCAAAGAGGCAGACTATAAGAGCCACCACCCCTCCTGCTATTGTTGCTGCTAGAACCAGACGGCAAGCAGTCATGGCCGACAGCGCAGTCTTCACGGACCAGAGCATCCCGCTCAACGCGGTCGAGGCCCAGCTCAAGGGTCTCCTCGTCGACGTCGCCAAGTACATCAACGAGTCCCAAGAAGCCGCCGAAGGAGAGAAAGAGGGCAAGAACGTCAACGAGCCGGTGATTCTTCGCTGGGCAGGCGGCTGGGTCCGCGACAAGCTCCTCGGGACCGAAAGCAACGACATCGACGTGGCTATCAACAACATGACGGGCGAAGCCTTCGCCCTGCGCCTGCGCGACTACTGCGATGCCGACCCGGCTCATCGGGAGCGCCACTCCATCGGTCCCGCCGACGTAGGCAACCTGCACAAGATCGCGCGCAACCCGGACAAGAGCAAGCACCTGGAGACGACCACCATCAAGCTTTTCGGGTTGGACGTCGACCTTGTCAACCTGCGCAAGGAGACGTATACCGAGGATAGCAGACACCCACAGGTCGAATTCGGTACGGCCGAGGAGGACGCGCTGAGGAGAGATGCGACGATTAACGCCTTGTTCTATAACTTGCACACCGGCAAGGTGGAGGATTTTACGGGTGGGATGAAGGATATGGAAAGGAAGCTGATCAGGACGCCGTTGGAGCCGCTTCAGACGTTCATGGACGACCCGCTGAGAGTGCTGAGGCTCATCAGATTTGCGTGCAGGCTCGGCTTTACAATCGACGAGGAGACAAAGGCGGTCATGGGTGACGAAAGGGTGTTGGAAGCTCTCAAGCTAAAGATTAGCAGAGAGCGAGTCGGTGTCGAGTTGGAGAAGATGCTCAAGGGTATGTCTTTTCTTTTCTTCTCCTCCAACTACAATCTTGATACTAAATGTTAACACCACCTACTACCAGGCCCCGACCCCTTCTCCTCCCTAACCTACATCAACGACCTCTCCCTCTACCACACGCTTTTCACCGACTCCGCCCGCTCGGACTTCCCGCGCCCTCCGCTCACCTCCTGGCCCATCGCCTACCAAACCCTCCACTCTCTCTCCACCACCCTCGCTACCCCAGGCTCCATCTACTCCCTCCTCGTCACCTCTCCAGAATCCGCCTACTTCGCCTGGAACCTAGCCGCCCTCGTCCCCTTCGCCGCTCTGCCCGACGACCCTGACCTAAAGGGCGGCAAACCCGCCCCGCCGCTCGCCACCCAGGCCGCCCGCGAAGGCTACCGCGCGCCTAACAAGCTCACGGACGTAATCACGGCGTCGCACAGAAATCGCACGGCGATCCTCGCTATGCGCGACTTGGTCGTTCGTCCTGCTGCTGGCGATGAGGGGAAGAAGATGGAGAGGGACAGGTTGGGCTTGGCGATTCGGGAATGGGATTCGAGACCGGGCGCGGGCGCCAACTGGCGACTGCAGGTTTTGTATGCTGTGCTCGTGGATGTTGCTGACCGGACCACTGGTGAAGGTAAAGAGACGGTGGAGGACGTGCTCAAGGAGTGGCAGGCCTTTTTGGATCATCTGGTAGAGATGGACCTGATGGATGCGCCGAGCGTGAAACGGATCATTGATGGTAAGCAGCTGGCGAAGGCACTGGGGGTCAAGCCGGGGAAGTGGATGGGGCAGGCGCTGGAGGTGGTGATGGCGTGGCAGTTAAGGAATCCGACGGTTAGTGATCCGGAGGGGGCGGTGGAGGAGGTTAGGAAGAGGAAGGAGGAGTTGGGGATTGAATGAATTAGTTCAAATGAGGACCGGTTGTGGCTTGTGAGGGAGATGGCTGGCTGGGTTTATAGATATCTCTACAGTTGCGCACGGGATAATGGACCATTCGACGTAGCATAACAAGAGGTTGAAAATACCAAAGAACACAAGAAAATTACCAAGGAGGCGTGGCTGAAAAATAGGATTGTTTTGAGAAGGCAGTACCGAAGTAGATTGTCTGCAACATGTCCTTCATCGTGCTACCAGCCACCATAACCTCATTTGGGAAAGACATTAGCACTCCATGTTGATATTCGTCGTGTATCACTGCAACTAGCTGTTGGTGAAAAACGTCGCCAGTTGGGACCGCGGCAGAAAGATGAAGCAGGGCCTACCACCAAAAAACCGCTGCAAATTTTTTGGGCATGGTGACTGAGAAGTCGTGACTAACAAAAATGACATGGAAGTGCAAAAAGTGACTCTGATATCAAAAGATAGAAAAAGAAAAAGATATTTATCTTTGATCCGACCCAGGCTCGATCTGGGGACCTTCAGTGTGTTAGACTGACGTGATAACCAACTACACCATCGGACCTTATGTGTTGAAGTGGGGGTAATCACACTGTTCCTATCAAGCCCTGAAAAGATTTGAATTTCCCTTCCATCGAAACATTACGAGTTCACGGTGTCTGACGTCGGTGTTATGACAAAGGTCTCTATGCCGTTTGGTACCGGTATGACTACCTAGGGACATAATTACCAGAAATGTGAAATAAAAGCAGGCAAACACATTGTACAACAAGGTAACGAACGGGGAGAGACGAGATAGCAATTAACATCCTTCATATTGTTCCCTTTGGGATGGATGTTTATCCAACTCGAACAGTTATATAAATGTGTATATGTACAAGTGGTAGTTAATCCCCCCCTTAAGAGTTGAAGAGGAAGACAAATACGCGCGAGCAAAGCCAAGTTCGAAGAAGCCAGTCGGTCGAGACTAATGATGAGGCGCGTGCTGAAACGAAATCAGCCACGGCCCGTCGTTTTGTGGGGGGTATCAAATGGGGTATGTATGTGTGTATGTATGTATGGGATGTGTAGTATATAAGTCTATAACGGTCTTGCGTGTGTGGAACTCTCTGCTTGCTTGTTTGTTGTTTGACGCGTGGCGGAACAGGAGAACAGGAGACGGTAGACGGTAGGGAGACATTAATCCGTCATCGGTGATGGGATGGGATGTGATGAGTGATATCAAAGCCACGGTCTTCTTTCTTCTTCTTTTTCCACGTTTCCTCTTTCTCTCTCTGTCATGGCTCCTTTCTCATTTTACAGTCCTCGGCAAGCATTGTGTTATTAGTTCCGTTAACGCCGCCGACATTGTTGGCACTTCCCGCATCGAACAGGGTACAGCTGATGTGTTTTATGCCAGAAAGTACCGACCAATTGTCCGATGTCGAGTGAACGATGGCCAGCCAGGCGGCTACCAGGTTGACCAAATAGTGCAGCATGTAGGCGTATGAAACGCCGTAGATGGCGGCGTAGAGGGCGATACCGAATAGCAGGACACTAGTGAAGTGCTTGAATCGGCTATTTACTCTTGGGACCATTTTGCCCGTGGTCAACGTTTCCACGAGAATGATGAAGGGCATAATAGATAGGACATTATGATGAGAAGAGAAGGGGGTGAGCCAGTGAACCGCCAAGTTATGGATCCAGACCACCAAGATGGGGAGGTTGATGGGAAGGATCCAGAGCATAAGCAGAAGAATGGAGTGGACGTAGTTGTAAAAGTTGGAGTTGGCGGCTGATCTTAGGTCTGAGGCGAGTCTTTGTGCCCGGACCGTGGTGGTCAGCTGTACCAAGCAACACACCAAGTATGCAAACTGATAAGGGATCAGAGTCGAAACGAGGACTAGCAAGATGGCGGTGGTGACCATTCGCCGCCTTGGTGAAGTCGGATAGAACGCAGGGAGCGGCAGGGCTTTGCGTCTTTCGTCGTTGCGAATCCACCCAGGCCGGAAGCTCAAGAGGCTGACAGCTGTGCTCAAAATGTGTACAAGGGTGAGAGTCATGTAGTTGAACACGGTGCAGATTCCAACACAGATGAGCCCAATTACCGGTACCAAGAACCAGAAGAAAGGATCTTGTGTTCCAATAAGGAGGTCGTTCTGGTGAAAGTCAATCGCGCCAGATGTGACATTGGCCCAGTTCCAAATGTTTGCAGTTGCCGACGATGATGAGTTCCAGATGAACAGGGATAAAAACGTGAGGAAGGCGAGAACCAAGGGAATCGACTGCTTCAAGCACAGATCTAAACTCTCAGAGAAAGAGATAAATACGCCAGTAGTGTCATAGATGCGGAACTGCTTGCGCAGGACAAGAGTAACCACCAACAATGGGAACGCAGCAAATACCGTCCGGTATCGCATATAGAGTTTGCCCAGACTGCCCATGACATCAATGCTCATCTTGATATTGATGTTGGAGGCGCAAGTCGGATCAGTCCAGAACTGGAAACTGAGGCCATCCTCCGTCGATCTGCTCTTCAGTGGCGGAGGCACGTACGGCGCCACACCATGAATGCTCACTGCAGCTTCCCTTGCGTTAACGAAGAACTTGGACTCGTACGGCTCCGTCAGATACTGTCGAATCAACGGGGCGAAGAGCTCCTGTTGTTTACCACAGTTTTGCTCGCTGATTTCCAGATTGTATGCCAACAGACTTGACTGCATAGTGGGAACCTTGAGTTCGGAGACCATCGGTCGCGAGGAGGGGAGGCGGAATTTCATGCCGAAAGCGAGGAGCCGCCGAAGACTGATATGCCTTGTACGATGTGACTGAGAAACATCGCTAAATTCGGCGATCACAAAGCCTGGGGTCGGAGTATGGGCCTTCTCGATTACAGCAACGTACTGATGCTCAGCGATATCCTCAACGTCATACTGAAGATATGAGAAATGCGTTTTCGGGGGCTCGCCTTCTTTAGAGAAGGGATACTGCGACGATCGAAGGGATGCTGGGAGAGTAACAACATCCGAGGCCGCATTGTTACACGCCAACCTTGTGGAAGCGCTACTGTCCCCAGCAAGGTTAATCTGAGCCGCAAAGCCTGCTACAGCCTGGCCAGGCTGCATTGGGAATACACTGCAGAACAAAACCTCTAGCCTCCCGCTTTCGCTTGAAACATCCAGTTTGTGGTCGGTTAAGAGGGTAAAGCGCTTTGCTTCAGGCGATCCTGACGGAGGGATGGGCAAGAGATGCGCGCGCACTGCGCCGCTCGCGCCCAGACTCCTCAACACCAAGCGCTCCCCTTGCGCAATCACGGAACTCAGGTTGTCCTCGAGAGTAAGCAGCGTCGAAGGATCCTTGGACGGCACGGTTTTCTCCGCCACCTCCTCCATTCCCGTAAGAAACCACCTCTTGAAGACCCTCATTCTGTCGGCCCTTGGCTTCGTCTGGGCAGCTCTGTTGACGTCCACGACGTCGAAAATTGCCTTTACCAAAGCCTTGCGGAACTGATCGCACCATAAGATTGCCGCATGATCCATGCTCGTCCATACGTTTGGGATGCTCGTAGTGAACACGGTAAAGCCATGCGTATCGGGGACAAGTGATTCGACGCTGGCGTAATCCGATGGCACAACGGTATCCAAACCACCGCCCGCAATGGAAACCAAAGTGACGTGCCACAAAGGGTTGTTGTTGGCCCATTGTTGGGAGTATGCGCGCCTCCAGTAGTCATTGATATCCTTGTACGTCTTGACAATCTCACTGTCGAAAGAAACCGGGGGGCGAGCATGCGGGGCGGACATGGTAATGATGGTGTTGATGGAATTGGCCTGGTAATTGGGCATGATGAGCATGGTCCTGGCAACAACACCACCCATTGAGTGACCCAAGACTATAACTGATGTCGGATCTGGCAGGTTGGGGTCTCGATCGGAGCGAGTTCGATCAAGGTAAAGCGAAAGGATATATCGTATCGCTTCGTTCAGGTACTCGGCTTGGTCGAGCAGGGTCTGGCCATGGAAGGCAGTAATGTCCTCGTTGAAGTCGACTGTAAAGAAATCGAGGCTTCGAGCACCAGCCTTGACAGCAGATTCGTCTTGTTGTAATACATCGTGAAAGTAATTGGCGGCTTCAGCGGCGATGGGTCGAACTTGCTTGTAGCTACCGGCGTTTCCGGGGATGAAGAGGACGGGAACACCCCTGACCTACAGAGGCAAAGTAAGCAAAAGGGGGGAGGAAATGGTACACTGGAAGGTCTTTCATCCCATACCTTTGCATCATTCTCAATGCCCAGTTCGCGATAAAGGTACAGCGAGTATTTGCTTGCGAAACGAGTATGTTCCGTGTCGAAATCGTCAAATTTAGCGTAGCCAGGGCGCATGTACGACATGCGGCAACCCTTGGGATCGATGTGTCGCGTGAAAGACGAATTCAGGACGAGGGCCAGAAAGCCAATGCCCAGAATCGAGATGAGCAGGGTCACGAATGTGATGGCCCATGGACTTCGTATCCTCGGTCGCTTGCCCACAAATTTTTGCTCCTCTTCCTTTTCCATCTCTTTTGAATGGGCGGCCCCGTTCGCAGGGGCTCCGAGGGAGAGCGGTGGAGTGGAGGGCGAGTGTGAAAAGGAGGAAGAGAAGAAGAAGGGGGGAGGCTTCTCTATTGATCCATTCCGAGAGTGTGACAGTTTCCAATTGAAGTTGCCGGACCGCCTACTTCGTGCGTAGAAAGACTGCTGTTGTTGTTGCTGTTGGTTTTGCGATTGTTGAGAAGGAGACTGGTGCTCGAGATTCAACGGACCGGCGCCGGAGATAGAGGAAGGGCCGGGATTACGATCGCGCTTGGTAGGGGACTGGCGCACAGAGGGCGACTCGGGACTAGTTCGTTCGGCGGCCGAGGACTGCTGCGAGGGTCGCGAGGGTCGCGGAAGGACTGATGTGAGCGCTATGGGCGGGGATGCGGTCGCGTTTGTTGTCGAGTTTGCGTACACGTCTTGCTCCTGTTGGAGTTGTTGGTGTAGTAGGAAGTCGACATTGGGAAAAGGAGCCTCGACAGGACATAGATGGCCGTCTTCTGAGGTTCCAGCTAGCCGAGTCCTCATTCCAGGGTTGGTGCCAGTGGCGGGCGGTCTTGGGTGTGCCACAACAGGTAACGAACGGGTCAGGGTAGGTTGGTCGGAACCACAGAGCGCAGCCAGTGTCGTGGGTGGGTGGCTCTTAAGGTCTGACTTTTTTTTTTTTCTTCCTCTGATCTTCGGGTAGTTTATTTGGTGTGATGTCGCCTCTGCTCCAGAGTCGTGGCATGCGGTTGGCTCCCGCAGGTGAGGCGTATGCAAGACAAAATGCTACTGCAGGCTTAGCCAAGTCGGGAGGAGATCGGATGTTTGACAGTGGCCCGGTCGTTCGGGAGTGGAGGGAGATAAGAGGTATGGATGGGCTCACGGACAAGAGCCTCAGCTCCGAGAGTCTCGAATCTCTACAATCTCGAAACGCGAATCTGCAGAGGCGGAAGTTGGAGTAAAGTTGAGGGAAGGGTGTTGCCAAGTACGGGGCCGACAGCCGATGGAAGTTCCCTACTCGTCAATGGAGGCGATTGCAAGCGCGAAGGGGAAATGGCGTTGGTTGGGATTCGACTGGTCCAGTTCCACGCAGTCGCTGTCAGCTGCCCGTGCTTCCTGTGAGTGGGCAGGCTCTAGTGTACCTGTGTCGAGGTACCTGGGCTCTCTGCAGGTGTGAAATGGACCGATGTCAATGCGCCGAGTGACAATCTATCGGATCTCTGTCGTCTATTCTTCGGCGCTCGAGGACAGGGATAAGGCTCAGGTAGCACATTTGCCCAATCTCATTTTCCAGAGGCGCGGGACCAGAAGCGACAGAAAGGAAGAAAAGGAGAGCAAAGGCGGGAGGCGGGAGTAGGAGTAAAAGAAGAGGAAGATGTTAGAGGTAGGTAGTTATCGCCCGGATGGGAACGCGACTGAAAGAAAAAGCCGAAGCTAAGGAAAACTAAGCATTTTGGGGTTGCGGGCTCAGTGGGCTCACAGTGGGCTCCCGTGGGATTTCGCAGCAAAATCCTTGGACACCCGCTCGACTCCCCCTTCAGGATCTTGAGAGCTTTGGGGGTTTCCAATCCTCACCAGCCAATCAGCAGTCTCCCAACTGTTTAATGGAGACAAGGGCCCGGACGATTGGGGTTCGTCATTCAGCGGTCTTGCGGTGCTTGCCCGCCCGCCCAGCCCGCCAGCCCCAGCCCTCCGCGTCCTCCGCGAGCCCACGACAATCTAGCCTCGCTGCGGGCCGAAATGTTTTGACGTGATTCGACACACTCTTCTCATTCGACAGATTAGAATCAGGGAGTTGCCTGTCTGTATGTTTTCCTTTTCTGTGGGTAGCAGCACAGTGGATAAATGGCAGTGGGTCGCAGCGGATTGTGCATCAATGTCCCGATCGACTGTACCGCAGAAAGAAACCAGCGTCCGGGATCACGGTACGATAGAACTTGGATTATTACCAAGGCAATGTAATGATATATCGAAACATTCAAACACATCATATCCATTATAGGTAGGAGTATGAATGAGAGGGGCAAATGGTGGACCTTGTCACCTTGATCCCCAGAAGTTGGCAAGACCCATGCCGGGCTTTTTGAAACGGACAAAAACAACTTGTCTCCATACGCCTGATGCAGAGTGGGTTAGAAGTGATGCGATCTTCACCTTGTTAGGTACGTACAGACAAGGCAATCACGGTGCCATTGCGAGTTTCGGTCCTTGCAGCGGAGAGGGCCGGATGCGTTCTTTTTCTGGCCTTCTCTCTTTGCGGCGGCGAGCTGCTTCAGAGAAAAACAATGACATTCGACTGACCCGCCAAGACATCTTTCGTCATGACGAACGGACAGTATACCTATGGCTGCGATATGCTTTACCCAGGCAGCAGGTGTGCCAGCCGAGGCCAGAACAGCTACGCGGGTGCCCGTTGTCGTCAGCCCGGTTTTCGACTGGGAGGATTGGGGGGTTGGATGACCGAAACTGCAACATTATAATGAACACCCTCCTCTATCTTGCAGCTCGTATGTGGAATTGCATATGAATTCCTGGTGATTGCGATTCAAAAACCGGTCAGCGTCGTACTTCTCACCGTCTGTGATCATATTCTGTGATCAGGTCCTCATAAACCTCCCAGAAATAGGTTATACTTCCACGGCCACTATGGTACCGCACGGCAACGCCCGCCCATTGTCTCGTGTTTTGTTGGCTGGCCTCGATCGGATGAATACGAAGCAGCCATCAATCCATTCGCCGGTCTCCCAACGCCGGGTTGCCAAAAGCAACGATAGAGGCGCATTTTGAAGCTGTTTTCGTCCCGGATTTGCCTTACCTTATCTATTGAGCTTCAACTTCCAACCTTGTAGGGCGCTTTTGACGTCTCGACAACTTGGCACGCATCCTGGCACATATCGGTGCGACTGGTAGTTTGGCCACTCGGTTCTCGTGAACTGGTCGGTGGCCTGGGTTCTTTGGGGCGGCTAACCGTCAGAATTGACGGGACCTTATCTCCTCTCTCCTCACTCAGAGCTCAGCTCCGGCGCTTGTCAAGTCCAAGACAGTGGTGACGCCCACGTCTTTGTAAGGTCGAGAGTGCCGGGGTACTGCGCAGAAGATGAACGGAAGTCGGCCGTCCTGCCAAGAACTGCACATAACGTCATCCAACCACTTCCACACGTTTCAGTTGATGGCTGCTGTTTAGCGAGTTTATTGCGGCACAGCTCTTTTTCAGTCTCTATCCGAAGTTGTTGTCACAGAGAATGATCCGTTCTCATGCAATGCAGTTGGCGAATCCGAGTTATCTGCCCTGTAGCTCGTCAACATTACTGGGTAAGAAACTCAGATGAAAGGCTTCGAAAGACGGAAAAGAACAAGAGGAAGTGATGTGCTGCCATTGCGCGGTATCGAACGGGCATGGGTGGAGGTTTTGCGATGACCCTGACGATCATGAGGCGTACCACCCACCCAGCCGGTCAAGATTGACAGCGAAAGTTGCTCGATTAGAAAACCGCAATGTGAGGATGGGCAAAGGTGAGAGGCCTCCCATTCTAGTTGCTCAGATAATTGATGAGGATCATACACGAAGATGGATCCGCACGGCATTGAAGGACCAGGAATATGTCTGCTGGAACGACGACATTGACGAGGTCAAAGTTTAGAATTTGTTGACAGGAAGCGGCTACCTAATTTTGAATAACGCTTAGGGACAGCTTTTGCATGGTGAGTGCAGTGGGGTATGATGCGTGTAATAGTGTAGGTATGTACCTATGCGGGTATCCTACACTGTGGCACAGCATCGACACTGACATGGCGTAACTTTGGCGTATCTTACGCTGTGGATCCACCGCTAAAACGCGCCAAGCCGTAACCACTTTACGCGTGTGCATATCCTGGTAGGCAGCCGTCACGTCTCCCAAACAAAACCTCCATCACGGTATCTCCGACATATCCAACCATGACGACAGTAACTCTAAACTAAACCCGTCCCAAACCTGGATATTGAATTGTCCAATCATCCACCGACAAAGATCAATGAGCTTAGTATAGCATAAACATCAGGTTTGGGGATAGAATGGCTTCAGATGGCGCCATCAAGGCTATTGACCCGAGCACGGTTCGCCTACTTCCTAATGGTAACCCGGCACCAAAGAAAATTCAACTGATCTTGCTTTTCCGTCCTTCAGATCCATCAGATCCAATCTGGTCAAGTCATCGTCGACCTTTGCTCCGTAGCCAAAGAACTCGTAGAAAACGCCCTAGATGCTGGAGCGACGACAATCGGTATGTCGCAAGATATCTGTCCATGCGAGATATGAACAAACACTAAAGAATCACCAGATGTCCGATTTAAGAACCAAGGCCTCGATTCGATCGAAGTCCAGGATAATGGCAGTGGAATATCATCTAGCAACTATGAATCCATCGCGCTAAAACACTACACTTCCAAACTATCCAACTACGATGATCTGTCAACCCTACAAACCTTCGGTTTCCGAGGCGAGGCTTTGTCCTCCCTTTGCGCCCTGTCACACTTCACCATCGTGACATGCACCCAGAAAGAGGCGCCAAAGGCCACCAAACTTGAGTTCGAGACATCCGGAAAGCTCAAGAGCACCAGTGTTGTTTCCGGTCAGCGAGGTACAACCGTCTCAGTCGAAAACCTGTTCAAGAGTCTGCCTGTCCGCCGCCGCGAGCTCGAAAGAAACATCAAGCGAGAATGGGGCAAGGTGGTCAACCTGCTTAACCAGTATGCCTGCATTCAAACCGGCGTCAAGTTCACAGTGTCGCAACAGCCTACCAAGGGAAAGCGGATGGTCTTATTTTCAACAAAGGGAAACCCCACCACCCGGGAAAATATCATCAACGTCTTTGGCATAAAGACAATGACTGCCCTGATTGCTATGGACCTCAGGCTGCAACTAAAACCTACCAATACTGGACTCCTGGCCAAGGTGACTGCTCAGGACGACGACGCCATGACCGAGGTTCGCATTTGTGGACACATCTCTCGCCCAGCTCACGGAGAAGGCCGCCAGACGCCAGATCGGCAAATGTTCTACGTCAATGGCAGACCGTGTGGGTTGCCTCAGTTCGCCAAGGTCTTCAATGAGGTCTATCGGTCATATAACTCGACTCAATCGCCTTTTATATTTGCTGATATTCAGCTGGACACGCATCTTTATGATGTCAATGTCAGTCCAGACAAGCGCACTATCTTGCTTCACGATCAAGGACAAATGCTGGATAACTTGAGGGAGTCATTGATAGAGCTTTTTGAGTTGCAAGACGTCACAATTCCCGTCTCACACACGCAACCACTTAAAAGCTCAACCTTCAGGGGGCCATCAACAGCCCCCTTGGGGCCATTGACCCCGGCTCGAGGTGAAGACAGCAGGGATGAATCGGAAGAACCGAGCAGTTCTCTGCCTTCAAATAGACCTGAAAACGGACCAGAGGGCAACAGGCCAACTAGGCGTGCTGTCAATGAGGACTCGGAAGAGGCCGTCAGCGATGAAGATAACGCGCCAAATACTCTGTCTACTGTTTCGGAAACGAAGGCTGGGCCATCCAGATCAACACCTGCTAACACACAGGCGTCAAACCTACTCGCCCGGTGGCTTGAGCGAAAGTCTGAGGCCCGGAAACAATCAGTTTCAGCTGCTATCAACGCGAATGACAGCAGAAGGGAGAAATCGCCTGTCGAAAAGGTGCCACAATATCCGAAAATGGCTGGAAGATATGACACAAAGGACGCCGACTCGGACGCCGAACAGGATACTGCAGAAGACAATGAACACGTGAAGAACATTTCAATGACTCAGGACGTGGTTGATGATATGGAAATGGATAGGGAAGAACTGCCAATGTCATCCATTCCACCCCCATCTCAGCCACCTATTCCAAAAGGGAGCCTCTTATCAATATCACGTCCACCGAAAAGGTCAGCACAAGAGGAGGTGGCAACGATCACTATCGGCGGTCATTCCATCACCAGCGTCATTGGTTCGTCCAATAAAAGGTCCCGACTGTCGGAGGGCATGAGGTCAGTCAGTCTTGGGAGTTCCCCTACGAAAGGGGTTAGGACCGTGCCCGTGCCTTCTTTCGGTGGCCGTTTGACCCAGCTGTTTTCTGCTTCGGGTGGTGCATCTCGCGGGGTATTAAAGGACCTCGAAATGACGACTGAGGATGTGGAAATGGTCGACGAGGAAGAGAAAGGGGAGGAAAACGAAGAGGGTAACGAAACAGAGAAAGGAGTGGATTCCGATGAGGAAGCACTTTTCGTGAGCCAAACGAAAGATGTGCCCGCAGTCGAGCATGATGATGTTGACGAAGAAGCTGAACACTCAGCTCGTCAAAATAGCCTAGCTGATGAAGAGGGCAATGGTCCCATTAGTGGCCAGAGCAATCAGAGTGTGGCGGAGGGCGATGATAATGGCGAAGTTGAACTTTCAGAAGATGCACCTTCCGAGTGTTGTCATCATGGCGACGATGACGAGAAGTATATTGATGAAGACGAGAAGAAGGCTAAAGAAGAGAAGAAGGTGCAAGAGATGATCAAAGCAGCTGAGAAAAAAGCAAATGAGCCCACTGAAGAAGGCGAAAAGCGATCTCACAGTTTTGTGAAAGGACGACTGAAACGGAAAGACTTGACTTTCAACCTTATCCAACGTCTAAAGACAAACGAAGGCGACATCCGTTCTCGTATGGAAACCTGGGCAAAGTATCTACCGAGAGCGGGCACAGCTACCTCGTCTACACAAGAGAGCAGCGATGGGAAACCAACCATAGGTCTCGACGCCGCCGACGCCGAAGAGAAACTCTCCCTCAAAATATCCAAATCCGACTTTGCCAAAATGAAAATCGTCGGCCAGTTCAATCTCGGCTTCATCATTGCCGTCAGGGAAGCCTCCTCCTCTCATTCATTAGAACATTCCCCAACTCAACAAAGCCCCGCTGCCACCACCCAAGAAGATGATGAACTCTTCATCATCGACCAACATGCCTCAGACGAAAAGTACAACTTTGAGCGCCTCCAATCCACCACCACCGTGCAATCCCAGCGTCTCGTCCAGCCCAAACCGCTCACCCTCACCGCCGTTGAAGAAGAAATCATCCTCGAACACCTACCTGCGCTCGCAGCCAACGGGTTCCAAGTGCGCGTCGATACCTCAGGCGAGTCCGCTGTCGGTTCTCGCTGCCAGCTTTTATCTCTTCCCCTTTCGCGCGAGACGACCTTCGGCGTAGCAGATTTGGAGGAACTGATCTTCCTGCTGGGGGATAACCCGACTTCGAGCGCCACCACCGCGATACCGAGGCCATCCAAGGTGAGAAAGATGTTTGCCATGAGAGCGTGCAGGAGTAGCATCATGATCGGACGGGCGTTGAGTCGGCCGCAGATGGAGAAGGTGGTTAGGCATATGGGCGAGATGGAGAAGCCGTGGAATTGTCCGCATGGGCGGCCGACTATGAGACATCTTTGTGGACTGGGGGCGGCGTTTGGGGAAGGTACCAAAGAAAAGGAGAGGGGATGGGATGAGTGGGAAGGGGTGGAAAGGGAGAGGGTTGATTGGAAGGCGTGGGTTAGGGAGAAGAGGGAAGACGGAGAGGAGGATGGAGGAGAGGGACAAGAAGAGGAAGAGGAAGAGGAAGAGGAGGAAGAAATGAGTGAATAAGGACAGGTATTAAATGTTCTCTCATAGTTTCGAATCACATCGTATCGTGAAGCATTCTACGAACTTGTGCTTGTGTGGTTGGAGACCTCGTGTTGTGAACTTGCAGCATTTTTGGGGGTTGAATGAAGTATGTAAAACTATTCTTTTGGCATTGAAAGTACATACGGC
This sequence comes from Neurospora tetrasperma FGSC 2508, assembly GCF_000213175.1. NCBI lineage: Eukaryota > Fungi > Ascomycota > Sordariomycetes > Sordariales > Sordariaceae > Neurospora > Neurospora tetrasperma. The sequence goes on along the minus strand of NW_009799100.1, from coordinate 3,838,585 downwards.
CATAGATAGTAGAAAACTCGGGATCCCGTCCGCTCTCCCATAGATAAACTACTAATCGCCTGACTAGTAGTTGGGTCGGTGACGACCAGCGAATCCCAGGTGCTGTATGTTTTTTTTTTTCTTTTTGACATTTTGACCTCCGTTCACCTCCATTTCGGATCATGTTTACTCTTTTGTTCCAGTGGGCTGTAGCGTTGTTGACTTCGGCATTGGCATGTCCAACCACAATTTACAGCGTCCGGATTCGGCGAAAGAACCTACGGCAGGGGGTCGGTCTCCATAGACAGGGGTAGGTAACGAGGACCCTTCAACGCTGACAAAAGCTTATGTGTTTCTTAATATGTACAAACAGTATTTCTGGCGTCCGCTGGCGTCCCCTCCTGTTCCCCAAACTCAACGCCATGTGTTTCCCGCTTCTAGAGCAAATGGGGTAGGATTCCGCACATGCGGGGGAATACGGGGGTGCTCTACCCGATTCCAGGTCCTCGAGAAATCCTCGTAGTGAAATGGGGAAAAAAATAAGGAATTTCACCTTCAATGATTATTGTCTATGTTGTCTTTTCATGGCGTCTTCTTTCCAGCCAGGGGTTCAGTCCATCCCGTTGCGAATATTGGTCCACGATACCAAGATCCGGCACTTGCTACAACCTGCGGCGCTGAAGAGCTGCATATCAAGGATAGCATGCGGGTTCGGGGAAACCTCTCCAAATCTCCAACATTTCTACGCATGCAGCAAATCAGCCTGATCTGCGGATGGTACAGACTGTCCTACAATGACATGCTTAGTGCAGTACCTACCTACTACTGCCGGACACTGGCCAGAGGCATGATGAACAAGTGGTTAGTAAGCCTTATGCTAGCAGGTTAACTAACTGCACTCCTACACTACTATTAGCTTCGGCCATATTTCTGAGCTCCATTCACATGCTCTGGGGTGTGGCTGCTGCCCCTCATCGTGGTGCTGATCTCCTTCTCCGAATTGCGGCCTTGAATTGTGTTGACTTGACAAGCGGTGACTGAGAATTGAAGTATAAGTGTGCTCCCTGAAATTATCACTATTCTTGTGCTGAACCATTGTTTCAGTCCATCGGTCTTTTGAAAGTTTGAAGAAACACAGAAATCATGTCGTTCAGCCGTGAGTCCAACACCTTCTCCAGTCACCCTTCCTCCAGACGCCAAAATATCTATACGGCAACAAAACTGACAATCGAATCTTATCTAGGTCTCGTAAGATTCGTCCCCAAGGGCGATGACTCCAAGGTCCTCATTGGCGAGCCCATCGACAGCCAAGTCGACGTCGGCGCCGCCGTCCGCAAGGGTGGAGATGTCGAAGTGAACGTCTACTCTGGCACCTCCGTTCTCGACGCCGGCTCTCCCACCGGCAACAAGGCCATCATCGGCCGAATTCTCTCTCCTGTCACTGCCCAAGAGGCCGGCACCATCCGCTGCATTGGCTTGAACGTAAGCTTTTGCCCCCTCACACGTGCCCCAAAACCTCCTCTACGCCTACTTAGATGCCTGCAATTTAATTCCCCAACCTGGCTGCACAACTGAGCTAAACGTTCCCGCCTAAACAAAAATAAACAGTACAAAAAACACGCCGAAGAAGCCAAAATGTCCATCCCCGAGATCCCCACCCTCTTCCTCAAGCCCGCCACCGCCCTGGCCGACCCCTACCCGGCGCCCACGCCCATTCCCAAGCACACCATCGAGTCGGACTCGGCCGACTACGAGTCCGAGCTGGCCATCATTATCGGCAAGGACTGCAAGAACGTCAGCGAAGCAGAAGCGCTCGACTACGTCCTCGGCTACACCGCCAGCAACGACATTAGCAGCCGCGCGTCCCAGTTTGCGCAGACGCAGTGGTGTTACTCCAAGGGTTTCGATGGCAGTTGTCCTATTGGCCCGGTGTTGGTTAGCAAGGAGGTTATTGGGGATGTGGGCGGGCTGAAGGTCAGAGGGTTGAAGAATGGGAAGGTGGTGCAGGAGAGTCCCTTGACGTGAGTTTTTTTTTTCCTTTCTTTTTCTGTTCTGTCCAGTTTTGTTTTCTGTGCTTTGTTTGTGGTGTTGGATGGGATGCTGACAGAACTACACAGTGACCTCATCTTCTCGGTTCAAGAAATCATTAGCTTCTTGTCGCAGGGCACCACGCTGCCCAAGGGTACCGTTATCATAACCGGCACTCCGGCTGGTGTTGGCTTTGCTAAGAATCCTAAGGAGTTGTTGCATGATGGTGATGAGTTCGTGGTGGAGATCTTGCCGCATATTGGCAGTCTGTATAATATCATGAAGAACGAGCAGTGAGAGGAGGATTAGGTATAATGGACTGATGTGAAATGGTTTGATTTAATGACTTCAGGCTGGAAAAGAGCAGTTAGCAAAACAGCAAACCGGTAGTGCCAACGAATGTTATGAACAAGTACAATGTGCAAAACTTTTTGCTCTCTTTGACGTTACAATCCGTTGTTCTGAAAGTGGGATATCGGCAAGTTTCCCTAGACCCAATTTTCACTTTCTTCGAAGATCTAGAGGAAAGGGTTTGCTAGGTCTATGGAATTTGAGCAGGATGACAAGGCAGATAAAGTTTTGAAACTAATGACTGGACGGAACTCAGGCTGTTTAACGAACCCGCTGGAAACATATTCAGTCTGATCTTCAAGATAACTCTTGTCTAGACATTTCGATGCTCCATTTCCATCTCCTCGCGTCTTCACACCTCCTGTCACCCAAGGTATTCGCGAATACACAAGCCACAGTACACAGTAAACCCTTTACTCGTTCTATTTATGGCCTCTCAAGAAGAAGAGAAGAGCCTTGACAAGTTCCCCCACCACTGTTTAACCCAACAAACTCGGCAAGTTCTCCTCAATATACTCCACCACCGTATCCGGTCCCTTGTTCACCTGCAACCCCTGCGGCAAAGAAAAAGTCTTGAGGTCCTCGCCGACCACTCCCTTGGCAATGGTAATGATCTGATGAGCTTCTTCGGGAGTCCACATTGATGCCGTGAACTGCAGTTCTGTGTTAACTATCTTTATATATTCTCTACGTTGCTTGGGTAGGTATGCGGACTAAGGGGGGCCAAACCAGAATGTTGGGTCGGTGTTCTTCGACTACAGACTTTACTTCTTCGATTGCTGTTTGGTTTGAGCCAGTCAGTCAACGATTGGGAAGGTAAAGGAGGCAAGAATAACAGAAACCACGGGAGCGAACACTTACAGGCAGCGTTGCCGACATGGATAATGGTGTACTTGTCCTTGACGTCTTCGACAACACGGCCGATGAGACGCTTGGCGCGGTCGGGAGCCGTGTTGACGGTGACGAGCTTGTAGGGGCCAGGGGAGGAGGACATTGTTGGTGTTGTTTATCTGTCTATTGTTTTCCTTCGACTGGACGGTGATTGATAGCTAGGTAATGGTGGGAGCTTGGAGAGGATGAAAAAGACTGATTAGGCGGTATGATTGGTAGAGGCAAGGGTTGTGATGATCCAGAGGAGCTTGCACATAGGTTGATGATACTGGGTAAAAGCTTTACAGAAGAATCAAGCTTCAAAACAATCCGCCAGTCAACATCATTAAGAAGTCAAAGATCTTCACGAGAAAAAAAAAACCCAAGCCTACTTCCAACCCACACCCACCCAAGTTCAATAGCTTCGAGATCACCTACCCGCGGCCCGACGCTTCAAGAATCAAAGTAAGTCCGCTCTCGGCCGCCTTTCAGTTCTCTTCTCAAACGCATGTCATTCATGTGACAGGCAGGCTGGGAGCCTCACAGTTGGTTGATCCTCTCGCCCATCAAGAGTCCAAGATGACGGGACGGGGACTGTTTGACGGAGTGAACTCCAAAAACGCGGGGAAGCGGGACATCATCACGCCCATCGTCACATCGCGCGCCCCGCATCCTGGAGCGGGTGTACGCAGTAGTTGAAATGCCGGCCGGTAACGGTGTCGGTGATCTCGGCATTTGTGACCCCGATTCTTCATAATGGCGACGCCTTCGACCTTTAGGGGTTCATAACAGTATATTTACTCGGATATAGAATCCCCCCCCGCGTACTTTCGTTTGCAAATCAACTGGATGGAAGTCATCTGCTCGTACACCATAGTGTATGATGTAGGGGACGGACGTGGTAGCGTCTCGAACTGCCATCATCGACGGTGCTGGAGCAGAGGATAAACCGCATTCAAAGGACATTGTGCGAGTTATTCACGCGAATGTTTTGAGCGTACATAGCACCAAGGGAAAGTGATCCCATTCCAGGGCCTTTAGGCTTGCGTAGCGCTGAACGAAACGTGGTTTTAAGGGGGTTTTGTTAGCGTCTTGGGAAAAGGCAAGGGCGAATGGTTTGCCCGCAAAGACAGGTCAGTTCCTCTTTCCCTTTCAGCTCATGCGACACAAGAGAGGAAATTGGCGTTCAATGCTTGTTCTTTGCTGACAGGGAAAGGAGAAATTTAAAGTTTCGGTTTCTCCTTTAACGCCCTTTTGCCACACGTCACCAGGTCTGGCAGTCACAGGGGTCGGTACCTCGATTCGCGAGAACGCCTGGAAAGACCCCTATGAAACACCCCAATCCGCTAGCCCCCCTTTTGCACGACCAGCAACGACGGGAGCATGTGACGACACTAGCCATGACGATAGGTGAAATGATTAGTTAATGATGAATCGTGTTTTCTATTGTTGGTGGTGGAGGAAAACCAATCTGTCGGTGATGGAGTTCGCTTATGTGATTAAAGCCATTAGCTGCTATCCGAAGCTGTTCGGAGATTTGCAGAATCTCGATCCGATCATATACGCGGTAGCAATGGAGCCGAGAAATGGTTGGGTGAGTTGACGACATACCAGTATGCATCAGAACGAAAGATACGCTGGGGTAAGATGAAGGCTAACTCCAGATGTTGTCCTGTAGATAGGCGATAGAAAATTCATCCCACGTGTAGCGCGGCATGAAAGACGACGACCGACACTGCTGCGTCACGAGACCCCCAGAATACTTACTGGCACCGCAAGAATCTTAATTACGGCGGAAGTGCAAAACGTAGTGGCATTGTGGTGTGTTTGAGGTGAAATCGCTATTCGTCCTAGGGATCGCAGCGTGATGTCTGTTGCGACCTAAGAAAACCGGGAAAGTATCCTTTCCAGCATCGGAATCGAGGTCTCAAAACTCTGCTTAAAGGGATGTACATAATATGCGAAGACAGACAAGACCTTCGTACGATAGGGTTCGGATTAAGAAGAGATGACAGGCCAGGGGACCCCGGCCCGCATCATACTCTGAGGGAGTACATACCAAGTTGGTTATGCGAACAGGGAATCAGATCCATCTTTTGATGCTCACTCCTCGGCTTCCAAGGAGAGAAATGCCTGTGTTTCCCTTGATCCTCAGCTCTCAAAGACCGAGACTAGAGAAGGAAAAGAAAAGACAAACACATATCCAGTGCTTGCTCATCAACATAGACGAGCTGAGAACGACTGCGGCCCGAAGAATGAGAGCAGCACGCCACATTGTGCACTGAAACATTGGATCAATGACCAATTGATGGCCGGATCGGAGCCATGGCGGACTCGTGCAGTACGCATCCATCCCCTTGGGTTCCCTAGGAAGCCGAACTCCGAATGGAGGTAGGGGTGTTTTGCTGGGATGTTGAATCACTAATCCCCGGTGTAAGTGGCCGGGAAGCCAGGCGTGCCAGGTACATAGTCAAAAATTGTCCCATTTGGCTGCTCATCAACAGCCTCGCCAAGCCAACTGCAACATATCCCATTCCGACTCGCCGAGTGATCGTCTGACTGGCTTCGGACACTGCAGCAAAACCCAACCTCCGTTTCTGCAGATACGGTGCGCATAATCTCTGAGGTGTTTTGTGGCTTTTGCTTCACATCTTGCCACAGTGCTTCGAAGCAGCGGACGCAAGCCCATCGGGAGAAGACAAAATGGGGCTGTAGGCAACCAAAGCACCGGGTTCGGTGGCATTGAAGCCCAATTTCTATGCCGATCATGCTCATTGCTCTTCCACATTGGACAAGCTTGGCAGGGCCAGCAGGGCCCAGCTGAGACCAGACAAAGGAGGTCGAAATCTGTGCCGATCGTCTGTCTGGGTATCAGTAGGGCAACGGTACTTATGTAGTGTATCTCCAAGGCTTACGGCTGATCCGAGTTTCCAAACGGACAGTGACTGTTATCCTCTGCAGAAGAAAGGAAAGGCACCAAGCACGTCGAAGCAGATATTCCCATGAGTAGATGGAACGAAGCAAACTGCTCTTGGGGCGCTATCCGCTGGTGTTTGGATCTCGTGTTTTGGTCTGACACAATGTCTCAGGCAACTATCACATCAACTGGGTACGGTCAATATATGCCAAGGCGAAGAAGGAACAAGCTTACGCCAGATTTGAACCAGCTATGGAACTGTGGAAGACACATGATAATCTTCCAGGAGAAAGATACGCTACAAGCTTGAGGCCCCAAGCCACGCTGCTGGCAACACGGATTCTGCATGGTGATAGGTAAATTGAACGTCACCTTGTGAAGAAGACACACTTTGCCATTCATACCATTGACAAACTCGGCCTGCTCTGGAAAATCTCATTGCCAGCCTCTTGGAACACCTCTTGACCATTGGGATCTTGGCGAGGCCCTTTCATGTTCTGCAAATGGCGACTGCTGCCCAAATGCTCGATCATGACAAATGCGGCATAAGATTGGGGATATGCAGGTGGACTATCTGGTATCAGTTTCGGCTGGCAGTTGCGTGGTTCGCATGATCGGGCAAGCGAACACTGAACGGCTAAGACCAATAAACCCGGTCAAGGCATCATTAGCAGCGAAAGACACGAATTCAGCTCCTTTCATGAGGCTGGTTAAGCTGATAGGCCTCGTAGTTTCGGCAGACGCACCAGTGAAGGGGTGACAGGAAGAATTCACGGTAGCTACCTACATAGAGTATGATGTCGAGTGTTATCAGACATGGTACTAGACAAAGTGCCGACTGCTATCGTGGCTATGTTAGGCCCATTTGGCGTCCTTGATACTTGCGTGGGATCCACACATTCTCGAGAGACCAGCATATGCCGAGATGCTGACACTGAGAGGCCGGTCTCCGCCAGTTGGATTTCCTGATGGTGATATTGTGAGACTTGTCATTCAAGCTTGCGCAAAAAGTACCCTGGTATGTACAATGAAAGGGTACTATGGAGCAGAGACTGGGCTATCGTACATAATCCCTCCCTTCGCCGGAGCAATGGCCGAAGAAGGTCGTGACGTCCTCTGCGATACCCTTTGTGAGTTGAATTTCATGAGAACTGCCCCTGGTGGGTTGTGTGTGTGACTAACTACCGTGGGTACCACGGTGCGATGCTACATCAAGCGGAAGGTAGCATGTGTGTACGTAAAATACGCCATCGGGACAGCACACTCACAGTGCCGGTGCCTACAGTGGGCAGGTAGTCAAGCAGGCATTGGTAACCGGTCATGTACAAAGTTGGTAGTGCCATCCATCGCTGGCGTGAGGAGGAAGGAGGACTTGCGACCAAGAGGAGTTCGGGAGAGCTTCCATGCAGAAATTGCTTGGCTCGAGTCCAAGAGGAATTGACCGCAATGATTGGCGGGGACTTCCAGGACTTTTGGTCGAGTAAGGCGTAGGTAGCGCTGACCTGGGAGCATCTTGAACAACATGTCTGCCAGAAAGACTTCACTTCTTTTGGGAGGAGTCTAAAGAAACGCAAACATCCCCAGTCCCGTCGATACTACCTTAACCATACTGGATCAGTTGGTTGGCGAAGCTGGTACACCGAAAGGAGGTGATTGAGGTGCCATGATGATTCCAGTCAAAGCGGTCCTATCGAGATGCGGGGATGTTGGGTAAGACGGGACGGATGGATGAAAGAAGGTCGCCGAAATGGCCTCGTCGGCGATTCTTGCGCCGGTGGGTGCACTTGCTGTCAGTAGGCGATAGCCGGGACAGGGACGGAGCGATAACATGCTTAGGGGAGGAAAGGACGATGAGTGATGACACCTTGTCTGGCCAGAGAGGTTCTCACCAGGTAAGCTGCTTAGAGGTGCAGGAGCGTAGCGAGCCATTGCGCGCCCTCCCGTCGCTTTGGAGGCTTTTACCATCTGATGTACGTTCCTTCTTCCACTTTGTACACTACCGTCGCAACGGCGGGAGGAGAAGGTTGCAATCGCCAAGTTCTGGGGAAATCAGATCATCACGGAGCGCGACGGAAAGTGTTCATCCCATGTCGTTAAAGGCAGGGTAAGGGCCCACGCTAGACCAGGGGTACGTACCGTCGTTACCATGTCACAGTACTAAGGAACCCCTATTGATACAATGACTGCCGGGCTGTAGCAAACTCCCCTCTCTTATAGAGCGAGGATTTCGACTGTCCGCATTTTTTAGACGTAGGTATGGTGTATAGCAAAACGGAAACATGCAATTGCAACAGTTGATGGCCCAGAAATTGTATTGATAGGGGTCTAATTTTAGCAGGAGGGTACACTTGTACTTATGTATATACTGGGGTATAATCGCTTGATCCGACCCACCTTCAAGGTCCCGCGGCGGTCGTCCAGTGGCTAAGTCTGTACACCAGTTCCTTCTTTTGCAAAACCCCATTGTCTACAAAAACCTTGAGCTGGCGACATTGATTGCAATAACAAGGGTTTGTGAATGTACACTATGCAGCGCATAAGGTTGCACCCCGTAGGGCACACTAGAGAACGTTTGGTGTTTTATGCATTAGTGCAAACTGTAGCCCCCGCTTGGCCCTTCTCAGATGCGACATTGCTCACTTCACTTTGTCAACTCGCGTCTTCACGCAGTTCGGGTCGGATGTTGCTTTGACATTTACCTTCACGCATCTCTTATCCGGACAAGGGAGGGCACAAACGGGCCACCTATCAACAAATTTGATAGACACTGGTACTCCGAGTATAGATATCACGCGCAAACACTTGCAAGTAAGTCACTGTTGCCAACAGTTTGTCCAGGTCAATATGTCGCTGTCGAAATGCGAGGGGTTGATAGGCAGTCTGCATCTAATGAGGAACAAATTGATGACTGCCGCGAGCCCCATAGTCCCGATCTTGTTTTCGTTTCATGTTGGCCTCCATACATTCCACTTTGGGCAGCCCCTGCTAAGCTTACAGCAGGGCCGGCTGGTGAGATGATCACCTAGGTAAAATACTTCTACTTCTACCGATGGCATGAGTCCGCAGGTACCCTACCCAGACACGCCGTGACATCTGGGCCATTCACGAATATCACGCTCGCGGAAATCAAACAAGCATTGGCATTGGCATCGTCATCAGTCTCCTGTCGTCTTCTTCCTGGCCATTTGAGCTCAGCTGGTCTGGGGACTACTGTAGGATTCGATCTGTGCTTGACTCCAATTCACGAAAGTGCTTTGCACCGAAACACATCACGTCCGTAATACTAACGTTCCGAAATATGGCATAAGGATAACGTTAACATACAATATCGATTACCACCCATCCATCGGCTGTGAACTGATAATCTGCTAGGACCAACGTGGTAACTCTGACGACAGTCTCTTCGGTGCAATTTACAACTACGGTATCTGAAACGTTCCTTGAGACTGATCTCAGAACAGAGAATATTTGATGAGAGATGAAATGACACTGAAAGAAATGGGATGACGACTCGTAAGAGCAAAAGTTTGTATCGTAGGACATGATCGCACGCAAGACTGCAATTCCTGTCCTCGACGTCGAGCTTACTACCACTGGACCTATCGCGGCTCCGTCCGTACGACCCGATGCCGTCTTGCGGGAAAAATACACCAATTTTTTTTTTTAGAATTTTTTTTTTTTTTTAAAAAAAAAACCCCGCATACTACCTTAAACAAACGACTCAGAGTACCAACCAATGTTTCCAATATGCGGCATAGGGCGAGAACCACACGTTTCTGCGCTACAATGGTATAGGATAAGTCTCTTGGGCTGCCACAGAAAGGCAGACTTGAGCGTATGTACCTATCTCTTCACACAAATGTAAAACTGGGTGTTTTCAGCTATGTACCTCGGATTCATCATGTCGGACAGCCCAGGGTCCCCCAGACCTCATTCGGATCGAGTGTGATAAGAATAGGTACGTCTATCAGGTATATCTACCACTCATTAGCCGAGCAACCAGATCCTCCCGTGGCTTAAGCTTGTCATTGAAGGTTGGATTTTCATATTGCACAAAGGTCAATCCGCTCCCGTTTTGCTATCTCGTGACCCTCCCGCCCCACAGTCACATTATCAACATGCGATGCGATCAACATGGTGGACTTTACTTGCTGAAAAGTCTGGTTCGGTTGGATGCAGTTGCATTCACGATAAGCAGTCCTTTTTGCGTTCATCTTTTTCTTTGTCAATGGCAAACACTGTTGTGATCTCCAACGGCTTGGCAAGCTAGCCGGGCTTCCACGCGTAACTGAACTTTATTTCAAGAATCGCTGTGGGAAATTTAGCGTCAATACCTCTCTGCAGCAGTTTCATTCGCCATCCGGAATGAGCTAGGGAATTTCCCCATTCATAATGACCCCCTTCCCCCCTTACATGCAAGGATCACGTTCGTCAAGATGAACAGGGCCCCTAGTGTACATTCATCCAAAAAAACGTTCATCGGGGAATCGGACGATTAACAAGCTAGGGCTGACTGCGTATTTGGCCAAGAAGTACATGTACGTATCGAGAAGGTCTGCGTACCTGTTTTGGGGTCGCACAACGCAAGAGGCAAAGGCACAGACAGGCACAAACTCGTGTGCCCCAAATGTTGTGAAACACGCTTTCCATCAGGGCAGTAGTACTCTTCAAGTGATGAATGGGATGGAGGATATGGCAGCCTCCTTTCAGGCGTCCAGGTCTCAGACAAGATTTTCCTCTCCCGTCCTAGGCTACGGTACGTCCCGTGGTTCGTTGCCCATCATGACCTCGCGTCGTCTCATACGTCCATCCAAGTGGAAGACATCGATCCGGAACCAGTCCCTCAATATCGCTGGAACTCGATGGACAATTCTACCTGGGTCTCCGTCTCCAGAAACCGTGATCATCCCCAATCGCAACAGCGGCGCCCTTGTCGTCCTTGTACCTGGATGTGTACTTGGCCTCTATCTCTCGCACACCCCACTGCCTGTCCATCTCACCCACGGGCATCATGGTGCCCTTGCTGCTTCTTGCTACCGAGGAGATGGCCTCCAGGCTACCCAATCCTCGCCCGTCTTGGCCAACATCAAAGGTAACCTTGTCTAAGGTACCCGTACAAGCCAAGAGAGGCTCTTTCGTCGACCTCGTCAGTGCCTGTTCACAACAAATCATTTGCTTGCTCACCACGTCCAATACCACCGCCAACACAGACGCTTCCTCTTCTTCTTCCAAAATTACTTAAGACTGCCTTCCGGTCGCTCTCAAGGTGCTTCTGACTTCAAGTGAAAGCAGCACCATCATCATCATCATCCTATTTATACCTCCTCTCTTCTACTATATCAACCTCCATCTAACTCTACCCTGTTTAATCTCATACATACACTGCCACACATTTGAGCTTGCACAGCGACAATAGTTGTCTTCACACACATACAAGTCACCACCAACAACTATCTTCCTCAACCTCAACCATCAAACCAATATTCAACATGGCCGTCAAGGAGTACCAGCCTCTTGTCAACCACTGCTGCTCTTTCTGCTGCAAGGCAGTTGACTTCGGTACACACGACTACTGCCCTGTGGGCGCCGAGTGTGCTAGCTGCCCATACTAAGACTGGCATCTCATTCTGAAGCCTAAAAGTCCCAGCTGGGGCTGATTTACTCGATTGGGCTGGCTGCATCATGCCACTCGGTCTGCAAGTCGTCTAAAGTCTGCAAATAACTCCACGCCAGCTCAAGTTCCACCTCCAACGAAAGTTCGTCATGGCCGATCCATGGCGTCCTTGCTTCGTTGATCTCGCTTCCTTCCTGTCAGCTTCAACCAGATCTCGGGCGGAACCCGCTCTTCCAAGCCACTCATTGGATCACGACAAATGACAAAACAGGGCCTCAAGGCTTTTCGTCCAAACACCCACGTCTACTACAACCGTCCATCACATCTCTCACAACGCTGTTCCTCACCGGCGATGCATGGCGTCTGGGAAATCGAACAAACAAACATTTCCCACCTCATTCACCTTCAACTGCGGCCAATAGACAACAATCGTCCTGCAGAAGCAAGTCTAATCTACAGTACACCTCTTTCAACCGTACGACACTGCATATCAGATGCATGAAACTGGTGCATTTATATGCGGCTTGCTTGCTTGACAACCACCGTGTATCTCTCAGCTCGGGCTCGACGGTCAAACGGCGGGAAAAGCCGTATTTTGTTTATGTCTCCTGTCATCTGATGGACGAGATCACCTCCACCCCTACAACATTTCCTCTATTCACTTGGTTCCGTCCTTTTGGACTTGGGACGTTCGAGGAATTTTCTTCAATATTTGCATAACAGTTGCTTTTTTTGGTTGTGGTTGGGATCGAGATGGTGTTGTTGGGATATTTGCCTTTGTTTTTTGGTTGTTTGGCGGAATGGGCCCTTGGCTTGCGCTTGCTTCTTTGAAATTTCCTTATCTCCTTTATCGTGCATAGCAGAGTGTTGAATTTTTTTGTCTTACCTGCTTGGAGTATGTTCGGATGGCGCTTTAGGAAGGGAATATCTATGCTCGGAAATTTGCAACTTTGGAAGGAGTCATGGAAATCGGAAAGGAGAACCTTCAATACTTAGTTAGTTCGCTGTTTGGCTTTGTCAATGTAACATGGTCATTTTACAATGTTAATATCTTTATAACTATGCTGATATCGAATTCACAGTTCAAATGAGGCCTCGTTCATTTGTTTACCTTAATTCACCTCAGCTTCCTCCCTTCGTTCCTACTGTACCTGACCCCAGTAGAGTCGTTGTTGTTGTTGTGTTGTTGTTGTATTTAACGTCTGCTTCCGCCTCCCGAAGGGCATGAGACGTACGGCAGCGGTGCCGTCCTAACCTAGTCTAGTCTACAAAGTACGTAACCCTACAGAACCTTCCTACAGCCAGAAACCATACTAATCCGAGCGCAAAAAGAAGGCCAGTGGCCATTGAGTCCCGAAATATCTATACCGTCAAACGCAGCCCATTACCAATACATCCCTAGCAGTAAGAGAAGAAAAAGAAAAAAGGATAAATAGTAAAAGAGGGCACTAAGCATCCCCCTCCCTCTCTACCTCCATCGCCTCTTCCTTCCGCTATAACTATTATACCCGCTAGTCGAATTCAACGTCTACTATCTCTATCGGTCGCCCCGGGCCGATTTGGAAGCCTTATTCTTCTATAAAGAAATGCCCCCAATTAATTATAGTACTTCCCTCCTCTATATATTCCTACTAGAGTATCCGCTGCCAGTCCTTCCTAGTATAAATTTAATTAAAGAATTTCAATGTTTATATCCTTATAATAAAAAGCCGTTAATTAATCTCGAAGGAGAGGGCAATATTCCTTTATAAGGTAGCTTCGCCCAATAGTAGGAAGACTGTATACGCCTTCTTGCAATAGAAGGGGTAGATTAGGGTCTTCCATTTGCTATACGAGTAAGTAAATAGGGCGTCCTCGTACTTAAAGCGCTTATAATACTTTTTAAAATCATTATAGCCTATCTAGGCCGCTATTAAGTAGTATAGCATCGCACGGTCCAATTCTTTCAACTTATCGGTAGGTTTAATTAAGGCCTTTAGGCGGTAATTGGTATAGGACTCTAATTTATTCTCTACCTACTATATTTTGAAAACTTCCTAAGCCTTTCTCTTAATTAGCCGTTTAAAGTAAGCGAAGGTAATTATCTTATTTACTAAATCGCCGCCCTCCGCTCTAGCTTTCACTAATTCATTAGCAATTTCATTTCCCGTAATACTTATATAACTGGATACCTATCTTACGCCTATTAAGTCCTAGCTATAGTCCTTTTAAACTTGCTGGAACTTAAGAAAGGCTATTTAGAACGATAGGGCTAGAATCCCCTATAGGCCCTAGATAACGGCGGTATTATTAAAGCAGACTATAATCCTCAGCGCTATAGCGCCTACGAACGCTACTATAGCCTTAAGGCTATATTAGGCGCTCTCTACTTTAATATTAAAGACTTTTATTTATATTAATTAATTATATTCTCTACTAATTTCTTTTCTACCTTAGTAAATAATATAGCCAAAGCTTACGTATTTACTATTAGGTTTATTGTCGTTATCTTCCTATTTGTACTTTTAGCGGGCGATTTACTTCCCGGTTATAGAACCGTTATTATAAATAATAATTTCGGAGGGGTCTAGCTATTCTAGCTACTCTACAAAATCCTTTGCCGCTTATCTTTTAAAAATATAGGTAGGGTTTAAGTATATTATACCGTTATATACCAGGGGTTGTAATAAGGGCCGAAGGAAAGGGGTAACAACCGTTGCCGTTAATTTAAGGGTAGTCTAGCGGTAGGCAAGCCCTCTTGCTAAAAGTCGGAGGTAGGCGAAGCAGGAAATAAGGGAGTGAGTAGCGTTTAGGGTAAATAGCCGTATAGCGTGCCATTGTCAGATAGATTCGAATAGTTATTCTACTAAGAGTAAGCTAGCCTTACGGTATAAGGCCGTTAAGCGCGTAGTCTACCAGACTGGTAGGCTAGTACGAACCGTAATATTAATAATGATTTAAATTTTATTAATTTAATTACGTAGTCTACTATTAATAAAGGGAAAAATACTTTATTTCTAAATAGTAGACTACTTTTTAAAGCCCGGCTACTAGAATTCGGCGCTAAAGAGTACCTTAGGGAGTACAACCGCTTTTATTACCTTAATTATTAGCCTAGGAGGGGCGCTTATATAGATTTTATTAAAGGATTTAATATAGGTAGTAATAATCCAGGCAGACGCTATTTTCTTCTTAATATAGTATTTAAAGTTAAGCTTGTTGTAAAGCTAGACTCTATATAACGAACGGCGGTCTAATCTACCTAAGTGAGATAGCTAAAAGTATAAAGACTATTAGTACTATTCGGTAAAGCCAAAAGGTTTATAATAAATATACGTACGTAATATTAGTTTCGGTAATAATAATCTATTATATTGACTACTATCGAACTATTTAATAATCTAAATTCTCTAGTGGTTTTTTTATACCTATTCGTCCTATTATAAGATATCTATCTTCGGTTGTTTACGTAGTTGTAAACCCTGTAATTTGTATTGATAGTTTATTCTAGTATTATAATTTACTATAAGCTTTAGCTCACCCGTAAGTACTAGTTCACTATAAGTACTAGTTTATTAGTAAGCTACCTATATAAGTAAGCTATTTATTACGCCTTTCTAAATTATTCTCTAATTTATAGGTTATATTAATTATCTATAAGCAGGGCTATTGTATCCCGAAGGTTTAGGCGGCCTTTATATTGCTTAAATTCGTAATATAATACTTCCTTTCCTTAGCTAACGTCCTCGACGGCTTTACTAACTACCTACGTTCTTTTTTTACCCCTTATTTCTATATTGTTCCTTTTACTACCTAAGTATAGTAAATCCTTCCTTTCCTTTATACTTATCGCTATATCTAATCATATTATGAAATATTCAATTATATTGTTTATTTAATAGTAGTAACTATTATTTACTATCGAATCTTTTAGTTCTATAATTATATTTTACTAACGCTATTCCAACTATAAATTTATTTATAAAAAGCTTTTAGAACGAAAGAAGTATAGCGAATATATTTGTAGTATTCGTCCTTATAAAGAAGTAAATTATAATACGGAGTATAAATATCCGAATTCCCGACTATTAATTATTTTTATTAACGCTCTTTTAATAGTACAAATAATTATAGAGAATAAGAAATTAAAGTAGGAGTAGGCAGCGCTTATAAAAGTGATATAAAATTATATACTTTATTTAATTGAAGTTTAGCGGTAGTAGGAGGAATTAGTTATAAAGGCCTATAAAGTAGTTTAAGTTGCGGAGGCCGAATTAGATATTTAGAATAAAAAAGATAGGGCTATTAGGAGGGAGTTTAAATTTCTATTTATAATATTATTATTAAAAGCTTTTACTTCCGTTATTCCTATATTCGTAGATTGGTTATTCTTAAATAATTCGGCCTTCCCTACCTTCTAATTAAGTAGTCTTCTATCCTTAATCGATCCGGGTTTCTCCAATAAAATTCCTCTAGCTTCTTAGAGTAATTTAAATTCTTAATAGGTTCTTAAATATTATTTTCAGGACCGAACCCTTCCTACTTAATAAAATATTCTAATCCTCCTTTCTCTATTCTTAAATCCAAAATTTATTCTATATTTTATTCTTCTTCTTCGTCCTTAATACTAATTTGCATATTAATTCGTACGTTTTTAAGTACTAATTCTAATAGTATAATATAGAATAAATATAATTTTAGTTTTATAGTATTAAGAATATCTAATTAGTATATTATATTAGAAATCTTCTTCTTAATTTTAAAGGGTCCTACTTATTAGTTATTAAATTTCTTATTAGGTCGTTTAATCCTAAGATTCCTAATTAATAAAAGGATTTTATCCTCCTCCTTAAAGCGAAATCCCTCGAGCCTTTTTAGGTTGAAATACCGGCTCATTTTTTATTGAACGAATTCTAATTCTTCCTTAAGTTTCTTATATAATATATATAATTTTCCGGCTTTAATTAAAACCCTAGGGACGTTCGTATTTAATCCTTCTAAGAATTCTAATTTATACTTGTAATTTATAAAGAAAGGTAAAACTTTTATAGTTTTTATAAGGGAGGTATTATATATTAACTACGCTATTAGTAATAATTCTACCCAATTGTTTTATTCGAAATTAATATAATTCCTCAAGTATTATTCTATAATTTAATTAATCCTTTCCGTTTATTTATCTACCTATAAGTAATATACTATTAATATTCTATTTTTAATACCGAATTTAATTATTAATACTTATTAAAATTTGGATATAAATTTAATATTCCTATTTATAATTTATTCCTTTGGCTAACTATATATTAAAATAATATTCTAATAAATTATATTTATAAATTGCTCTACTAATTACGTTTCTTTGTACGGTAAAAAGTAGTTTTATTTAATTAATTTATTTACTACTATTAAAATACTATTATAAGTAATTCTTATTATAATATTTATAAACGGTAGTAATTTAATAATAAAATTTATAATTACCGAATTCTATAGCCTTTCTACAACTTTTAAGGGTTCGAAGAATTTATATAGCTTATATCTTATAACCTTAATTTTATTATAATACTTACAAACTTATAATATTCGAACTACTTCGGTTTTTATTCCTAAAAAGTTGTAGTATTGCTGTATCCGTACTATAGTTTTAGTAATACCTATATATCCTCCTATTTTGGACGTATATATCCCTATAATAAGCGCTTTGTACTATTCGGGCTAAATGTAGGCCTTATTATAGTATTATAGTTTATTATTTTAAAGGACAATCCTTTCTTCTATATTATCCTCCTATTTCTATTACTCTTCCGAAATTATAATAGCGGTTTAATAATTATAGTCCTATAATTTAACCTAGTAAACGGTATAGTATTCTATTTATTCTTATAAGGGGTAAGTAAATATTCTGTTTAATTATTCCTAAGATAATAATATAGAGGTTTTTATTATATTTTTTATATAATCTATCCGATGGTTTAAAGCGTTTATTTGGGCGTTTTTTAATCCCTTTTTATAATTAATTTTAAAATTGAATTTTAATAAGAATTCGGCCTAATATATTTAACGGCCGTTAAATACCTTCGTAATTATAAAATACTAAAGATTATTATAGTTAATATAAATTTATATTTTATACGTAGTTCTATTAAAGTATAGCTTCTATTTTTAAAATATTTTAATAATAATTAAAAGTTCCTTATTATAAATAGGATAATTATAATAGGGTCTTTCTAGTTTTTTAGAGAAGAAAATTATAAGGTATAATTTCCTATATTTATTATATTATTCTAATTATTTTCTAATAGCGTAGTTTAATATATTGGTTTTAATTTTAAAAGGTTTATTTAGGTCGGGAAATTTTAATATAGGGTCTATAGTAATTGTATTATAAATAGTCCTAAAAGCTTTTTCTTCCTCTTTTCCCTATATAAAAATAGCTTCCTTCCTAGTAAATTCGTATAATAATTTAACGATCTTCCTATAGTCCCGTATAAATATATAATAGAAATTAATAAACCCTAAAAATCTACGGACTTTAATTATATTTCTAAGTATAGATTAATTCCGTATAGCTTTTACTTTATTTAGTTCTATTTTAACTTCGTTCTTTAAAATTAGGTATTTAAGAAATATAATTTCCTTTATATAGAATTCGTTTTTCTCTATATTAATAGAGAATTTATATTTATATAGTACGTTTAATATTTTTTTTATATATCCTTTATACTCTACGAGAACTTTAGAGTAAATAAGAATATTATTTAAATAGTAAATAGTAAACTTATTAAAGTAGGGTCGAATTATATAATTAATAACGGATTAAAATATTATAAATATATTAATTAACCCGAAAGGTATAATAAAGTATTTATAATATCCGTAGAGTATATAAAATACTATTTTCTATTCGTTTCCTTCCTTAATTCGGATATAAGTATAAGTAATAAGTAAATTAAGGCGTATAAAATATTATACTCCTCCTAATTAACTTCGGATATATAAAATTAAGGGTAGGGGGTAATTATTTCTTATAATTTCTTAATTTAATGATTTATAATCAATATGAAGGCGTAATTTTCCGTCCTTCTTTAGTACGAAGAGGATAGGGTACCCTATTAACAATATAAATTCCCAAATATATCTTTATTTTTAATTTTCGTTTAAGTACTTCCTTAATTCTATATTCTACTTTTCATTTATATAGTACACTTTAAAGAATTTAAATTTAGCTCCTTCTTTGAATTTAATTTCGTAGTCCTACAATCCTTATATATTACGAATTTAAGGTAGATATACGGGCTAACTAGGCCGTCGGTAGTATAAGTAGTCTAGAAAGGTTAGTTTGTGTAATTTTAGGATAGGGCAAGCTTACGGAGGGCGTTGGAAATAGGGCTTACGGTAGTAAGCCAATCCTAGGCTTATACTAGTGAGCCAACTCCGGGCTTATAATAGTAAGCTAATTCCGGATTTACGAAGTAAATTAACTTTATAATAGTATAAGTAAGCTAACTATAAAGTAGATAGTAGGTATAAGTATAAAGGGACAATTAAAGAACTTAAATTATTAAATAGTTCGATAATAATTAATAGATTATTATTATTAAGACTAGTATTATATACGCATATTTATTATAAACCTTTTAATCTTACCGAATAGTATTAATGATCTTTATACCTTTAACTATCTTATTTAGGTAAATTAGACCGCCGTTCGTTATATATTAATTACTCCCTTTAGCCTATTTTAAATAGTAATTAAAAGTATCTCTTCGCTTTACTATATTTACTATTAGAAATAATAATAATAATATTTCGGGTAAGCCTTTGAATTTCGCTACCCTTTAATAATAGTTTAAGGCTATATAGGAATATATTTTCTAATTTGAAGTTTAATTTAAAGTTGAACCTAGTACCTCCGAAGCGAAGGTAGGAGAAGGAACTACCCCCGTTAATAAATTAAGGATTAAATTATCTATATTTAAAGAGTTTAATAGTTAATAGGCTACCCTTATAGGATTTTTAATTTAAATATATATTTATTTCTACTTCTATATAAATTGGTTTGCTTTTAAATTTAAGAAGGTAGCCTATATAAGTACTCGATTTATAAATAAAGCCTTTATTTAGTACGAGCCTATCCTTAAAAATTATTATAAGAATAGAGATTAAGCTTCGGATTCTATTAAGAAAATTTTAAGTTCCTATAAGGAATTTACTTAGGCCCTCTCCCAAATCTTTAGAGAAAAAGATAAAATTCATAGGGTTTAGGAACGTTTAACCTATTTTTAATAAATTAAATTTACTTTAATTTATACTACGCTTTTTAAATAGACCGTTCTTTATAGTAATATTAATAATAATAAATTAATATAATTATTTTATAATAGCTTTAAAAAAAGAATTAAAGATAAATTCTATAAGGAGGACCGTCCTGAAACTATTAACGTTTATATTAATAAGGTTATTTATATTAATAATTAACTATTTTAGCGAGAATAGGAGAAGAAAAAAAAATAATTACCTTCGTTCTTTTTAAATTTAATATTAATATTAAGAAGAAAAGGATATAAGGAACCTACCTTTCCGGAATTTTTTATATTAGACCCATAGAAATCGATATAGCCTAAATTAATTAAAATAAATAAGACTTTTTAACGGTTAAATATTTTAATTATAATAAGATTAGGTATATAAAGAAAGATTATTATATATTTAAATAATTAAATTAAAAGAAAGTAGAAACTATTATAATAGAAGGAGTTAGGGTAATTAAAATTGCTAGCGCTAAGTATAACTGAAACGATTTAAAAGATATTATAGGTAGAATTATAGATTTCGATTAGGAAGTATAATAAGAGGCTAATAATAAATATAAATAGGAAGGGCTTTAATAAAAAATTTTTAAAGAGGAGGCGTAGAATACCAATATACCCTAAGTATAAACGTACTAAGCCCTAATATAAAAAGAAATTAGTAGCCTCCTTAATATAAACCGAATTCTTTTTATAATTATATATATAATAAATATTATTCTTCTTTTAATATATCCGCTAACTTCTACAATCGAAGAATACTATACCCCCGAATTTATTAATTTATATTAGTACGAATACCCTAATAATTTCGCCGAAGGATATTAAATAGAGTTATTATAGTACTACTTAAATAAGAGTAGAAAGAACGAATTATAGGATAATTTTTAAAAGAGGCGTACAATTATTATTGAAGGGGAATTTTAAACTACTTAAGAAGGATTCCTAGAAATTTTGAGAATATATTAGCCAATTAAAGGGGATATAGTCCAAATATACTCCCTTTACTACGCTTATTACCGGATATTATAATTCTAATATATTACTAATAATTACTATAAATACTATAGGAAAAAGCGGGACAACCGTTTTTAACCTATTTAAAAATTCGATTAATAAAGATAATTTAGACCGGTTATATATATTTTTAGCTAAAGCGATTTATAAATTACCTTTATTATTAACGAATAATTCGTATTTAATTTATAACCTTTCGTAAAGGTCGATAATTAGTTATTACCTAAGAGATTTATTATTCGCCCTCGTAATATCTATACCTATATAGGATAGGGAATAGCCGACTATTATTAATAATAATATTTAATATTTAATTGCCCTATTTATATAAAATAAAAAGTGTAGGATATTAAAAAGGAATTTAATAATTATATTTAGAAAGCTAGAATAATCGAGTGTAAAAATAAAGAAGAAATTGTATATATAGTATAGTTATAGGAATATAATTTATTAAACGAATTTAAATTTAAAGAAGAGGACGCTCTTAATAATTATTATTAGGAATTAGGAAACGGTTTAAGGCCTTTAGAGAGGCCTAACGAAAATTAAATCCTTATATAAAATAAATTATCTAACAATATAATTATTAGAAAAATAAAATTTGAAACCCTATAATATTTATAGAAGTCGCCGCTATAGAAGAAGAAAAATAAAATTAGTAATTTAAAGTCGTAACTTATTAGAAGAATTATTAGGCTTTTATATTAGTAAATTCCGGAATTTAGTTAAACTTTATCTTATTAAAATTTGTTACCTAATTGAGAATTCCCTAGAAAAGGAAGAAAGTTCCTTTTATAGTAAAAGGACCTTTCAAAATATAAATTATAAAATAAGAAATATTACTATTCCCTATTATAGTAGAAGGTAAGACGGTCGAAGTTAATTTCGATATTATTAAAATAAAGCTATTTAAAGATATAATCCTAAGGTACCTATAATATATTATATATAACCTAAATATTAATTAGAAGAAAGGTAATTACTTATATCCTAGGATATACCTAATTATTAATAGGAAAATTGAAGTACGGAAGGAAGCGAACTACGAAGGTATCGTTCCTATAGCCCTACTATAAATAATATAAGAAATTATAATTTATACTATTAATAAAAGTAATAAAATTATAGAAAAAGGATTAATAATATTAATAAAGGTATTAGCAATTAATATTTGGTATAAATTTAACTATTATTAGAATTAATAAGCGGAGAAGCCGAAGATAGTAATTTTAATAGAATATTAAGGATATTAGGCTTTTATTAGTAAATACTTTAAAGGATTACTACTATAAGGATTATAGGATTATAAAATTAAATTTAAGGAAAGAGTTAAGTGTAAATTCTTGAAAGTGTATTATATTAATAAAAAGTAAAATACGGAGTTGAAGAAGTATTTGGATGAAAATTTAAAATAAAGATATATTTTGGAATTTATATTACTAGTAGGGTATTCCATCTTCTTTGTACTGAAAAAGGACGGAAAACTACGCCTTTATATTAATTATAAATAATTAAATTAAAAGATTATAAGAAATAATTATCCACTACCCCTAATCTTATATATCTGAAGTTAATTAGGAGAAGTATAATATTTTATACGCTTTAATCTACTTATTACTTATACCTATATCCGAATTAAGGAAGGAAATAAATAGAAAATAGTATTTTATATACCCTACGGATATTACGAATATTTTATTATACCCTTCGGGTTAATTCATATATTTATAATATTTTAATCCGTTATTAATTATATAATTCGACTCTACCTTAATAAATTCGCTATTTACTATATAAATAATATCCTTATTTATTCTAAAATTCTTATAGAATATAAGGAATATATAAGAAAAATATTAAATGTATTATACAAATACAAACTCTCTATTAATATAGAGAAAAGCGAATTTTATATAAAGGAAATTATATTTTTTAAATACCTAATTTTAAAGAATAAGGTTAGGATAGAACTAAATAAAATAGAAGCCGTATAGAATTGGCTTATACCTAGGAATATAATTAAAGTCCGCGGGTTCCTAAAATTTATTAACTTTTATTATATATTTATATAGGACTATAGGAAGATTGCTAAATCATTATACAAACTTACTAGGAAGGAGGCTATTTTTATATAAAGAAAGGAGGAAGCAAAAGTTTTTAGGGCTATTTACAATACAATTACCGTAGACCCTATATTAAAACTTTCTAACCTAAATAAACCTTTTAAAATTAAAACTAATATATCGAACTATACTATCGGAGGATAATTGGGATAATATAATAAATATAGGAAATTATATTCTATAGCTTTCTTCTCTAAAAAGTTGGAAGGACCCTATTATAATTATCCTATTTATAATAAGGAATTTTTAATTATTATTAAAGCGTTTTAAGAATAGAAGCTATACTTTAATAGAATTATGTATAAAATATAAATCTATATTAATTATAATAATCTTCAATATTTTATAATTATAAAGGTATTTAACGGCCGTTAAATATATTAAGCCAAATTCTTATTAGAATTTAATTTTAAGTTAATTATAAAAAGGGATTAGAGAACGCCCGAATAAATGCTTCAAATTGTCGGGCAAATTATATAAAAGATATAATAAAAGCCTCTATATTATTATTCTAGGAATAAATAAATAGAACGTTTACTTACCCTTTATAGGAATAGGTAGAGTACTGTACTATTTATAGGGTTTAATTATAGGATTCCGGTTATTAAATTACTATTATAATTTCGGAAGAGCAATAGAAATAAAAGGATAATATAGAAGAAGGAATTATCCTTTAGAATAATAAATTATAGTACTATAATAAAGTTTATATTAAGCCCGAATAATACGAAGCGCTTATTATAAGGATATATACATTTAAAATAGAAGGATATATAAGTATTATTAAAACTATAGTATAAATATAATAGTACTACGATTTTCTAAAAATAAAAACCGAAGTAATTCGAATATTATAGGCCTATAAGCGTTATAATAAAACTAGGGTTATAAGATATAAGCTATATAGATTCTTTAAACCCTTAAAAGTCGTAGAAAGGCTGTAGAGTTCAATAACTATAAATTTTATTACTAAATTACTACTATCTACAAATATTATAATAGGAATTACTTATAATAGTATCCTAATAATAGTAAATAGGCTAATTAAATAAAATTACTTTTTACTATACAAAAAAATATAATTAGCAGAGCAATTTATAAATATAATTTATTGGAACGTTACTTCAATATATAATTAGCCGAAGGAATAGATTACAAATAAGGATATTAAATTCGTATCTAAATTTTAGTAAATATTAATAATTAAATTCGGTATTAAGAATAAAATATTAATAGTATATTACCTATAAACGGATAAATAAATAGAAAGGATTAATTAAATTATAGAATAATATTTAAGGAATTATATTAATTTCGAATAAAGTAATTAAGTAGAATTATTACTAGTAGTATAATTAATATATAATATTTCTCCTATAGAAATTATAAAGGTTTTACCTTTCTTTATAAATTATAGGTATAAATTAGAATTTTTTGGAAGGATTAGATACGAACGTCCTTAGAGCTTCAATTAAAGTTGGGAAATTATATATATTATATAAGAAGTTTAAGAAAGAATTAGAATTCGTTCAATAAAAAATAAGCCGGTATTTCAATTTGAAAAAGGCTCAAAAGACCTTACCTTAAGGAGGGGGTTAAAGTCCTTTTATTAATTAAGAACCTTAGGATATAGAAACCCAATAAGAAATTTAACGACTAATAAGTAGGACCCTTCAAAATTAAGAAGAAGATCTCTAATATAGTATATTAATTAAATATTCCTAATACTATAAAATTAAAATCATACTTCTTTTATATTATACTACTAGAATTAGTACTTAAAAATGTACGAATCAATATATACATTAGTATTAAGGATAAAAAAGAGGAATAGGACGTAGAATGAATTTTAGATTCGTAAATAGTAAACGAAGAATTGGAATACCTTATTAAGTAGGAAGGGTTCGGCCTAAAGAATAATATTTAGGAACCTGTTAAGAATTTGAATTACCCTAAAAAGTTAGAAGAATTTTACCAGAAGAACTTAAATTAATTAAAAATAAAAAACTACCCAATTAAGAGGTAAAGAATATCGAAACGTTTAAAGAAACTTAATCCGTAAGCGTAGCGGAAGTAAAAATTTCTATAAATAGTTCTATAATTAAAAGTTTAAGTCCCCCCTCTATAATTCTCTCCTCCTCTTCTAAAACTTTTAATTTAATTATACTACGTAAGGAAAATTTATACCTATAAAACGCTGAATCCTACTATTAACGCTCTAAATCCAATAAACGTACAATTTACTCCTTTAAATTATCGAATTACTTTAAATATTCTTCAATTATATAAAGAAGTTTAATTTTTATTTACTAAATATAAACGAAGGTTATAGTAATACTTTTTATTAAAAATAATTAATAATACTCGTAATTATAACGGAAAGGAACCTTACACTCTATATTAATATTAAAACCGTTATAAAAATATACCCGGCGTATACACTCAACGTACTTTCTATTATTAGAAATTTTTTTATAAGGAAGATGACGATCAGCGTAATAAATATAAGGTATAATAATAATTCCAAACTTCTTAATATTAGTAACTAAATTCCAGTATTTAGACGCCGATCGGGAAGGACGCTTCTAAATACAAAAAATTAATATATTAAATAATATGAAAGAAGGAATAGCTTACTATATCTAGAATAATAAAGGACATAATATATAAAAATAGTAAATTATAATAATAAAGAATTAATAAGCCATTAAGAATGCCGGCTAAGGAAGGGGAATATTATATTACGAACTTAAAATAGATATACAGGCTAATTAGGCCGTTAATAGTACAAGTAGTCCAAAAAGGTTAGTTCGTATAATTTTAGGATAGGGCAAACTTATAGAGGGCGTCGGAAATAGGGCTTATAGTAGTAAGCCAATCCCGGGCTTACGCTAGTAAGCTAACTCCGGGCTTACAATAGTAAACTAACTCCGGGCTTACAAAGTAAGCCAACTTTATAATAGTATAAGTAAGCTAACTATAAAATAGATAGCAAGTACAAGTATAAAAGGACAATTAGAGAATTTAAATTATTAAATAATTTAATAGTAGTTAATAGATTATTATTACCAAGACTAATATTACGTACGCATACTTATTATAAACCTTTTAGCTTTACCGAACAGCACTAATAGTCTTTATACCTTCAACTATCTCACTTAGGCAGATCAGACCGCCGTTCGTTACATTATAGTAGTAATCCTTTAAAGTATTTACTAACGAAAGCCTAATATCCTTAATATTCTATTAAAATTACTATTTTTAACTTTTCGATTTATTAATTCTAATAATAGTTAAATTTATACTAAATATTAACTATTAATACCTCTACTAACATTATTAACCCTTCTTCTATAACTTTATTACTTTTATTAATAATGTAAATTATAATCTCTTATATTACTTATAATAAGGCTATAGGAATAGCGCCTTCGTAATTTACTTCCTTCTATACTCTAATTTTCCTATTAGTAATTAAGTACGTCCTAAAATACAAGTAGCTACCTTCCTTCCAACTAATATCTAGGTTATATATAATATACTATAAATACTTTAGGATTATATCCTTAAATAGCCTTATTTTAATAACGTTAAAACTAATTTCAACCGTTTTACCTTCTATTATAATAAGGAGTAATAATGTTTCCCGATTTACAATTTATATTTCAAAAGGTTTTTTTATTATAAAGGGAACTTTCTTCCTTTTTTTTAGGGAATTTTTAATTAAGTAACGAATTTTAGTAAAATAAAGTTTAATTGAGTTTTAAAATTTATTAATCTAAGAGTCTAATAATTCTTCTAATAGACTACAATTTTAAATCGCTAGTCCTCTTTCCCTTTTTCTATAGCGGCGACCTCTATAAATATTATAGGGTCTCGGATCTTATCTTTCTAATAATTATATTATTAAATAATCCGTTTTATATAGGGACTTAATTTTTACTGGGCCTCTTTAAAGGCCCTAAGCCGTTTCCTAATTCTTAGTAATAGTTACTAAAAACGTCCTCTTCCTTAAGTTTAAATTCGTTTAACGAATTATATTCTTATAATTATACTACGTATATAACTTCCTCTTTATCCTTATATTTAACTACTCTAATATTATAAAAATAATTATTAAATTCCCTTTTAATATCCTAAGCCTTTTACTTTATATAAATAGGGTAATTAAATATTAGGTATTATTACTACTAAGGATTTACTTTTCTTTATTTTAAATAAATATAAACGTTGTAGGGGCGTATAACGAATTTCTTAAATATTAACTAATTATTTACTTATATAAAAGGGCGTAAATTAAATACAAGTTATTTATTTATAATAAGGGCGGTTTATAAGTTACTTTAGTTAAAGGTACGCGTAATTAGCCTAAATTATCCTTACTAATCGAACCTTCGAGTAGGCTAAAAATAATTATCCTGCTTTTTCCTATAATATTCGTAATAAT
Source organism: Neurospora tetrasperma FGSC 2508 (assembly GCF_000213175.1). Lineage (NCBI taxonomy): Eukaryota > Fungi > Ascomycota > Sordariomycetes > Sordariales > Sordariaceae > Neurospora > Neurospora tetrasperma. The sequence goes on along the minus strand of NW_009799100.1, from coordinate 3,810,948 downwards.
TATTAATAATATACTAAAATTATAATATTTAATAATAAATATAGTAAAGGGGGTATATTTAGGCTATATCCTTTTTAATTAATTAATATACTCCTAAAGTTTCTAAAAGTCCTTCTTAAGTAGCTTAAGGCTCCCCTTTAATAATAATTATACGCTTCTTCTAGAAGTCGTCCTATAATTTATTCTTCCCGTTCTTATTTAAATAGAATTATAATAGCTCTATTTAATATCCTTTAGCAAAGTAATTAGAATAATTATATTAATATAAATTAATAAATTGGTACGTATTAAATTCTTTAATTATAGCTATTAGGGGTAGAATTAAGGGTAGAATAATATTTATTACATATATAATTATAAGGAGAATCCGATCGGTATTAGGAAGGTAATTAATTTCTTTTCATATCGGGGCTTAATATATTTATATTTAGGGTATATCGGTATCCCGCACCTCCTCCTTAGGGTCTTCCTTATTAGGCCTTTCTTATTTATATTTATTATTAGCCTCCTATTATACTTCCTAATCAAAGTCTATAGCTCTATTTATAGTATTTTCTAAATCATTTTAACTATATTCGGTATTAGTAATTTCAATTACCCTAATTCCTTCTATTATAATAATATCTATTTTCTTCTAATTTAATTACTTAAGCGTATAGTAATTTTTTTTCATATACCCAATTTTATTATAATTAAAATATTTAATTTCTAAAAGGTCCTATTTACTTTAATTAATTTGGGCTATATCGATTTCTATAGGTCTAATATAAATAGTTCCGGAAAGATAAATTCCCTACATCCTTTTAATTTTAATATTAGTATTAAATTCAAAAAGAATAAAAGTAATTATTTTTCCTTTCTTCTCCTACTTCTATTAAAATAATTAATTATTAATACGGATAATTTTATTAATATAAGCATTAATCATTTTAAAATAATCCTCTTTATAGAATTCGTCTTTAATTTTTTCTTTAAAGCTATTATAGAATAATTATATTAGTCTATTATTATTAATATTACTATAGAGAATATTCTATTTAAAAAGCGTAGTATAAATTAAAATAAATTTAATTTATTAAAAATAAATTAATCGTTCTTAAACCCTATAAATCTTATCCTTTTCTCTAAAAATTTGGGAGAGGGCCTAAGTAAATTCCTTATAAGAACTTAAGACTTTTTTAATAAAATCCGAAGCCTAATCTCTATTCTTATAGTAGTCCTTAAAAATAGACTTATATTAAATAAGGGCTTTATTTATAAATTGAATATCGGTGTAAACTACCTTCTCAAATTTAAAGGTAAACCAATTTTTATAGAAGTAAAGGTAAATATATATTTAAATTAAAAATCCTATAAGGGTAACCTATTAGTTATCGAATTCTTTAAGTACGGATAATTTAATTTTTAGTCTATTAACGGAGGTAGTTCCCTCTCCTACCTTTACTTTAGAGGTACCGGGTTTAGCCTTAAATTAAACTTTAAACTAGAGAATATATTCCTATATAGCCTTAAATTGCTACTAAAGGGTAATAAAATTTAAGGGCTTACCCAAAGTATTATTATTATTATTTCTAGTGGTAAATATAGTAAAACGAAGAAATACTTTTAATTATTATTTAAAATAGGCTAAAGGGAAAAGTTAATATATAATAAATAGCGGTCTAATCTACTTAAATAAAATAGTTAAAGGTATAAAGACTATTAATACTATTTAGTAAAGCTAAAAGGTTTATAATAAGTATATATATATAATATTAGTCTCAATAATAATAATCTATTGTATTAACTATTATCAAACTATCTAATAATTTAAATTCTTTAATAATCTTTTTATACCTATTCGTCCTACTATAAAATATCTATTTTCAATTGTCTACGTAATTATAAACCCCGTAATCTATATTAATAGTTCACTCTAGTGTTATAGCTTACCGTAAGCCCTGGCTTACCTATAAATACTAGTTTACTATAAGTATTAGCTTATTAGTGAGCTACCTATATAGGTAAGCTACCTACTGCGCCCTTCTGGGCTATCCCCTAGTTTGTAAGTTATACTAGCTATTTACGGGCGGGGCTATCGCGTCCCGAGGGTCTGGGCGGCCCTTGTATTGCTTAAGTTCGTAATACTCTAAGCTAGCGGACCGCGGGCTAGGCCGCTACTATTATATTACTATATTAGATTATTAAGAGGGTCGATTACGCCTTTTTCTTATAAAAGTATTAAATTTTAATCTTCTCTAGCGAGAATTCAACCGTATTCTCTCCGCCCTTCCAAATTATTAGGTCCAACTCCTCCTACGCCTTAGCGGTAGATTCTTCTAAGGTAGTACTAAAAGTAAGGATAATATAATTATTAATATATCTGAATTTCGAGGATTCGTTACTAAGCCTATAGATTAGCTCAATATAGAGCAAGTGGAGAATAGGGGAGGCTAGTAAACCCTATAGCAGGCCGTAGAGGATTAGGTCCATTAATGCAAGTATCTTAAATATTCTAATATAAGCCTTACGGTCGGTTATAAAGGATTCGACCTACCGAACAATAAAGACCGGCTACCCTTGCTCGCGTAATTGTAGGAGGAGGCGTTTCTTAAGTACAACGTTGAAAGTACCTTTAGCGTCCGCTATTATTAGAGTAGCTATAAGGCCCCGGCCAAAGATATCCTTAATATTATAAAGGAGGGCGCTAATAATATTAGTTGCGGAATGTTTGGGGTAGGCGCCTATTTATTAGGAGTGGAGAACGCTATATTTAACTACTAGTTAAGCTATTCGACGTACTATTATTCTTTTTAAACCTTTTCCTGGGTATAAGAAGAGGGAGATAGGCCTCTATCCTTTAATAGTAGCCGGATTCTTATTTAGCTTTAAAATTATTATTACCTCCGCCTTATAGAAAGCCCGGGGGTAGTAATTAATCCGGACGTAGCCTTAGTATAGGGTTTGGACTGGGGAGGAAATAGATTCCTATATAGCCTTTAATATCTTTACTATTATACTATTAGTGCTAAGGGATATATTACCAACCCTATAAAAGTACTAATAAATTTTATTAATATATATAGCTATAAACTAGGGTAGGTAGCAGTAGGGGACCGTAGAAGCCCAACTATTATAAATATTATTGTCCGCTAAGTTTCTTTCTAGGAGCTTCTTACATAGTAAGTTCGCCTTCTCTTTTAGGTTTATTACAAAGCTCCCGTCCGGAGCTTATAAAACGGAGGGGTTTAATTATTCCCGGGGTTTATACTAATTAATAATATGGTAAATATCTTTATTAATAACAGCGTTACTAATAATACTCTTCTAGAAGTTTCTCTTTGCCTGCCTAACCGCCTTCTTAAATTCTTATTATAGTATTTTAATTCTTTTTAGGTTTAGGGAGTAGTTATTGCGCTTATAGTTCCGGAAAGCCCGTACTATAGTAGCTACGTCTTTATTCTACTACTTTACTCCCTTATTTAATTTAAATAATTTATAAGTTACTTCTAGAATTTATTTAAGTACCCCGGTAATACCTTCTACTAGGTATTCGAAGTCTTTAACAGTATCCACCACTAGTTGAAGGGTATTTATAAAGAAAGAAATACTTTTAATATACTTTTTTTATAAATTTAAAGTCTTTTTTAAAATTTAAATACCGGTAGGGGGAGACTAGTTATTTAATTAGAATATTAGAGAGGATAGGGAAATAGTTCGTTGAAATATCTAGGTCGTCTACTACCTAGTAGGTTATAAGGGGGATATTTATTAGTATAAAATCAATAGTATTATTTAAATTATAAGTTAAGACGCTTATTGGACTCGCAATATCGAACCCTTTATTAGCTATAAGATTAATAATAAAAGTACTGCCCTCTATTATTTAGGAACCAGATTACTAAAAATAGTATTTAGCATTAAAATCGCCCATAATAAAAGTTCTCAGGGCCGGCTCCTACTAGTCTAAAGCTTCTAAATTAGTTTTATTGCTAATCTACTGGTAGATATTAATAAAAATAATCCTACGTACTATAGTTTATAGGATATTTCTATTAATTCGGCCTTTTGGGTTGAAAGTAATTATAGCGAAGCCTTTTTTAATATATATAAATATTCGGGGCTCCGTAGTCGCTTCTTCGATTTAAGAGTAGATTAACGAAAAAAAGGAATAAGGTCCGAAGGAAAAGGTCTGTGGAACTCCCTCTTTCGAAACCTATACTTATAGTTCTTATAGTAAAATAATATTTACACCTTCCGTCGAAGCTATATAGAGGGTAATTGTATATATACTTAAACTTTTTACTATATTCGTTTAAAAGATTTGGAGTTTAAGTATATTAAATTAGGCGGAGGGTTATTATCAGTATCCTTCTATTAATATTAGAAGGCAGCCTTAACCGTCGGCTATCAGTATTGAGTAGACCTCTAGAGGCTTTTAGAATTGGAGGATTCCTCTACGATTTAGGCTTCCAATATAGTAAAGTCTTCTATTATCGGCTATAGCTAGGAGCGGGATAAAATATTCGAATTTTTAGGGCCGGAGGGCGCCGAATCATTATTGGATAAATCTATAGCCTTTCTTAAATTTATACTATTAATTTTATTATATCGCTTCTGCCCAACGACCTTAATATCTCCATAAATCTACTTAAATAACCGTACGTAGCTACTATTATATTTTACTAATCTAACCCTATAGTTTAAATAGGTAGTAGGGTAGGGCCTACAATAATTAACGTACTAGAGGGGGTTAGTACAAACCTCCTTCAAATATCCGGCCTTACTATAATCTTTATAAACCCGAAGGCGGATATAACCCTAGTAGCCGTACTAATTAAAATATTCTAGGTACTATAGGAATAATTTCTTCTTATTTATAAACTATAATATACTATTAGTATTAAAGAGTTTAAAAGAGGCTTATAGGGTATTAAAAGCAACGAGCTACGTAGTATAGTAGTGGGTATTCGTATTATAGTTTAGGGAGATACGGACGTATATTAGCTTGTTACTAGTTTGGATATAAACTTCCTCTATAATATATTCGGTAGTAAGTATAACCGTATTATTACTAAAGCGGATCTTTATTGGAATGCCGGGGACCGTGTACATTACCCAACGCTTTAGTAATTTAATATTAGTACCTAAAATAAATTTAATATTGTGAGAACGTTCTATAATCGCCGCCTTAATATTTTTATTTTAGAGAACGAAGGTAAAATTAAACCGGATAGTATAGTAAGTAGTAATATCCTCTAAGCGGAGACCGAGGAGTTTAACTACTTTACGTTATATTATATATATAGTAATATCTTTATATAAGAATTGGGAGTCTATTCGAATAAAAATATAACTATCCAGTTTTAGGGTTAGGGTTGGGGGAGTAGGGTAATTTTAACCTTCTAAATGCGGGAAGAAACGTTATTAAGCTTAAATAGTATATTTTTAGTAGCAGTATTAGCGAAGGAGGTAAGGGGTCTTATAGTAGCGGTTGGGCGGGTAGGTAGAGTAGGGCGGGAATCCGGGGTAGCGGGGGAGTATAGGGTAGGCGGGGCCGAAAAGTGGAGGGTAAGTAGGGCTAGAAAGTGTAGGGTAGGCAGGGCCGAAAAGTAGGGGGTAGGTAGTAAAGTAGAAATTTTCTACCGGATAGCGTTAGTAAGGATTCGGGAAAGGGCGTCGGCCTAAGCCTGGTGCGCCGGCGAACGGGTAGCGAAGCGCTCCGCCTAAGAGTTAATAGCCTCTACGAAAGCCTTAAAAACGTCCGTTTAAGCGATAGCAAGGTCGGCGGTCTCCCTAATAGCTACGAATAGTTCTTAAGCAATAGTATTATTAGTAGTTGGGGCGTTACAGCGGTCTTCCTCGGTGCGAAGCCTCTTGGACTTCGATTGCGGCGCTATTATAGTTGCTAGCGGCGTACAACTTGCCGCGGGGGGTAGAGAGGGATTAGGAGGAAGGCTTAAGGGGGTTTTGGCCGTATTGGCCTCGTCGTCGGGCATTTTGCAATGCTTCCAAGGTGAGAGGGATCGACTGTAAAGACGGCGATTTTGGTAGCGTTAAGGTTTTTGCGGGGGTCTGGGCGACAGTACTAACACTTGGCGCCAAGACTTTTAGTTGTAGGAGGAAGGATGACCCCAGTAGAGTCAGGACTATAACCTTCGGTAAAGGTACGAATATAACGCAAATATGAAGCACAAATCGGGAGAAGAGCAGAAAGAAGCATAGGTCAACTGAAACCACCCACCCAGTTCTATACTTTTTTACGCAAGACACTCACAAGTTTTCAATGTAATAATGATACGATAATCCTGTTGTCCAACACATTCTCCGCTGCTCTCTCCGGGCCCCCTTCTCCTACTGGAATTGAATCCCCCTTGCTTCTGACGTGCATATTGCCATTATATGAACATGGGCCCCTGAACATGCACAATTCTCGACTCCTCCCGGACCGTAACCTAGATCTCCGCGGATGGAGATGGGAGGTAAAAGACGGAAAGACGATGAAGCGGGGATGTCCAAGCAAGTGAGCGGGCCGAGCTCGCTCGGTGGACGTTGGGTGTTTGGGAGATACTCCCAACATACAAACATACCATGAACGTACGACTCTATGACAAACTAGAGACAAATAGCAAGCTTTCCTGTTTTTGAAACCTTTCTATTGCATCGAGCCTAAAACCGTCATACATGATCCCTCAAGGTATAAACTGATGTGATCGTAGTAAAAGTATCTATGATGAGGTCGTCTTTTCTCCCAAATAGAAATGTGTCGCGACATTCCGATCTACTGTGCCGTTAGACAGCCTGGAAATGCATGAAACGCCACGTTGACGCTACATGGAAGATTTGTGAGAACTTGAACAAGGGAAAATCCTGATTTTGTCGACGGACTTCTCGATGCGTGCTTTTGGATGACATAATAATGGTAGGTTTAACGGGAATGGAACGCACCAAGAACAGACTGGAGGAAAGGACAGAATGTTTGGGTGAAGAGTAACTGCCGTGTACGTATAGCGTACCTGCCTTTATTTTCTCCCAGTATCGTTCCTTCCTGAGGAGAACAAACTCAGGTAGGTACCACGAGGCACCTTTTTGAGGAAGGCAACTCTAATGTCCAGCTCAGTCCCAATTTCAGAACAATCATCCATTTTTCCGAACTTGTGCTACTAAAAATTTATCGAGATCTCGGCAAGCGTAACATCTGATTGCTTTTTTTCCCAACCATTCGACCGGCACTCATCAATCAAAAAGTGTCAACCAGCTTCTCAATGGTTAGTAGTTCGTCCGTAAAACGACACAAACCCAGAAACTCGCTCTTTTGTTCACACAATCCGTTCCGCCGTTCCCCCGCATTGATCATTTGTCTCATCCACTCCCGCTCTTATATAGACAGTTGCGGAAAGACAAATGAACGAGCGGACGGCTCATGGCCGAAAAACTATACGCTCCGCCACAGACGCGAGACAGACGAGAAGAATGAACCCGGCGTAAAAGACGGCAGGACACGGCCGGCACAGAGTAGGGTCGGTAAGACAGGTAATGCCGGCAGACTAGCTATGTATACTGGAGCTGTTCATCATGCAGAGAATTCATACAGTAGGTGAAAATTGAGAGTAAGTAGAGGTAGGTACTGAAGTGATGAAAGTGCCATCGATATGTGCATTTTCCCTCTTCCCTCCACAGCCGGGTGAGGCCACCCGGGTTGCGAAATACCCCCGTTCCCGCTTACGGACTGTACAGAACAAACATGAGATACAGGCTACAAAGGCGTGAGAGATGGGAATACTAGGTATAACTTTCATCCCATAACCGGCAACGGAGTGAAACCTAGCAGGAAGTTAAGGAAAAGGGTTGAGATAGAAGAGTTACCATATCCAAAAGGATACCCTGTTAGCAGCAGAAAAGGGCGACGAGTTGCTCATCCCCATCAGGGATCGCCGATAGAGCTTTTGTGGGTGGAGAAGCTGTTGGTTCTACAAGTGATCGTGATCGTAGAGAGTCATGAGATTAGGGGATGTATATAGGGTACTACTTAGTAATTGCTCATAGGCTGGTGGTAGGGGGTGTGTATATGTTACATTCAATCAGCCAAAGATTGAACCAAGATGAGATGATATGACTGGCGACATTGCTTCCTCTAAGATGGAACAAACCGGAATCACAGGCAGATTTATAACTTGTGAGAGTCTAGAGAGGAAAATGATATCTGATTTTCTGGTCAGCCAAGCCCTTATCCACTCTCTTCATGGTGCTTCTATACCTGCCGGGTGCTTTTGCTAAGGTCCGTTGCGGGTGGCTGGCTGGTGTTATGGTTTATGAATGGACCTAAATCGGTGGTGGAATCTCCTAATTTTGCATTACTATGACTTCTCTGGGGACGTCGAAAGTCACGATAGTATCATAATTAAGACATGATTATATGAATCTATATACAGCGAAAGATGATGAGAACTGTGTTTTAGATAAGTCGGGCCAAATACCGTCCAAAAACATAACGCCATTCTCCGTGAATGTGGTATCTCTAGAAATCCTAGCATAAGCAATTTAGTTCAGTGATTTCGATCAAAAGCCAAGGGGTGAAGGCAACCTTGACCCACTCATGATCATTTTTATGCTTCCTTCCTCTTTCCCTCAACTTCTCAAGCCCCGTTAAACGGTCATGAAACATGCGAATCGTCCAAAACACCCATGCAAAATGCGCAGGCCAAAGCGAATCCGTAATCACAATCTCCCTTCACGCACATACGTTCTCAATGGAGGTAATTCGTTGCGAGACCTCCTCTCTCATCCGCCCTATCCCCGTCACCAGTCACAGACAAGAGACAACGGCGCGGGCGCCGACGCCATTCGCCAATAGGCAATGGGTAAGTCTGCGAGATCCTATCAAAGGACAGGATGCACGCCTGAGACGCAATTATGGCCTGATGTCTTGCCGGTCTCCTCTGCCGCACTCCACCTCCCTAAACCGTTCAGAAATCTGAATGTGTATTCGTGCAAGTATGCGCGGGTAGCTTAGGGTTATTCTCATTCTCGCAGTTGCGTAGGAATTTCATCCCCGGGTACTAACGTGCAGTACGTACGGATAGAGCCCTGATCCGAATGTACCGCGGAGAAAATGCAATCAGTAAAGACTGCGGAAAACAGCAGCGATCGACCCTTTGTCGTACTTGACGTATTTTCCCTTTCCCTTGTCGATCTCGTGGTAACGATCCCAGAATCGATTGTAAAGCGGCTCGAGCATGTGCTGAACATCCTGTGCAAGCATCTGGCGCACCTCTTTCTCCATGGTGAACTGCTTGTGACGGGCAACCATGTCTTCGAAGCCGGAATTGAAGGCCGTGAACATGCCCTTGATTTTCTCCTTATCCTTGGAGCTGAGGCCCTTCATGATCGAAGCCGAGCTTACCATGCCCTGACCGGAACCCGGGCGCGCGGTGCGGTTGGTATGGACCGTATCAAACAGATGGATACTGATTTCCTTGCAGGTCTCGGTGTAGAGAGCAGTGGCCTTTTTTCTCCATACGTCGAGCACTTGGAGGCGAGACTGGAGAAGGGTTACCAGGCCAGATTCGTTGATCATACGCTCAATAACGGTGACATTGTTAGCCAGGAACACACCAATGACTGCCTTCTTCTGCTGATATAGGACACGAGCACGGGCATCCAGCGAAGAAAGGAGGGTCTCGATGGTGTCGGCACAGTAGTGGGCAAAGATCTCTTGCCCGTCCGCACCGACATCGAACGAAACGAGGCTGGGGATGGTGTCGGTAGCCCCTCCTTTGGATGCAGCGGCCGACTTCCAGCCGCCATCGCCGATGGAAATCATGATGCTGGATATCGGCCGCAAGAAGTTGACCATGGACTGCAACCGCTGCATGGTTTGTGTTGCGAGCGGGGTGGGCGCGCCATCCGCGGGCAGCGTCTGCAGGCTGTTGACTTGGCGCTTGGTCTCCTCGAGCAAGTCGACGAGCGATGATTTGGCCGTTTCCCGGATGGGCTTCAGGGCCGCAGCAAGAGAGCTCTTCAGCTCGCCCGTTCGGTTCTCAAGGTTACTGGACAGACTGGAAATGATCTCGACGATCTCATATGCGAGGTAGCAGTCTGTGGTGATATGCGACTTGATGTGACTGTTCAGTTCCCGAAGGGTCCTGCCCAGCTCCACCAGGGCTGGTTGACATGTTGCCTGAAAGACAGGGCCCCAGTCCTCCCTCATGAAGATGCTGCAGATGTTGTCGTACTCGGCTAGGAATAGACCCTCCATGGCCTGGGCGTAGGTTCCCATACCGTTGGTGCCCGCCCTGTATACTGCCTCTGGAGTCTTTTTCTTGGCTGTGTTGGTGCTTGCCGTAGCCAGGTTGCCCAAAGTTGATAGCAGGTACTGAGCCCGGACTTCGGCATAGATCTTGATGACGGGCGACTCTTGCGAGCTTCCTGCCCCAGTGTTCTGTTGGTGCACCCCGGTAAGGTATGAGTTCACGAGACCTAGCCTGGTGATCTTTTCTTGGGAGAGCACCGGGAAGGGCATGTTCTTGGTGAGATAGTGTAGAGGCTCGATGGCTCGGGGTGTTTCGCTCCGTAGTAGTTTGTCGAATGAACTCTCAAGTTGGGAATTTCCAGTCTTGACTAGACGCTGAAGGTCGGCGACGGTTTGCTGCGTTGATCGAAGATTGGAAGCCTTCATGTCATTCAATGCCTTGTTCAGGCGCTTGATAGATGCCAGGTAGTTGGGGAGGCCGGCCTTTTCAGGGCCCATGCGGATGATTTGTTCTTCGTCATTCTTACTGTCGGCGGGGGATCGTAGTTTTTCGATGGCGGCGATCACGGCGTCGATGTCTACGTACAGTAATTCAACGGTCAGCTTCAATCGACGATGAACAAGATACGGGGATGAAGGGCCGGGTGACTTGCTGTTGCCTAGAACCTGAAGCTTCTTAGTCTCGCCACTGAGAGGCCCGGCAACATCCCGAACACTCTTGCCGGTGGCATCCAGCCTTGCCAGGCAGGCCTGAATCTTCTTGGTGAGTTGGGATGTCTTTTCGAGGCGCGAGTTAAGGACGTCAACTTCTGCCCGGGCTTCCTCGTCGGCAGCGAGGCGGCCGTTAATGAGGCCGACAGCCATAGTTGCGATGTTGTGGCGCGATCCGAACCAAACTAAGACGCGCTACGCGCTTCGATCGTCGGTGTGTGGTACGGTGATTCGGACGTCGGCAGCGGGACTCGGACAGGGAGGACGGCAGGGTAACGAGGATCGGAAGTCGGGAGTAGTCCGTTGATGTCAGGCAGCACGGCCCGGTACGTAGAGGTAGGTAGGTAGGTCATCGTCGGGCAGGCCAGGCCTTTGACGCCCAGTTGGCCCCCTGGCGCCCCCTAAACGCTAGGCGCGAGCCGCTCGCTTAGCGGAGGGGCCCGGACCACCTCCAAGTCCACCAAGCACAGGGGGACAAAGGCCAGGTTGCACCAAACAGTCCGGGGCGAGCAGGCGGGAGGGGATCCGCCAATCCGCCCCGCTTCCCCCGTGAGCGCGGGGCCGAAAGGGACCTAAGGGAAGGGCTGTGCCAAAGCTGCAGCAGCGCCCCACTATCTCGCAGCAGCTCCACTCATTGCACGATACGGACTTCTTCCCGACGGGAACCCCCCACAAGAGAAAGACGGGAGCTGGAGTCACTCTTTTTTTTTTTTTCCTCCCCTCCATCCTTCCATCCATACTGCCTTCCAGAAGGACGGGACGCATTGTCAGATCGGAAGAGCGCATGCAACTTTCTCAATCTCCGTTTTCTCTGATCCACTCGCAGCCACACCGAGACAACCTCAGTTGATTTAACAGAAAAACGGCCAACAAACCTACCATAGATAGTCACCGGAGAAACTCGGCCAGTTCAACCCAATTTCAACCTCTACCATAATGTGACGTATTTACAGAGTGGCCCGCAATGATCACTTTACGGACTCCACGATAGTCATGGGTCGTGTATATTCGTCAGATTCGAGTTCCGCATTTCTAGAACTACCTCGTCCTCTTTTAGCCATACAATCGCCTTCGCCTGAACAAGTTCCATCTTGTGTCCCTGATAAGAAAAAGGCGCAAAACCCATCAGTAAACGCCAAAACCAAGGTCATGTCCGTCAAGGACCTGAATGCTCCCAAGGACAACACGAACCGCGGGTCCAAATCCACAGAAGAAAACAAAAAAGAAATAGAAACATTATTGGGTCCCGGCCTTTGCTGCGAAATAGTCGGACACAAGCCGGCCTACTGTTGCCGCGATCCACTCGACATCTTCACGCGAGATATTGAAGGCTGGCGAGATGATAATGTGGTCGCCCGTAATTCCATCAACTGATCCGCCGCCTGGATACACGTTGATCCCATACTTGTCGGTTAGCCCCAGTTGACAGATTTCCATGCAAACATGGTCCTCTGACGGGAAAGGGGCCATATTCTCCTTGTCCGCAACAAACTCGATGCCCCAGAAGAGGCCCCGGCCACGGATATCATCGACGTTCGGATGGCTTGCGAGTATTTCACGCATCCTGCTCGAGAGAAGATCACCCATTGCGCGGACATTGCTCAAAAGGTTCTCCTCTCGAACGATCCGCTGCACCTCCAAGGCTGCGGCACATGCGGCAGGATGACCTTGGTATGTGTGGCCATGGACGAAGACACTAGTGGGCTTCAGTTAGTATATCGTCACTGTTGGACTGTCGGGGACATAACTCACGAGGAACCCTTTTCGAGTGCATTGACCACCCGGTGACCAGCAAGGAGGCCGGCTACGGGTTGGTAACCGCCCCCGAGGGCCTTCCCGATGGTCTGGATATCAGGTACAATACCCTCCTGCTCCCATGCGTGCAGAGTGCCGCTCCTCCCCATACCACACATCACCTCGTCAAGGATCAAGAGTGCGCCATACTTGTCACACACGTCTCTCACGGCTTTGAAGTAACCCTTGACCGCAGGCACACACCCAAGGGCCTGACAAGCAACAGTCAGCATTCGCGCACGCTCAACTCCGATCACGTGAAGCAACTTACAGCTCCAACAATGGGCTCAGCGACAAAAGCGCAAACGTTCTCTGGTCCTACTCGCTGAAACTCCTCATCGAGCTCCTTGGCCAGCCTCTCGGCGTATTCCTCATCTGACTCGCCGGGGGCTTTGCCGCGGAATGCGTTGCACGGCGACACTCTCGAGACATTCTTGATCAAGAGTGGCTCGAACTTGGCCCGCCGAACCTCGTGGCCTCCAACGGATAGTGCGCCAAGAGTGATGCCGTGGTATGACTGCTTCCGAGAAATAAATCGTGTCCGCTGTGGCTGGTCAATCTCGAGGAAGTACTGCCTGGCGAGCTTCACAGCCGCCTCCATTGCCTCGGAGCCTGGCAAGTGTCAGTTGCTGCTGGGGAAAGTTGGGAGGTGATTGTCTTACCTGAGTTGACTATGTAGGCACGCGCCATGGCCCCGTTTGTCGATTGGACCAAATCGCGGCATAGCTCCTCCTGGACCCTGGTGGTGTAGAAAATGGTCGCACAGTACGGTGCGGCAAGTACCTGGTTTGTGACAGCTTGGGCAACTCTCTGGTCGCCCCAGCCAAGGCAACCGACCGCAGCGCCCCCCGAAGCATCGAATATCTTGCGGTCATTCTCGAGGATCAAAAAGTTTCCTTCAGACCTCGTCATGTTCAAAAACGTTGTGTCCAGATGCCTATGAAGAACTGCCGAGTGCTTGGAAGACGCCACGGCATCCGTGGCGCCCACCGTTGGATTGAGTTTGATCAGTACCATGTCGAAAGTATAAGCTCGACTTGGATCTTGGATTGATGAAGTTGTGAAGGACCAAGTGTGTGCGTCTGCAAGTGATGATGGGTACAAAGAAAAGGACATTTGCTCAAAGGCGGACTATCGCTTTTATCTATATATACTCAAAGTCCTGCCGACCTTAGTGCTCAAACATTGGCCGATCAAACAGCATGGGCAGTCGAGACCCAGTCCAGCCCAACTCATCAACAACAAGCATCCACTGCATGACGGGCCCAGATATCAGATGGCTCGTGTGAACTGCCGGATACAGCAAGTGCTATTCTCGGTGCGAGCGTTTGCTGCTTGATACCGGACTGCATTCTCAACCAAGCCTTAGCTATGTGGATCAGCGGGTTCTAGCATGATTCGTGGACTTTACCGCGGCACCCCCGGCTAGGTGCCCATCATCCAGCGTACCAAAGTGTATCAGACTACGGCGTATGTAGGTGTTTTCTCGTGGCAAACGAGGGTTTGGGCAGACATAATGTACATGGAGAGGCATGTTTGATCCAGCATTGGTCAATCTGGTGCGCCCTATAACTAACGTTCAAGCCGCGTCAACCTCTCCGTACGAACAAGAATCTTAACCGTTTGCCAATGGCATCGCCGTTCCGAAGAAGATGTGTCCAAATCTCGAAGGGTATAAACCACGAGTTATACTTGTACCACGTGTGACTACCGGACTGCGGTCTTCCGCCTTCAATGACTTTGAGTTGTTGTTGTGGTTGTGTAACAGAAGCTTTATCACTGTTCCCACTAATCATGGCAGAGGCACCCTATCGTGCCCATCCTCAGAACCTACCTTAAAGCCCCGTTCGGCATTACAAAAAAATAGGGGTAGCGGCAACTCGACTCGGCGTCCCGATCTCGGCCAAATGTCGTGCGTGAAGCCCTCTGCCGAAGGTGAGGAAGACCGGGCATTCTATTTCGTGACACATAATCTAGTGTATGCATTATCTCGACCCAGCTTCAACAACCAAACGTTGACACTTTACTAAGGTTCCCTAGACTAAGAAAGGAAGCAGCACCGCCTATCCACTGGGTAGACTACTATGTAGAGATAGTTTAGCGTGTTAAACAAGCCAGGATCAGGCTTGGTGAGAACGGCGTACGTAGTGTATCTCTATGATTGTCACACGTTTCCGCTTCCGAATTACACTATTCGAAAACGTGTTCTGCCGCTCATCCGAGTCTTTCTCAGCCCAGTCAATTTCACCTGATGTCCATTGGATCAACCTCACCTTTTCGGTTGCCCTATTCGGGCCTGTAGGTTTGCACGGACCATCGGCACGCCCATGTGTCGCCGCTGCCGATGCCTACCTCTTTTAATGGCGCCGACCGGGTGTTCCCAAAATAAGTACGGGGTGCGACTACATACAACTGCTAAGTACTACCTACTCTAGACAAGTGTATGGTCTTCTGACCGTTCAAGGCTCCCCCCTAGACCGACACAAGCTTCCTGTGCGCGGACCCGAACTTGATATATTCTACAGAAACTCAAAAGTCGCACCTGTTTACGTAGTGCTGAAGATGCTATCCTATGTGCTACGGATGTATTGCAATATCTACGATACTGGCTACCACCCTCACCAAAGCGAAAGTAGCTATGGAATCAGTGATCACTGAACGGATCGACATGGTCTTCTGGATCCGGTGGCTGTTGGAAAATCGACTCCATCCCCAATTTTGAACACTGCCGTTCTTCACAGCCCTCGTCCTCGTGGGTTGTGCCTTGCATTAACGGTAGTCAGGCAGCGACCTTCCCCTTCGAGGTACCTCAGTTGTGCGACGAGGCCGCTCGCTTGGTGGTGTGACCGCCAGTGCCGATACCACGGTTATGTGCCTAGGCTGTCATTCGTCGGAGGCGTTGTTGAAGCCATCTAAGCTTGCACCCTTGTGTAACAAGGCTACTTGATATCATAGGACACTAGGTGCCGGATCGTGGTTTGTCTTACTTCAGCCTCCTCGTCTAACTTTGCACGATACCAGCATATGCAATTGAAACATTGGGCTCTGTTTTCAAGGCTTGCGGATGCTTTTGCACTCTCAGGATCTTTCCTTCCTTTTCGCAAGGCTCGCGATACCGTCTTGTTCTGTATGAACTTCAAGATCGGGTCGAGAATACTGTTGCGTTTGACTTTGGAAATCTTTGCTGATTACATAGCAGGAGACATCACGACAGATCTATCACCTCAAAGGAGCGAAACTATTGATTCTCGACCCTTCTGCCGCTTACCGCTCCTTCTCACAATGGCTGTTTGGCATGAGACGGGAACATTAAGCCAGACCTGTTCCGAGTTCAACAGAGGGTTAGACGGCTACAAAAGGCCGGGAAGCAACCGGAGCTACCCGACAATTCGATTGGAGGGCCGGCTGGGCTTGTGGCAGTCCTTCCCACGGCGCCTCACCAAAGTATGAGGCCCTTTCCCGTTTACGGCGGCAGTCACAGCACACTACTGTAACGAACCGCGTCATCCCGAAAGACGATCCAGTCTACCGGGAACCGATTACCGTGTCTACATGATGGAGCTGTACGACATGGACCACAACAGCACAGCTCGTTGACGATAAGGATGGTTTTCGTCCCGCCTTTGAAGAAATCGTACGACCAGAGCCACAGGAGAGAGTCGGTGCTGTATGAGGGTAATGGTAAACGGCATAAAGTTGATGACCCTAACTTGCCATAGCCATCTCTGCAAGCGGGCAATGACGGCTCAAGTGAACAGTCGGGAAGTCGAAGCAACAAACACAAAACATTTTACGGTAGGATCCCGATGGTGATGGGCTTTAGTCGGGTACGAAAACCACGGGAAAATCAAGGAACCAAAGGATGCATTCAGCCGTTGCAGTTGTTGAGCGGAACCTCAAACATGACTGCCGGGAGAAGAACGGATGTGGGGCAGTAACCGCCGGCTAGGAGCAATGTCTATCGGACCGGTGAAAGTTGATGTAGCATGTGAACGACGCAGCAGGGGAGACAATGATCATGGGGAGCTCAGGATGGCACACTCTCGCTCGCGCTTCGAGCCGTCGAGAATCATCACCCGACTGGGGTCGGTCTTGCTCGAGTCCTTGGACGCTTAGGCTCACAGTAACATTGGTACAGTGAAGCTGCGAAAGCCCTGCGTTGGCTTATGGGTTAGAGACTCTAAAGAGTGGATCAAGTAATTTTTAGACACTCACGGCGTCTTTCCTATTTCACACTTCGGTGACAATCACTTCGTTTCACTCATGTCGTCCACTTACCAGGACCCAACAGATGTAGTCCTATGGTCATACTTCAACTGCTAACACAAATCATAGCACAACTACGAAGTATGAGCTTGTAATTTAGAGGCTGGGAGGCACACATGTATGCGAGGTACACACGCTAGTGACCAACAACACTACTGAGGTTTTTAGGCCGCCTTGAAGATGTTGTTGTTTCTCTTCTCGTTTTCGGGGCAACACAACATGGGCTTGCTCACTGAGGATCAAAGACCATGCAGAGCGCCGAGACCTTGAAGACACTCAGTCGAACCAGACATGGACGCTGGTCAAGTTGAAAAGGCCGAGAGGTACAAGTTAGAAGAGGTCAAGCATGTGCACATTGACCTGAAATGTACAATCTTCGTGGAGGTTTTGTTATCGATAACAACTAAATGTAACCTGGAAACTAGACTAGTGTAAGTCTGAAGGGCCGAGGTCTGGTGTAGGGGGTCGGATACTGAAATTACACGTTTCTTGATGGCAATCATGGGTAATAACGGTATCAGGTACAGCCCCGCTTGTGTCAATTAAGCCCCCTGTCTGAAGCAAGGGGCTTAGCGCGACTCGCGTGTTGTCGACGCGTTTTCCACTTAAAATCGCATCGTTTCGTTTTGTCACTTTTCCGTGGCGGCTCCGCAAGGCGAAGCGCATGCGCCCAAACAAAACATCGCGACTCTTCCATTCCCCTCCAGCAACCTTTTTGGACGACAAGAACGGAGGCCACAACGACTACCCTTACTCCGCGTCCGAACCCGTGTTACCTTTGTTTCCCGTCCGTAACACTGGCTTGAAGAGTTGTTCTTTGGATTAATACTTTCAAGATGGATTACAACGCCCTCCGCGACGAGGCCGTACGCGACCGTGTG
The DNA here is from genome assembly GCF_000213175.1 of Neurospora tetrasperma FGSC 2508. Classification (NCBI taxonomy): domain Eukaryota; kingdom Fungi; phylum Ascomycota; class Sordariomycetes; order Sordariales; family Sordariaceae; genus Neurospora; species Neurospora tetrasperma. The sequence goes on along the minus strand of NW_009799100.1, from coordinate 3,793,065 downwards.
CGCCAGGCCCAGGAGTTCCTTGATCCTCGTACGTCGAAGCTTGAAGCTGACGCTGGCCCTTTGTTCGCGACCGAAGCATGGAACAAAACTAATGGCGAACCTTATCTACAGATGACCAGCACCAGCGAAGCTACAGACCAGACATTGTGTTGATGCTCCAGAAGAACCAGAGGAGACTCGTCGTCAATATCGATCATGTCCGCGATCACAGCTCTGAGATGGCCGAGGGTCTACTTACCGATCCATTCAACTGGACCCTCGCCTTCAACCATGCGCTCAAGACCATCGTCAGCACCGTCCCCCAGGCCCGCCCCGATCAAATAGACCCCGACGTCTTATACTATTGTGCCTGGGCTGGAAGCTTTGGTCTACACACCTGCAACCCCAGGACACTGTCCTCCCAACACCTCAACAATATGGTCTCGATCGAGGGCATCGTAACAAGGACGTCCCTGATCCGCCCCAAGGTTGTCAAGAGTGTACACTACAGCGAAGCCAAGAAGACATTCCACTACCGCGAGTACCGCGACCAGACCATGACAAACGGCATTGTCACCAACAGCGTCTACCCGCGCGAAGACGAGGAGGGCAACCCGCTTGAGACCGAATACGGCTTTTCGACCTACCGCGATCACCAGACCATTTCCATCCAGGAAATGCCGGAAAGGGCACCTGCTGGTCAGCTGCCCCGAGGCGTCGATGTCATTCTCGACGATGACCTGGTAGACCGCGTCAAGCCTGGCGACCGTATCCAGCTCGTCGGTATTTTCCGGACGTTGGGTAACAGAAACACAAACCACAATAGCGCCCTGTTTAAGACGGTCATTCTGGCCAACAACATCGTCCTGCTTTCCTCCAAGTCGGGTGGTGGTGTGGCTACAGCTACCATCACCGACACCGATATTCGCAATATCAACAAGATTTCCAAGAAGCCAAAAGTTTTCGAGTTGCTTTCACAGTCACTGGCTCCCAGTATCTACGGACATGATTACATCAAGAAGGCTATCCTGCTTATGCTGCTGGGCGGCATGGAGAAGAACTTGGAGAACGGTACACATTTGAGAGGTGACATTAACATCCTGATGGTCGGTGATCCTTCCACAGCCAAGTCGCAGCTCCTTCGTTTCGTCCTCAACACTGCTCCATTGGCAATTGCTACGACTGGTCGTGGTTCTTCCGGTGTTGGTTTGACTGCTGCTGTCACATCCGATAAGGAGACTGGCGAGCGTCGTCTGGAGGCTGGTGCCATGGTTATGGCTGACCGTGGCGTCGTCTGTATCGATGAGTTCGACAAGATGTCAGACATCGATCGTGTTGCCATCCACGAAGTCATGGAACAGCAAACTGTTACCATTGCCAAGGCCGGTATTCACACCTCCCTTAACGCCCGTTGCAGTGTTATCGCCGCGGCCAACCCCATCTTCGGACAGTACGACACCCACAAGGACCCTCACAAGAACATCGCCTTGCCTGACTCCCTCCTGTCGCGTTTCGATCTTCTCTTCGTCGTCACCGACGACATCGAGGACACCCGTGACCGACAGGTATCCGAGCACGTCCTTCGCATGCACCGCTACCGCCAACCTGGCACCGAGGAGGGTGCTCCTGTACGCGAAAACGCCGGTCAGGCTCTCAACGTTGCCCTCAACGGACAATCCGAGTCCCAAAAGCCCACCGAGATGTGGGAGAAGTACGACGCCATGCTGCACGCCGGAATCAAGGTGCCCAGCGGCCGCGGGTCTGCCAACAAGAAGCCCGAGATCCTCAGTATCCCCTTCATGAAGAAGTATATTCAATACGCCAAGACGCGCATCAAGCCGGTACTGACGCAGGAGGCTTCGGACCGCATTGCTGACATCTACGTCGGCCTGCGCAACGACGACATGGAGGGCAACCAGCGCAAGACGTCGCCCATGACGGTCCGTACGCTCGAGACGCTCATCCGTCTGGCCACCGCCCACGCCAAGGCACGCCTGTCCAACCGCGTCGAGGAGCGCGACGCCGCCGCTGCCGAGTCCATTCTCCGCTTCGCCCTTTTCAAGGAGGTGGTCCAGGACGAGTCGCGCAAGAAGCGCAGAAAGACCTGGCCCGCCGAGGGCGAGGATGGCATGTCCTCCGACTCTGACGACTCTGATGACGATGACGGCGACGTGGCAACTCAAACCACCACAGCCCGCTCCAGCGCTGCCAGAGCTTCTCGCGCTTCCCGCGCTTCCCAACGCGCCAGCCGACGCACTCCCGCCAATGGCGCTTCTTCCTCCTCCGCAAACGCCAACGGCACTCCCGGAGAGGAAGAAGAAACCCAAGGAGCAGAAGAGGAAGAAGACATCTATGACGCCACCCCTCGCCGCTCAACAAGATCTTCTCGCACAACCGGCGACTCACAACCATCCTTCGCCTCTTCCCTTCCCGCCTCGCAATTTCGCTCCACTCGCTCCCAACGATCATCTCGTCGCACCGCTCAGAACCAAGACGACGAAGAAGAACTCGCCTCCGGAGCCGCCAACCTCAATGTCGATGAAGACGAAGAAATGGACGTTGACGGCGAAGCCGCCCCAGAAAACCAAGAAGAGGAAGAGGAGGAGGAAGAGGAAGAAGATGAAGAGCCAGCACCAATAAGCGAGCACCGTCTTGACGTTTTCCGTCGGGCGCTCGGTCCGTTGTTGAACTCGGGACTTTTCGAGGACGATGCGGCGGATGTGGATGAGCTGATCAAGGCTGTTAATGAGAAGATCCCTGGAGGCAGGAGAGGTGGTGAACAAAGATTTGAGAAGGAGGAGGCGCTGCAGGCGCTGAGGGAGATGACGGAACGGAATCAGTTGATGTGAGTTACCCTTCGCTTGATATTGTGAGGTGTGATGATGTCGAGGAATGATGCTAACGCTGTTTGATGATAGGTATACCGATGGTCAGCTAGTGTACAAGATCTAGTCTGGTGGACTGGAAAGGTTGAAAAACCGAGTTGATGCTGTGTTTAGGAAACAGGTAGAAATGAATTTAGGTGGGTCATAGATATGGATGAGAAAAGTACTATGGCGGATATGGTTTAAACAGAGAGACATGCCATAAACAGCCAAGTTTTGTCATTGATAGGCAAAGGTGTTCGGCGTTTTGGCAATTGAAATGGGAACGTCATGAGATGATATAGTTCTTGAAAATGATGTTGGGTACTGTCGAGTCGGCATACCTGCGGGATTGAAGATGATTTTACGCTCGCTTCAGAACATGCCATCCACTAATATTCAAAGCAAGGCGTGCCATTATGTAAATTGGAGAATATGTGACAACAACGCTCACGGTCAGAACCAAACGCCACCTCGCATCAAGCTACTCCCTTTTCCCGACAATCTCGACGAAGCAGCGACCATACATGAATTAACCACAGTGAGAAACGATCTCGCTGATAAGCTCCTTCTTCTCAGGATCGTAGTACGAGCAGATTTGGGAAGGAAGAGGAAGCTCCTTGGAGTCGTCGTTCTCGTCCACAACCATGATGTTGACGTTGTCCGTCTTGCTCTGGAACACCCTTGTCGAGATGCTCTCCTTGCTCAGCCAAATTGTGGCTTGCTCGACTTGATCCAAAAGCACAGTGGGAATCGTCTCGTTGACCTGGAGTTGGAAGTTCTTGGACCTGACAACGTCGACTGTAGAGACAAGAGTGTCCACAATAAGCGACACCTTGTCGCAGTTGTCGATGTTGACAGCGTTGGCCTTGCCCTTGACGACGATGACGACTTCACTACACCTGCTGATGAGGATGGACTGGGAAATGGAGGCCTCGATCTCGACGTTGCCAGCGGCAGCATCGTAGTTTTCCTGAAGCACTGTCAAAAAACTTGAATTTACACCACAATGTCCGGCTGGAGAACTTACAATAATCCACTTGTTGCCCTCGAGAGCCTTCTTTGCAGGTTTCTTCGCACGCATACTCTCAGGCTTGGGCGGCTTGGTTCCAGGGGGCGCAGGGCTCTTGGACCGTGCCGCTGGTCCGTCGGGAACGGTTGATCCTGCCCTGAGGGAAGGGTTCTTGTGTGTCATCTGCGACTTGTCGACCTTCTTAAGACCCTTTGTAACTGCTTCGCCCTTGCTGAGCTCAGACATGACGGAACTGAAACCACCCGGTTGGGCCGGTTCCGCCTTCTGCTCATTAATCTTGAGCACCGGAGGAGGTCCAGGAGGAGGAGGGGGCGGAGGAGGAGCTCCTCCGGACGGGGCTGGAGACGCGGCAGGTGCCGAGGGAGCGCTGCCGGATTCAAGACACTGGACGACCTCCTTGTAAGGCTTGCCGTTAGGGTTCCACACAATGCCGTTGTTGTAGTAATCCTTGGCATATTCCGACAAGTCTTTGAAGATCTGGTAGAAGGTCTTGACCCATTCTGTATGCTGGGGGTCAGTGTTTTTGTTTGCCTGCATGACTCTGTTACCCAGGTATTCGGCAGATGACAGGCTTTCTTCAATGAGCTTGTCAGGCCTAGACTGAACAGTGATCCAAGCGAGGAGCATGATTCCATCGGCCACCATGCCGAGGTGGTTGAAGAAGGGAGAACCGCGGTTCTTGTCCTTGATTTCCTGAGTGGCCTGGATGGCCTCGCTGATAGGCTTGATAGCCTCCTGGAAATCGACCGAGTTCATGTCGAGCTTCTTAGACTGGGAGGCGGCGAGTAGGAACTTGCGCGTCTCGACAAATCCCTTGAGGACACTCGTAGCCTAATTAAACCGGTCAACCTTCGTTCTCTGCCCACAAAATAGATCCAGAACTATGCAGAATACGTACCTGCTCAGCAACCAAGCCACCGATAAGATTGCTGGTCTTAACATATTTCTGAACAGTTTGGTTCAAGAACTCGTCGAACTTCTCGACAGATTCGGGAATTGGTACTGCGGCAGCGGGTGCGGGAGTGGACACAGCAGTGGACGCGGGGGCGGAGGGGGCGGAGGAAGCCGGCTCAATGACGGCCTGGGAGCCAATAGGGGGGATGGTGGACGAAGCCATATCCTCCAGACGGAGGGTGGCCGCCTCAAGTCTGCGCAAGTACTTAGCAATGTGCCTTGACCACTATTCACTCGTAGTCTTTTTTTCAATTTGCGCCGATCCTCCTGGCGCATTCCTTGCCCGGGGACTGGCTCCTCGTCGTCGTAGCCGCAGAGCGGCTCCCATGGAATCGGCATGGCTAAGGATGCGCCAGGTAAAATGATGGGTAATACGGGTGTTGTAGAAGAAAGCAACTACTCGTAGGCGTCTGGCGATATCAAGTTGCGGTAAAGAAAGCTGAAGCGTACCTCTTGATCAAGGTGACCAAGTTGTGCATGTTGTTGGTCGCCATTGTGATTATGATGGTCCCTTAGGCGGGACTTTGGAAACGTAGTAGGCTTCGCTGTCGAGTTATATAGAAGTTGGAAGGAGCAAGGTGTACTCTGTTATTAGAACTGTCGGTGCCAGCTTGCGGTATTAGCGATCCTGCCTTGATGATGATGATGTGAAGAGAGTGCCTTGGGCAGACCCGGATACCTCCGGTGGAAGAGGAAGAGGGCTCGTTGAAACAGAGGGAAGGTAACGTCCTGGATATCTTGATGAAAAGCACTTACCCTTTTCGATGAACCGTATAATTAACAAAAAATAAGACGGAAGATATCGCTAGATGGAGAAAGAGGAAGAAAAGAGTCCTGAGACTTGAACAAGGAGGAGGTCAGGGAAGGTGTTGTTAGGTGCCCCAAGATCTGCTGCCGTGCTGGAACATGGGATGTCTGAAGGTTGACGGTCCGGGCTGACAACTCGTCGATTGGAACCCCTCGTCACACAACCCCTACCTAGCACGGGCATCTGCCCCTGGCGCCTGCCATGCTTGTACACTACGGGCGGCCACAGTGTACGGGGCACACCTTCTGTAGACGCACGCTAGGTGATGAGCTGCGAGTAGGGGTCGATAGATACCGTAAATCTGGGACTTTTACCTTACTTTACACTTTTCCTTACTATAAGACACGCAAATATCTGTGCGCAGAGTCCGTACGCCCATCTAGATTCTACAATATAGCAGTTAACTCTAGATAATCTCTGGCGCTCTTACAACTAAGTTAATCGCTAGAATTACCACATTTTTACATACCAATTTACCTCCTACTCTCGCTATTACCAGCTCTTTATTTATATTATATAATAATACCTCCCTAGTAATATCTTTAAACTATATAAAGGGAGTTCAACCTTATTAATAACCCTAATTATATTTACTAGTATACCCTTTACCGTTACTATTAATATCGAGCTGCTACTAATATTACCTGCCTTTATAACTATCTTGTTAAATATAAAGGGTATACCTTCAATTATGTATAATAATAAGTTAATTAACATAAGGATATATAGTAGTACGCCCTTACGTTAACCGACTAGTAGAAGGAGAAAATCGACCTCTATACTACCGAAGTTATCCTTCTTAATAGTAAGGGATTTACCCTTTTTAAAAGTAGTCCTATTAGGGTATTTCTCTACTCCCTTATCCCCCCCTATACTCCGCCGACCGTAGTAATAATACGTAACGAATAGTTACCTAGAATCTATAATTCTATAAAGTAGTAATTGAGGTCTACCTTTATTAAACCTACCTAGTATATTAATATCTTCTTTAATAAATCTAATAATTATATTAATTATTATATTATTAATATCTTCTTCGCTATACCTAACGGTCTATTATTCTTCTAGACTAATAAAGATACTAGCGTTATTAAATATACCTCCGCTAACCTCGCCGCTATTGTTAGCGAGGTTATCGTCGATATAGTAGGAGGTTAAATAGGCAAAATAAATATATTTATTACGGATATTTATAATACAATATAGTACGCTACTTAAAATTAAATTATTAATAACTATTTTAAATCTACTTTTATAGTTCTTTATAATTTTCACTCCTTCTAACTACTTATAAAAAATATACTCAATATCCCTACTTTTAAAAATATTACTCAAAAAGTTAATTACTTAATTAATTACTTCCGGGCATCAAAGTTATAATTATCCTACTTAGAAACCTTAATATTATTTTCTAATAGTCGGATTATCTCCCTATTAGCCAAGTAAATTCATCCCTATTTTATTATTATTTATTTAGTATAATAGATTAACCAAATTAGTATAATTATTTAATAGGAATTATAATACAGATCCATCATTTCGATTAAGAAATTAAAGCTCGCTCTACAAGCATTTGCTATACAAGCCCGGTTCTATAACTAGTATTAAAACGCACCGGGCGCACAAAACGAAGGTGCTATACCTATATATTACAATTAAATACTTAATATTATCAAGAATACGCAATTTTAGGATAATATTAAGAAGTTTAAGTACTTCCTCTTACTATTTTACGAAGCTTAATTCGCTTTTAAAGTAGATCGAACGTATATTAACTACGTTATTAAGAGGTAAATTAAAATATAGGGGGTATAGTTACAATTTTAATATTCTATACCCTTTATTAAATAGTAGGAGTTCGAGCGACTCTACGCAGTTAGAAGGATTAAATAATTAAATCCCCTAAACTAATTAGAATTTCTTTTACTACCTTCTATTATAGTAAAGGTAATTAAAATTATTCGCCCACCTATTATAAGCATCCAGGTAATAGCTATTACCTTCCTTTAGTAATATAGTTATTACTTTAATATACTAACTATATGAATTATCGAAGACTTCCTCAACTTTAGAATCCATAAGGGAATATACGTACCGCACGCTCAAATCTTGGAGTTTAACTTTGAGCCTAAATAGTTCTAAGTATATATAATAGATTACTAATCCGTTATAGCACCGTTCGCAATAAGGGTATTCAATATGGTAGCGAATAATATCCCCTATAAACGAACCTTCTTAGTAATAAACTTTCTAAAGTTACTTATATATAATCGACTATTAGGGGAGCGGATGGATTAAGCTACCTTCGTCTTTATAAACGGGAAGTATTTATACTATTTAAATAGTTCCTTCTCTATGCTAATTTACAAGGAGAGAGAGGTATATTTAATAGAGATCGAGGAATGCTTATTTAATAATATACTAGATGATAATTGAGTAGAATGGGAGGATTAAATAAGTAAATAAATTACTATATTAAGAAGCAAGTAAATAAATACTATGAAAAGACTAATCGGTATTTATTTACGTAATTATCTTTTTCTATAGATTTTAACGATTCCAGTAAAAAATTTTAGCTAGTTTTTACTGCCCTACTCGTTTTAGTAGGCAAAAAAACAGCAAAAAATATCATATGACCTGTAAATGTGGTAAGACTTTTTATTTTTACGCTACTTTTACTGAAATTACTTTACTTGACCGCTTACAGGTATTACCGATCGACCCCTAGCTGCGAGGCTGCTTCCCCACGATAGCTTCATAGTGGGGTCATGGTGGGTCGTCTCATCCATCGTTTAAAATTACGCGTTTCGGGACATCCTCCAACAAGAACGAACACCTTGCTGGCCGCTCTCACGACTCTGCACTAGACTAGAGTGCACGGCCACTAAAAACCCGCTGGGCGTACAGGGCACCATCCACGCCTCACCTTACATGAGTTACCACCCCACCGAGCATAAACAACAACAACAACAACAACAACAAGTCACATCGTGCTACTGCAACTGGATCAACAACAAGCACTCTCGCCGTTCAGAAACTCGTTGCTTGTTTAGCTGTGTATATACGAGAACGGTAATGCTGATGCTGAAGACGTGACATGAGTAGGTCTGCACAAGCAGTCGTTTAAGGTATCGAGGATCGAGATGACAGGATCGATCCCATAAACTCCCGCGGGTCCGTCCCCTTTCTCCATTCCTACGCCTCGCAGTAAAAAACCTACCCCAGATAGCTGATTCTAGCTAATAAGATGTCGAGTTATCAAAACATCAGGCTCCTTGTGCTTTATGCCGCCTGATGGTCAGGCAGAAATAGCAGACTAGCAATAGCCTAGCCAGTAGCCACATCACTATACTATCTACATACGCGTCCATCTTTCCAATCTTCATCCCTCCATCGGTGTCTCACTCTCACAACCCCTTTCAGTGTCACTCACTTAGCCCACTCCCACTTGTTGTCCATCATCGCCTGGCCGTGTGCCGGGTCGTACTTGCATACACTCCTTTCAAGCGTCCCTTACAACTGATTGATCCTACACAGTCACCACAGAGAACAATATGACAGACAATAACGGCAACCCGGAAGTGCCCGGCCAAAGTCCAGACGATGTTGACAAAGCCTCGGATGAGAGCTCAGAATGGCAAGATATCAACGACACTCCCTCAATAATAGACTTTGTCACCCTCGGCATGTTCATCATCGGTAAGTGCCCAGGAACCACAATCAGGCACCAACTAAGCACCCCATCAGATGAAATCGAATACCCTCCGCCCCGTCCTCCATCAACCAACGTCTTAGGAGGCGCCGGCTCCTACTCCGCCCTCGGCGCCCGCCTCTTCTCTCCAGCTCCGGACCTCTCCCGCACCGTGGGCTGGATCGTCGATCAGGGCTCCGACTTCCCCCAGGCCATCACCGATCTCATCACCGGCTGGTCCACCTCGGCCGTCTTCCGCCATGACCCCACCCGGCTCACCACCCGCGGCTGGAACGGCTACGTCGGCTCCTCGGAGCGCCGCGAATTCAAGTACACCACTCCCAAGAAACGACTAACGGCCGCCGACCTGGCCGGAACCCCCTTGTTGAAGGCTAAAGCCGTGCACATGGTCTGCAGTCCCAACCGCTGCAAAGAGTTGGTGGAGGAGATCATCACCCTTCGCAAGCGCGAAGCCCGACTTGCTGCTGCCGCCTCCAACAAGAACAACAACAATAACGACAACGACGACGATTGCGACGACGTTGATGACGACGCCAAGGACCCCAACGCCTACACCCGCCCCTTAATAATCTGGGAACCAGTCCCCGATCTCTGCACCCCCTTCGAGTTACTAAACTGCACCAACGCCCTCCCCCTGGTCGATATCTGCAGCCCCAACCACGCCGAGCTAGCCGGGTTCATGGGCACCGACGGCCTCGACCCGGAAACGGGCGAGATCAGCGTTGAGCAAGTAGAGCGCAATTGCGAACAGCTGCTGGCCAGCATGCCGCTGACGACGTACACGCTGGTGGTCAGGGCCGGGGAGAAGGGGTGCTATGTTGCTAAGAATGGGGGGCGAAGGAGGAAACAGCCACCTATGAAGAGGGGAAAGAAGAAGAAGATGAAGGTAGGGCTGGACGCCCGAAACTTCCACGGCGGTCTACAGCACGACACAGACATGATGTCTCTCTTCGCCGGACTTTTGCAAGATATGGAAGACCGGAACAATGAGGATGACCCGTTCGGTCGTTTCGATGTCGAGGAGGGGATCGAGACCGATTCGGGGATCGAGAGGTGGCTACCCGCTTACCATACGGACGCCACAAAGGTCGTCGATCCCACGGGAGGTGGGAACACGTTCCTGGGTGGGCTGGCGGTGGCGTTGGCGAGGGGAAAGAGCATCGAGGAGGCATGTGCGTGGGGCAGCGTGGCAGCGAGTTTTGCCATTGAGCAGGTGGGAGTACCGGAGCTGGGGATGGATGTGGAGGGGAGAGAGACGTGGAATGGGGAGAGGGTGGAGGAGAGGTTGAGTGGGTATCTGGAGAGGGTCGGATTGTTGTGAGAGCTTTTTGTGATGATGATGGAGTGAGAGACGTGACGGCGGGTTGACTTAATCATACCTAACGGCTAGAGATGTTGTCACAAAGATAATGGGGATAAAAGAAAGAGTTGACTCATGGTTATGACCTTTAGGAAACGTATAGACATAGAACGACTATCTGGGTTGGAACTTTCGGAACTTTATAGACCTAACTACCAAGACACACAATGCGCCACGCTCAGCTTTTCATAACAGTGATATCATGCCTTTAAAACGAAAACCCATCATCCCTTGAACTCCAGAACCTGCTAGCTATACGCAGAAAAACCGCTTGAATAATCCATCTTCATCAGGACATCATTCCAACAACGTAATCATTCGTTCATCATCCACAGAAATCACCCTTCTTGGATCCAAGTAGGCATCCAAACTTACTATCATGCCCACTAAGCATTGGTAACTGTCAGCCTCTTCTTATCCTGCCTCCCTCCCTCCGTTATATCCTCCGAAAAGCCAAACCCACCAGCCATGCCCTCCTCAGCCACCTTCCCACTGACATGTCTTTGCCTACCTGCTCCTGCTCCGCTATAACTGAAATCGTAGTCATGGCCAGACGAAACCACCCGGTAATTAGCAGGGTGGCCTGCGAGCAAAGTCGAAGGTATGTCAGAGGTACTAGAATCGTAGGGCTTTGCTCCTCCTCCTCCTCCTCCTCCTCCTCCTCCTCCGCTGCCGCCGGACACGGCAGCAGTAGAAAACAAAGCCTCGGGTTGAATGGAGGAATCGCGGTTCCGCATTGGTTCCTGGCTGTCTGGTTGGAGATGTTGGGTTTTCGGAGGTTGGCGGACTTTCTTGATATTCAACGGGTTCAAATTCAACGGGCGAAGAATCGACTCGCGCAAGCGGCTGAAGGGCGTGATCGACCTTTCTGGCCCCAGCCCCGAGTCGATAATCAGAGTCGGCGAAGAAGGGTTGGAGCGCAAGGGGTTGGGGTGCAGGTCTGCGAGATCAATGTCGTCGTCGTCATGGCTGTTTCGGTAGCCCAATTTGTGGTTGTCGCGGGCTGCCCCGGAACGAGGAGGAGAGTAGGGGCTCTGTTGCAGTTGCAAATGCTGATGATCGTCGTCGGAGTCGTGAGTGTCGTAGTAACTGGTTAGGGCTTCATAGGCGCGGTTGCCGCGCTTGTTATTGTTGTTGGCGCCGCCGCCGCCGTTCTTTTGGGCCTCCTTCATGGTGCGGTTGCGCTCGTGGGTGCGGTTGAAGAGGGACTCGGTGGTATACCAAGTTTCTTGGAACTTGCCGCCGCGTGGCTTTTGTGATTGTTGGAGTGGTTTGGTTGGGGACATGGAGGTAGGGGAGGCGGTTAACTGCTCGCCCTTGTTGTACGAGGTGTTAGGTCGACTGGAAGCGAAGCTGTCGCGGGGGTTAACAGCACCCCGGCTGGCGAATGGGACCTGGTCGGAATAGGAGCCGTGATAGGAGGACCGAGGAGGCATAGAACTGCGTGGTGAGTTGCCGGGTGTAATTTGGTATTGGCGTTGTGGGAGGTCTACCGTGACCCGAGACTCGCGCTTGCCAGAAGACCGCTCAGAAAAATCAGAGCTCTGCCTGGTATGCGTGAAGGGTATTGCGCGTGGGCGGACGAGCTCGTCACCGTTGTGAATGCTGGAGTCACGGTGACTACCAGCGACTGTGCCGGGCTGCTTGGCGTCGTCGAGATACGTCGAAATGGAAACGACCGAGGACTTGTTCCTCTTGTGTGCGCGCGAGGTGAGATGATCTTCCAAGGGGTTCATATCCGGCGGCATCTTGCAGATGCGCCAGAACTGGATGGCGAGGAAGATTGAGATACCGATGGAAACCACATGGAGTGCGCCGGCGCCGATCAGTCCGTACTGGACGGCCGGGATGAAGTACTGAAGCACCGACTTATCGGAAAGAAGTGTACCCCACGTAGCGCCATCCTTGCGGATCGTATACACGCCATATGCGTAAACTAGACAAGCGGCAATGTCGACAATAATGACACCAAAATGGTACGCAGCTGTAGACATTGGCGCCCGCGCACCGGCAGGTCGCCGCAGGTGGTAAACGCCATAACCTGTGTGAAGTGTGGCGACACCAAGCTACATGCGAACTATGGTCAGTATGTTGTCTGTGGTGGACAAGATGACACTTTACATACCGCAATCCTGATGATCAAGCCGGGCACATCTTTCATGTTGTTCAACATGATCATAATCACCAGCAAGCCAGCCGCACCAATGAACTGAAGCAGCCTAAAGGCCAACTGAACCTTCCTCATAATGATGATCCATCTTTTGGACCTAGGGCCCATGGGCCGGAAACTCTTGATCGTGCGCTCTGAAGGAGGGAAGGCACTGGATCAATCGCAACTAATTGTCAGTCACCGGCACTTGAAGTATTTCACGACCGACAGCCACCATTTCTCCCTTGCAGTGAGACCCGGGTATGGAAGACTGCATGGAATTCTTTAGCTACATACTCTGGATGGACATTGAATGAGACAAGCGGGCCGTCCGGCTTTGGTTTGGGCTTGGGCTTGTCGAAGCTTGCTCTTGTAACGGCCTTGGGGTCGAACAGTTTTGGTGGAAGACGATCGTCAACACTGTACCTGACGGGGTCGTAATCGTACAGGAAGGGTTGGCTAGGGCCTCCCATTTTGGCGATGGCGCTGCTGTTGTTTTAGAGGTTTGATGCTGAAAACACCGAGCGTTGAAAAGAGATGTGGTTCAGCAATGGAAGGATGAATTACCGGACAATCATTCCGGTTCCATGTGACGACATGTCTGTTGAAGAAATCGGGCTAGCTCAATGGGCCTCAGGGTAGGTTTCTCAAGTCAAAATCCATCCCGTGTCTCCCCCCCACCCTGCAGGAAGACGTCGACGGAACTTGGCTCGCAGTTTTACACTAGAGGGGGGCTGGAAGCTGAGTGAAACTTATCGGCCCCTTGTTGGCTCGGCAACCGCGCAGGTACGCGCTGCCGGGCGCCCGAATGGGCTTGGATGCCCCCAAAGAACCCCTGTCATCGCCCTGGTACAGACCCCGTTCAGCCCGTATCGTCGTTCGGTGGCTGGATGCACCAGTCGCGTCGCAACATGGGCCGGATGGAAGCCGCAGCGACCAATGGCTTTTGATCATTTCCATTTCGTGGAACATGGTCGAGGGAGGAGGTTTTGGACTGCGGTATGTAATCATCCATCAGTGTATGTATCTCGGGATACCTTACATAAATGGTGACGATGGAATGGAGCCTCGTTGACGGGCGGGATAGAAAGAAGGGTGTCCTGGGACCCTGTGCAATGGAGCTGTCAGCGGTGCGCAACTCCGGTCGGTGCCGTGAAATCCGCCAAAGATGTTAACGTTCCCCGGATTTGGAGACCCACAAAACCCGAACTCACGGGCGGTCGAGTCACCTCGTGCCTTCCCGCCGTGCCCGGCTATCCACCGAGATGATCGGCGCTGCAAGAAACATGAGCCATTGATGACCAAACATCTTGAGCTTTGACTCCTAACAGAAGTTCATCTCGTCACATCATTTGCCAACGAATTTGTTTAAATATTTGAACATGGCTTTTGTCGCGCGGGTAAAGCCCGGGGCACTTGGGTTGCGCGGAAAATGGCCGTCGCAAGTACATGCGCCGCGCCGAATGTACTCTCAGCATCCAGCTCACCATGCCACTCCTGAACATCCCCTCCGGGTCGCCGTCATTGGTTCCGGCCCGGCCGGCTTTTATACTACTTACAAGCTTATGGCCAAGATCCAAGGGACAAAGGTGGACATGTACGAGTCTCTACCGGTGCCCTTCGGCCTAGTGAGATTTGGTGTTGCTCCGGATCACCCTGAAGTCAAGGTCTCTCTCCATACATCATCATCTCATACCTGATTTAAAATAGGCAACACACTAACATACCTTCCAGAACTGTCAAGAAAAGTTTGAAGAAGTCGCCTCATCCCCCGATTTCAACTTTATTGGAAATGTCTCCGTCGGCAACAAGTCCGACCACCCCGACGGCCTCACTGTACCTCTCGCCAGCCTCTTCCGGCATTACAACGCCATCATTTTTGCCTACGGCGCCGCTCAGGACCGTAAGCTCGGCATCCCCGGCGAGGACCAGCTAAAGGGCGTCTACTCCGCCCGCGAGTTCGTCGGCTGGTACAACGGCCTTCCCCAGCACGCCAACCTTAACCCGGATCTCACCCAAGGTGAGGAAGCCGTCGTCATCGGCCAAGGCAACGTAGCTTTGGACGTGGCCCGCATGCTCCTCGAGGACGTCGACGTCCTCCGCAAGACCGACATCGCCGCACACGCGCTCGAAACCCTCTCCCAAAGCCGGGTAAAGCGGGTCCACGTCGTCGGCAGAAGAGGGCCTATGCAAGCGGCCTTCACCATCAAGGAGGTCCGCGAACTAATGAAGCTTTCCAACGTGTCCTTCCACCCCGTCGACACCTCCCTCCTCCCACCCGACCTGAAATCCCTTCCCCGCGCCCCGCGCCGGCTGATGGAGATGCTAGCCAAGGGCACCACCGCCACTTCGCAATCACCCTCTGAAACCTCCAAGTCGTGGTCTCTCGACTTTTGCCTGACTCCCAAGGCCTTCTCCCCTTCTTCTTCCTCTCCCGCATCAACCCAACTAGCATCGACAACCTTTGAACGCACCACCCTCTCACCATCCCCCTTCGACCCCAACGCTTACGCCCTACCCACTGGCGAGACCCTCACCCTCCCTTCGTCGATAGCCTTCCGATCCATCGGGTACAAATCCACTCCTCTGCCCGAGTTCTCAGACATCAACATCCCCTTTGACGAGCGTCGGGGGATCATCAGCAATGACGGCCGCGGCCGCGTGCAGCACGAGGAGCGCACCCGCGGGGCGGAGATGTCTCACGGTAGTTTTCCCGGGCTGTACTGCGCGGGGTGGGTCAAGACAGGTCCGACGGGAGTGATTGCTTCGACGATGGAGAACGCATTTGCGACGGCCGATGCGATCATTGAGGACTGGGTGAGCAGGACGCCATTTTTAAATGTGGATCGGAAGGTGCATGGGTGGGAAGGGGTGAAGAATGAAGTGCTGAGCAGCGGGGATGAGAAGAGGGTGGTTGATTGGCAGGGTTGGAGAAGGATTGATGAGGCGGAGAGGGATCGGGGGAGGGAAACGGGGAGGTCGAGGGAGAAGTTCACGAGGACGGGGGAGATGCTGAACGTTCTTGGGTAAGATACGAGAGGCTTAGCGCGTTGGGGTGAGATACCCTGAGCCTGGCTGGGATGGCTGTAGGATATCCAGTGTTTTTTTGTTGTATACTATGTAGCCAAATGGTTTGTACATGTTCTTCTCATTTTTTTATTTCATACAACATACATATCACAGGTATGACTACGCGCTTTTGAGCTTCTCGGTAAGCTCAGGCACCTTCTCGAACAAATCACCAACCAAGCCAACGTCTGCCACCTGGAAGATGGGTGCCTCGGGGTCCTTGTTAATGGCAGCAATGACCTTGCTGTCCTTCATACCCGCCAAGTGCTGGATGGCACCAGAAATACCAACAGCGAGGTAGAGCTGAGGAGCAACGACCTTGCCGGTTTGGCCGACCTGCAAGCTGTTGTCGGCATAACCGCTGTCGACGGCCGCACGGGAAGCACCAATGGCGGCGCCGAGAGAATCAGCAAGGGGGAGCATGATCTTGTCGAACTCCTCCTTGGACTTGAGACCGCGGCCACCAGAGACAACCTTCTCGGCGGTCGAGAGATCGGGGCGATCCGACTTGGCAAGGTCCTCGGAAACCCACTCAGTGGTGCTCTCAGCCTTGGGGTCGACACCATCCTCAACGGCAGCAGAGCCGGAACCGATAGCGGCAGGGGCGAAAGCGGTACCGCGGACGGTGATGATCTTGATGGGGTCGGTGGACTCGACGGTCGCAATGGCGTTACCGGCGTAGATGGGGCGCACAAAGGTGTTCTCGGACTCGACGGCGGTGACATCAGAGATCTGCTGGCTGTCGAGGAGAGCGGCGACGCGGGGCATCAGGTTCTTGCCGAAAGCGGTCGCGCTGGCGAGGATATGGGTGTAACCGCCCTGCTTGATGTTCTCAACCAGGAGAGGAGCGTAGTTCTCGGGGAGGCCCTGTTGGACAAAACGAGTTGCGCCGTGTTAAGTCAACCGATGCACAAACTGACGACAGCCGGGCGCATAACCACCAACCTTGTCGTAGGCGCCGTTCTCGACGGCAATGACCTTCTCGACACCCTCAACCTTGGCCGCCTCCTCGGCAACGGCCTTCACATTGCTGCTGGCGATGAAAGCATGGATGGGACCACCGAGCTTCTGGGCCGCGGTAACGGCGCTGAGGGATCCCGGGTTGAGCTTGCCATCTCTTTGCTCGAGGACGGCGAGGGCGGACAGTAACCTGCGGAGCGCGGCGGGGGATCTGAGGGTAGTGGAGGCGGTAGTGAACCGGGGACGAGTCAGGGCCGAGAACGCCCGAGCACCGGCCGACAACATTGTGTATGGATTTGGGTATGTGGATGGAACGGCGTCCGGAGGGCGGTTCGGTGGTCGGAGGAGCTGGAAAGTTGTATCGGAGTCGAATATAGATCTAGTTGATCTGATCTCGACGACTGACTGTGGAGCGACGAAGGAACGGAGACGGGGGACGGAGGACGGGGAACGGGGATCGATCGGGGACCCGGTGACTGGGTGAGCAATGAATCGATGCCAATGACGCTTCAATGGATCGACGTGTAGGCCTACGACGGCCCGAGGTACGGCAGTATGCAACTGAAAGTAGGTGGGTCAATGGCGACCCCCAGGTCCGGGGCCGCTATGGAAAGGTAGCACACAGCGCTACAGCAGGTCAACCCCTTGTAGCTTCAGCAAAGAAACAGCGACTATCGGCCAAAAGCGGGCGGGGTGGTGGGCAACTTCTTGGCGGGGAACAGCCCAGCTGAAATTCACAGTTTCCATGCAGTGTACCTAGACGAGAGGTAGGCATGTGGAGAAACCATGAATATGTGGCTAACAAAAGTGTAAAATGTGGCTTGTGCCTCAGTCAAGACTGGGTGACGCCGTCTGAAACTAACTCATCCGGAAGTGGCTGGTCTCTCGGATCTTCACGTGACCGGTCCCTTCTCACTGAGCTCTGGCCTGCCAACTGAAGGGACGCATTGAGGTGAGCTGCGGCGGGCACACGCCTGCCTGCTGTCAACTCAGCAGCTGGGCCAATTCACTTCACCTTGCGTGGCCAGGCGCGAAATTCATTTGTTGCATTTTCTCCAACGCGACGACATCACGAACAGTCCCCCCTCCCCGGACAAGACCCATCGCAACTACAAATACTTTTGCGCCCCAAACCATCGAGTTCGATTTCCCTTGTAATACGAGATTGGCCCTTTACAACTTCACTAGCAAATACAACGCCACACAAATCAATTGCGTCCATCTTCATCCGCTCCCTCGCCATCGTTCAAAGCCCAAAGCAGCCGCCGCGTGTTTGTTCGCTCACCTCATCCTCCTGCTATCTTAGTCGCCGTCGCCGCCATGGAGGAGGGATCCGTTAACTACGGCACGCCCAACAATGGCGCGTCGCCAAGTGCGAATCCTATTCTAGCACAGCCACCTTTGCCAGACAGCACCGCTGGCAACCAGAGCGAAGGTAAAGCCCGTCTCTGCCCATTTCCCTTGAGACATCCCTGGCTATCGCATGTCGATCTTGTAGTTTAGCGCATTTTCTAACTGCGGTTGTGGCGCGTTCAGATGTACAGATGGGTGAAGGCCCCGAACCAACCATCAAACAAGATGACAGCACGCCGGCGCCCGGTGCTGCATCCGCCACTCCTTTAGATGCCTCCGAAGGTGCCGTCGTCGCGGCAACTGCCCCCGAAGACGAAGAGATGGGTGATGCGCCCAAGGAAGAGACCGCTCAGAATGGTGATGGCGCCAGCGCCAACGAAGGCTCCGGCGATGTCGCCAAAACAAAAGAGCAGATCGGCAATGCTGCGCGAGAGCATGTCATATCACAGACGCACGCCATTATTCTTCCCAGCTACAGCACCTGGTTTGATCGGAACACTATTCACAATATCGAGAGGAAAGCGCTGCCAGAGTTCTTCAACAACAGAAACCGTAGCAAGACGCCTGCCGTATACAAGGACTATCGCGACTTCATGATCGACACCTACCGACTGGTGCCATACGAGTACCTCACTGTCACGGCTTGCAGACGTAACTTGGCTGGTGATGTTTGCGCCATCATGCGCGTCCATGCTTTCCTTGAACAGTGGGGTCTCATTAACTACCAAGTGAGCTTCTACCGCTTCCCGCCATCAGCCTTGTGTCCATGCTGACCTTGTTGAACAGGTTGATGCCGACCAGCGGCCATCGCATGTCGGCCCCCCCTTTACCGGTCATTTCAAGATCATTGTCGACACCCCTCGTGGTCTTCAGCCATGGCAGCCCGCTGCGGACCCTGCCCTCGTCGAAGGGAAGCCCAGCAAGGACACCGAAGCGAAGGCTACCGCCACACCTGTACCCAAGAACGAACAGACTCTCGAGTTGGGACGCAACATCTACGAGGCCAATGCCAAGAACAACAAGTTGAACAAGACCAATGGAGAGACCCCGGCCGCTAACGGCGCGTCGGAAGCCGATGCCCTTACCAAGGCACCTATCGCCAAGGTGATTTGCTGCAACTGCGGCATTGACTGCACTCGGATCTACTACCACAGCTCACAGGCCGATGTTAATTCGAAGACGAAGTACGACATGTGCCCCAGCTGCTACCTGGAAGGCCGTCTTCCAGCCAACCAAACCAACGCCAGTTACACCAGGATGGAGAATCCGACATACACCTCGATCCTCGACCGAGATGCGCCCTGGAGCGATGCCGAGACTCTCAGGCTTTTGGAGGCGCTCGAAAGGTACGACGATGACTGGGGTGAGATCGCTGAGTACGTCGGAACGAGGACGCGCGAGGAGTGCGTGCTGCAATTCCTGCAGCTGGATATTGAGGACAAGTATCTGGAATCCGAGAAGTTGGACGCTCCTGTTGGGCTACAAATGCTGGGCAGTCACGGAGGGCAGCTTCCGTTCAGCCAAGTTGACAACCCGGTCATGTCTGTTGTCGGATTTCTCGCCAGCCTTGCGGATCCGACCAGCACAGCAGCCGCTGCCGGGAAGTCGGCAGAGCTTCTCAAACAAGGACTGCGCAACAAGCTTGAAGGTGGGGCTGAAAGTACAGAGTCGGAGGATAAGGGCAAAGAGAAGGAGAAGAGTGGCGACTCGATGGAGGTGGATATCAGGCAGGAGACTACCACAACTACAACTACCGTTTCCACAACCACCACAACAACCAAGACATCGGCTTTGGCGAACATCCCGCTTGCGACTATGGGAGCGAGAGCCGGCGGCCTTGCCTCGCACGAAGAGAGGGAAATGACCCGCCTTGTATCGGCAGCGGTGAACGTGACATTGGAGAAGATGGAATTGAAGCTCAAGTACTTCAACGAGATGGAGGCGATCCTGCAAGCCGAGAGGCGAGAACTCGAGCGCGCGCGCCAGCAGTTGTTCTTGGACCGCCTATCATTCAAGAAGCGGGTACGGGAGGTTCAAGAAGGGCTCAAGGCGGCCGCTGCGGTTGGTGGAGAGCAAGGCGTCAAGTTGGCCCAAGAGGCGTTGACGGACGGGCAGCGGATGAGCTTCCACGCGCCACCGGCGGTAGGATCAGTTCAACCCCTGAGCGCAGAAGGCCAGGTGAAGACATACGAGGCATGAGTCGCCTCCAGAATCGGGTTTGTTTGAAAAACGTGTAACGGTTCTACCAGCGGAAATTGGTACAAGTGTTGTATAATGTTACTACTAGAAGTATTACTTGCTGCTACCGCTCTCCGTGTGTTGGTGGGTGGGTGGGTGGGTGGTCGTGGCAGTGCCTAGTCATCCATTCTGGATTTTGATGTTACAGAAGGGAATGACCACCGTCCAAATGTTAAACGTTCCCATTTTCCCTATTGGTTCTCGGTGTTACAGGTATTGACATTGGGTATTAGGAGTTATGTGTTTTTTTTGCTTGGTTATTCGGCTACACAAGATTGACATTGGGCTCTTCGGTTGTTGCATCGAGAGGCTGTCTGGGGCGAGAGATCAAGCTCATGTATGATGTAGCGTACGAGGAAAAGGAATCAGAAGTTATCTAGCCACGAATTGAAGTCTGAATCCAAAGCCACAATAACTCAACCCCATACGCCAGCTTTTTAACAATTCGTGATGTTCACAGATCAACATCAGGGATTCTCCAATTACGAATGTTCAACACGTGCAACTCAACGTGGAAGCGCGGCAAGAACTCAAACAAAAAAAAACCATAAGCTTTTGCGTCCACGTGCCGTTACATTGACGACCAACAAATCGAATTTCGTAAAATGTGGAAATTCTGCAGCCTTCTGTGTCATCTCTGTGTGTTATTTCCATTCTTTGTGGTGTTGACCCTGCAGCCCGCTCCAACTGTTGTTGCCAAGTTGGATGACATGTGAAAGCCTCCCTTCCCCCAAGCGAAACCTCAGCTGACCAGTCATATGCCGTCTCTCAGACGTTCTCATGTCAGGCATCCGCTAACCCGCAGAGACCCGGCGCAACCCTGAGGTGGGCAAGAAAAAGGTGAAGTGGAAAAGTGCGTGGTGACGTGACTTGTTGTGGCTTCCATTTCACAGCACTGGACTGACTGACTGATAATTTGGGGAGACAGTGAGTGAAAATGAACGCGGAAGTGGATAATTATGGATGAAGATGAATAGGAGGACAGCATGTCAGTCTGTCAGCAGCAAGCACAGTTCGTCGGCGATCGGAAGGGATGTTAAATGTGCATGTGACTTCCACTTGAAAAGTCAGCAGGAGAGAAAGGTTGAGTGAGGCACACTCTGTTTCTGCGAGCCGGACATATGGATGAGTTTCTTTGCTCTGGTGTTTGTGATGCGCACCAATCCGATGAAGATCAACTTTGATTAAAACTCATCTGGGTTCAGTTCGTTGGGAAGACATCCACCCACCACCACCGGCAAAAACGTGGGGTTGAAGTTTGGCGGCCCTCTTGGCTTTCTTTCCTGTTCTAGGCCGGGACTTGTCAAATAAAAGAGGTGACCAGGGTAGCCAGCCCAGACCTTACGTAAGCGGGCCACGCTGGCATTACCTCGATACTAGATTTTCTGAGTGAGGGATTTCCCCAATACAGAGCTCCATACAATATACAGTCTACACCCTCTATTGAATTAATACCTCTACTCGTGCCTGTATTCTATAATTAAGAGTTTTATATACAATAATTACCAGTTAAAGCAATCCGGGTAAATATAGTACAATAATTACCTACCGAAGTAAATAAAGTAATACAATACGGTAATATTTACCTTTATCGATTTTAAGACTATTAGTAAGGTTATCTTTAATAAATCCGAAGACTAGTATTTCTAGGAGAAAGGATTTAAAGATAAGGCTTTTAATAAGAAGCTCTAGTCTTTTATTTACCCGGATTTCAAGAAGCGAATCCCCTAGCCTACTACTCCTATTAAACCGCTAGTTACTAATTTTCAAGAACCCCTTCAGAATATTTAAATCTAGTAATAGATCTTTAATATTACGGAGGTAAATAACGGCCCCCCGGTAGTTAATACCCGGCTATCTTAAACTACCTAGTCGATTATAGTCCTAGCCCGGACTTTAATATTTATTTAAGTTTTAATTCCTCTCAATTTATCTATAAAGGTTTTATTTATTATTAAGCGCTTAAGCTTTACGTTTAAATCTAATTTCTGCGACTATAAAACGGCTTTAGCCAATTACTGCTATAAAAAGAAGTATTAGGATAAATCTATTACTAATATTAATAATATTAAAAATTAGATAAAAAAGTATATTGTTAAAAAGTTTTATTTAACCTACTTCCTAAAAACTGAAATTATTACCGGTTAGTATAATAAATTCTATATATCAATTAGCTATAACCTAATTAGAATTCGAAACGACGCCTATATTAAATATTAGGAGAAGGTCCGCCTTATTTATACCCTAAAGAATTAGATTACTTAATCTAAAGAATAGGAGGGGGTTATAACTATTAATTAATATTATAATATTAATAAATATATTAGCCTTGAGAATTAGTATTAAAACTTCCTCTATATAGTAGATAAATTCCCTAGTTCTCTATTTATTACTTAAGCTATAGTATATTACTAAATTAAAGATAATAAATTTTATACTTTTATAGATATAGCCCGGGAGTTTAAGTAAGCGGTTCTTAAAGTATTTCTATTAAATAAAGGTCGTTCCTAAATCTATAAGGGTAGTACATTTAGAATAGTAATTATATATACCGAACCTAGTAGGGACGCTTTTAATAACCCCTAGAATAATAAAAGTAAAAGGCCGGCCGGTAATTATTAAAATTATTAAAATTATAATAAATAATTAAAGAAGGCTTGTTTTACTTATAAATATATAGATTATAAACTTGAATACTACTAGTATATTATTTTAGCGAACTAAATGGAAGACTTTAGAGAAAATTAATATATATATAAGCAAATTAATAAGAATTATTAAAAAGACCCTAAATTTATAAATAAAATCCAAAAGATTTTACAAAATAATACCGTTAAGAAAATTAATAAATCCTATTAAAATAATATTAGTAGTTTTTAATTTAATAGCTAGTAGGTCGGTAATATATACTACGAAGCGAATTTCTTAATACTAAAACCCTATAAAAATAAATTAAACTACTTATTAAGGGATTTAATAATTTTTAAATTAAGTATAATAATTTATATTTTTAATAAAGTTAATCAATTTAAAGGTTTGAAACCCGTGAGAGAAGAAAATTACATTTAAGCGGGAGATAAATCTATTATAATCGAAGGATATAGTTCGGTCTATTTAATATTAAATAATAATAAAGGATCCCCTATTAGTCTTAAATTTAACGATGTTGTACTTATACCCGGAATAGTGTATAATTTAGTATTTTCAAAAAGGTTATTAGAAAAGGGACTATATTAGGATCAATTATTTAATTTAAGGTACCTTCGCTTCCGCTTAAATAATAACTATCTTTACTATCTCTTTTTAAAATTTAATTAATTTATATTAGAATATATACTCTTCGAAATATATACTAACTAGTCCTCTTTCTATATATAATCTCACCAATTTACTAGTAAAATTACTAGGAAGCTTTAAGAGGGTAATACTTTACGTTAGTACCTTCACTTTAATTACCCGGAATTAGAAACTTTAATTTAATTAATAAATAAAAAATATAAAATATACTTAAAGGGCCCCAATCTTATTTATTACAATTCCTATACGGTAACTGAAATAAAGCGCTAAGTATATAGAGAGGTTTATAATACGCCGGAAAGTTCTAATCTCTACTTCGCTATCGATTTCTTTAATTATCCCCTAATTAAAATCCCCGGTGGAGGTATAATATTAAATTTAATAGTTATTATAGATTACTAATTCAAGAAAGTATAATTGTATTATCTACCGGATTAAATAGCGGACTCGATTATTATTATACTAATATCGTTATTTAATAGTTTTAAATTTCATTTCTAAATCCGACTAGAGGTAGTCGAATATAATAATAAAATAATTATAAATAAACCTTATATTACTACCTTCTTAATAAAGCGAAGTACGGTTTTCGAGCCCTCGGTTCTATATACTTAAACATAGAACGGCGGCGCCGAACGTTTGGGGGGTATAATTAGGGAAAAGTCAGCGGTAATAAGAGAATTAATAAATTTACTATTGTTACGAGGCTAGCGCCTAGGGATATGTGTTTGCCTGGCGTGTAAGCTAGGCGTGCCCTCTAGTTGGGTATATGGGCTAATTAGCTACCGTTAGCCGTTTTAGCGCTAAATGTACTACGTACTATTAAGTATATCCCTCGGGAGCCGCACGGGCTATATTTTTAGCCTTAGTATTTCTAATACCTTTAATACCTACCATATTTTGTATATTTAGTTAATAGTTCTATACCAGCTATACTAGCATAGAACCTCCACCTCTTTATTGGTTATTTCAAACTCTTTTTAAGGCTTACCTACGTATATACTTTGTAAATCCTTTATATTATAACCGACCTTCTTTTCAATTTTTTTCTAACTCCCTAGCAGTTTTTAATATATTCGCTACCGTACCGATCTTCTCTAGCTGCCGAAGAGTACTCCAACTGCTAACCCCCTTTTTTTACCTTATTATACTACTATAGCCTTAATTCCGTAGGCTTAGAACGCTTCTGAATATTAATAGTAGTTTACTATAGTATTTAAATTCTAGTTAATAAATTGGCTACTTTAAAAGCTTCCGGAACCGAGTCCTTTAGTATTTTGAAACTAGTACTCCCGTACCTTAATAAATATACTAGCAATAAAAAAGAGCTAGATTCGTAGATTTATACGGCCGAGGCTAAACTTTATATTAACGGCTGCACTATTAATAATCTAGAGGCCTAATTCTACTACCTTTACTTTAGCCTTTTACCTACTGTCTATTAGATTCTCTTTTCCTTTATACAATCTCCAGCCAACTAAACACCAGCCGGCCTTCTCGAGAAGCTCCGGGTTAATTACGGAGAAGTTAATTAAAATAAAAAAATTAGCCTTAAGCTCTTTACCTTATAATAGAAGTTTTGAAAATCTATATCTTACTTCCTTATCCGCTTTAAAGAAGTCCTTTACCGAATTAAAGTTAATATATAGCTAAATTAGGCTATTATTAATTTATTAATATCCTCCTTAAACGACGAGTAGTTCGAGCGCCTCCGTAAACGGCCGGAAGTTCTAGACTCCTATTCGGAGCTTTATACATTTTTGAAACGTTTTAATAGTAATAACTTTCTTAGGGGGAGTAGTATAGAGCACTCTAATACCGCCGTCTATATTAATAAAAGGGAACTGATAAATATTGCTGATACCCGGGCTCGGCCTACCCCGGTAGGGAATTCTAGTAATTATAGTAGTAACAATCTAATAGAAATATAATAATAAAAATAAAAGAAGAAAGGTACTTATATAATTTACGGCTCACCCTCCTATTAGGCTAATAAGTACCCAAGTAAGAAGGTCCAAATTTAATATATTTGGATACTCGAATTAGTTAGAAGCCCGGAGGAAGATAACGAAATTAATAATAATAATAAATAATAAGTATAAATATTAGCCTAATAAAACCTAATAAATACTAGGGCTCCCTATAAATTTAGCCGAACTTTAGAAATTCCTAGCCCAGGAAGGCTATATATACCCTACTTACGCATTAATAGTAGCGAATCTTATTAAAAATATATATACTAAATACTACTATAACTATAGAAAAAGGCCGGTACTATACAAATCCGATAATAAAGTCGGCAGAGTGGTAATCTTTACAATTAAATAGAACTAAATATTATAAGGCATTTCAAAGCTTCAACAAGGAGCTTAGGGGTACCCGGCGTAGTAGCCATCACACAATTCGAGGGTATAGCTAGTATTAGTATATACGTAAAAGATAAGTATTAAGGTAATTAATAGGACTTTCTTAGGGAGATATACTTAATTAATTTTATCGTTAATTATTTATTTAATCGTTACTCTTTTATATAAACCCGGGTAGTTAAGAGTTCTTAGGAGTGCTTAGGAGTACCGGAGGTACTAGAGCGCCTATATTCTTTCTTATATATAGCATTTCTAACCATTTTTCGAAGGGAGAAGTAGGAAGTAATATTATAGGGCTGGCGCCCAGGGATATATATTTACCTAGCATATAAGTTAAGCGTACCCTCTAATTGGGTGTACGGGCTAATTAGTTGCCATTAGCCGTCTTAGCGCTAGATGTACTGCGTGCTATTAGGTGCATCCCTCGGGAGCCGCACGGGCTACATTTCTAGCCTTAGCATTTCTAATACCTTCGATACCTACCGCATTTCGTATATTTAGCTGATAGCTCTATGCCAGCCATACTAGTATAGAACCTCCTCCTCTTTGTTAGTTATTTTAAGCTCTTTTTAAGGCCTACCTACGTATATACCTCGTAGATCCCTTATAATTATAAGAATTTTAGAGAGAGATAATAATAGTAGTAATATATTTATATAACTTAATTCTACAATAGGAATTTAATTAGAAATCCCTAGAAGAGCATTTTATCACATATATAATTAATTATAACGGCGGTTAGTAAAGACTAGTACTACAATTATCCTACTGTAAAATCTATAATTATAAAACTTTTACGCTTATAATTAATATCCTACGTAGTTAAAAACGGACCTAGAAGCTTAAACAACGTACTTAAGTAAAATATTTAGTCGGCTACTAATCTAATAATATTTATTATATTGAAAACCTATATATAAATTAATTAATTATAATAAGAAATATAATCTTTAATAAAGACAAAATCTTTATAAATGAAATTAAGAAACTCTATAATACCCTTAATATCTCCCTTAAAGAGTTGGCTATATAATTGAATAATATTTATTAATTAGAATTTAATATATCCGATCCGTTATTTACTAGAAGCGCCGAAAAAGAAGATAAAGAGATTAATCCGGTCATTAAATTCCTACTTACTACTAATAGTGCTATAATTTCTAAACTAACCGAATCTATATATATATAAAAGGAGGAATAAAGAGAGGGTATTGGAGCTCTATTATTAAAATTACGGCTATAAGACAATTAGTAAAATATAATAATAAATAAAGAAGAGGAGACGGGTTATTTTATTCCCTTAGAAAATTTAGTATTATTCCTTATTAATAGTCTTAGTACGTTACACCCTCAATAGAACTAGCTAATATATAATAAATACCTCTATTAAATTAAATCCTTTTTAATTACTTTAAATAAAATAAACGTTAAATTATACAATAGATAGCCTATCGATATGGAAACCTTTAACCGATTAAAACGTATAGCTATTAATAAAAAGGAGGAAGGAGAGAAGTTCTCTAACGATTTAAAATTAATTAGAAATATTATATAAATTATTATAATAACTTTAATACTTTAACTAATTTCTACTAACGAGAATTCCCTCTTCCTCCTCAGGTTTATAGAAATTTTAATTATTATCCGTTTAGTAATCTTTTCTATAAAACTAAGTAAAGATATATAAAGAATTATAAAGAGAAGAAATTCTAGGCGTAAATTGATAAGAACGAGTAGCCTACTAATTTAATTATTAAATTACTTAGCTCAATAGAAATGTATATATACAAATTCAATATAGAAGGGTATTACTTTAAATATAAAGCTCGTTTAGTAATTTAAAAAAATCAACAATTACGTAATAACGTACGAAAAACGTACGCTGCTACCCTCGCAATCCGATCCTTTAGGATTATAATAGTAATCGATACTTATTTCAATTTCGAACTCAAATAGTACAATACGGTTAATACCTTTATTAATATAGTACTAAACGAAATTATCTATATAAAGCTACCGCGCATTTAGGAATATAAGGGTAAAGTATTAAAACTACTATATATTCTATATAAGTTATAATATTCTCTACTATTTTAATAAAAAGAATTTACTAAAACTCTTATAGAAACTAACCTTACTCCTATCCCTATAGAATTATATATATTAATTAAAGAGAATATAATTGTTTTCTTCTACTTTAATAATATTATTTTCGCTTATAAACTAAAATACTCGCAATTAGTAGAGGGAATAATTATTACTCTTAAATAATACTATTAATTAACCAACAATTAAAATATTTAATAATTTTTAAGTATCGAGGTTATTCGAGACCGCCTATACCGTTTATTCTAACTATCCTAGCAAAAGTATATCTTCAAAATAATTAAAGGAATTAAATAGAGAAAAAACCCCTTAATACCCCTATAATAATTAAAAAATTTATTTCTTAACCTTAATCCTCTATATAGTATGTAATTAAATTATATTAATAAATAATCAGTATAGTCTTATACTTTACTATAATTACTAGACCCAATATTACTTTTATATTATCCTAATTAATTCGCTTCCTAACTAACCCCGGACCAGTTTATTACTTGGTAGTCAAGCGAATAAAGGTATACCTTTATAGTACTAATTATTATACCCTCCAATTAAAAGAAGGTAATAAATTTAAAATTTATATTAATATATCCTTTATTAATAATACTAACGACCGAAGAAGCTTATAAGGATTTACAATATAATTATTTAGTAGTATAATCGATTAGTATATTAATAAATAAAATATAGTTATTATTTTAATAACCGAAGTAGAATTATTATTCTTCGCTTAAGAAATAAAGAAAGGTATATAGGCTAAAAGGCTCTTTAATTCCCTTACCTTTCAATTTAGGATTGAAGTTATTCCCCTCGATTATAATAATAAATAGACGATACACTTTATTACTAAAGAGAATTCTAAACTCTAAACTAAGTTTAAATATATTAATATTTACAATTATTAATTTAAAGAAGGCTAATAATACAACCTTATTAATATATACTACATATCTACCGGTAAAATAATTACCGATAGATTTACTAAAGCGTTCGATGCGCGTAAGTATTAAGAGTTTATAAAGTAATTTAATATAATAAATATTAAAAAGAAATAAAGAGAGAGAAGGGAATTAGTAATAATAGAAGCAAGCTATTTAATTGTAATCGACGAAGAGGGTTAGCTAAAGAGAGCGATTAAGGGATAAAAATCTAAGAGAGTATTATTATAAGTATAAATAGCCTTCCTATATTATACGGTTGAGATAACCTCTAAAAATTGAGAGGTACTAATATAGTAATTCAATTATATAAGGAGAAAAAAGGAAAAAAGCAAAAAGATTAGTCCCAGTAAAATTTGAACCTACGACCTTTGGGTATATTATCTAGAGGTAATCCGTTAATTATACTTTTAAATATATTTAAGAGATAGTAGACGGATAGTTAAAAATAATATTCCAACGCTCTAACTACTAAACTATGGAACTTAGTAGTTTAATTATTAAAAAGGGTACTATTAACCTTCCTTATTAATAGAAAAGGGAATAAACAATACCTTTAAAGGTAATTATTAGAAAAGGAATAGGAAGGGTGTAGAATCTATAAATAATTTTAAAGACAACAGCCTCTTTAAATTCTAACTCAATTGGGGAGGTGTATTAGATAAAAGAGGTAACTAGGGTAGCTAGCCTAAACCTTACGTAAGCGGGCCACACTAGCATTACCTCGATACTAGATTTTCTATATAAGGGATTTCCCCAATACAGAGCTCTATACAATACACAGTCTGCACCCTCTACTGAATCAATACCCCTGCTCGTGCCCGTATTCTACAGGACTCAAGCTCACTGGGCCTGAATTGGGGAGAGAGTTTCTTGGCAATCGTCAATGCCACTGCCGTCGGCTACTTTGAGCCTCGGCTCGAGGGGTAAATGGGGTCAGCCAGTGGGTCACTCGGGCAAGCGCATCCACTTTTTTTTGTTCATTGTACAGTACCTCTGTCGCCTACGTAGTGACGGTAGTCTACGGCGTATGCTCGGCCTCTCATATCATCTCAGCGGCCTATGTAGATAGCGACGGAATGTGTAACTGCCCCACGTTTTTTGTTCCTCCCAATCCAATCCCAGTTCAACGGGCAGTTGGAGAAACTAGAGAGACGGGAGATGGGGGAATGGGGAGAGAAGAACGTGCGGGCGGAAAGATCCCCGCGAAGCGGGTACACACTACACAGACGGGTACATCCCTAGGGAGATAGGATGGAATGAGAACAGACAGGTACCACGACTGCGGAATCAAGCACAGCAAGCATCACGGACCACTATCATGGGATCTGATCTGAAGAAACAGATGGGACATGGTCGACGACATGGTGAGCGGAGGATACCGTAGCCTGACACTGGCTCTCAGTTGGGGTAGGATTGGTGAGATCTACTATGTATCTCTTTCAGTTTTGGAGACAAAGCCTCGGCCTGCAGAGATATACATGCCCTCAAGGTACCCTACAATAAGTCCGGCCAAGGTTTCATGTCGGTGGTGGTTTGTCTCCCGTGCCCCGGTCCCCCCCCCCGTCTTGCCCGTCTCCATCGACAACCATCCCCCCATGGGCCACCTCCGCGAGTAAACAATATCCACGAGACAAGCCCAAAAGTGTCCACTTGTTCCGACTTCCGAGCTACCGAGTTGTAGTCGGCAGCACCCCTCAAGGTGTACATCAAACCCACCGCCTCCACGTCTGCCTCATAACTTGCCTCGCCTCCCGCGTCTGCCTCACTGCCCTGCTTTCTCTTTTTATTCTTTTTCCCTTTTCCGCCTCCCGTTCCCGTCTTCACTACTTGCTATTCTTCTTCCTCTTCTTCTTCTTAGCTCCACCATTGTCCGTGGTTATCGAGTAATGTTGGCTTCCATTGTGCGATCTGAGGCTCGGTCTACTACGCTTAGACACCTCTTTAGACAACCAACCTCCGCTGCTATTACCCCTCTTGTAAGTCATGGATGGTTTCCCTTCCTTGCTGCGCGCACGCGACTGACTGACGACCTTTCTCTCCTTCAGAGAATCTCCGCCATGGCGCAAACAAGGAAGAACAGCTCCCTCCCCGCCGGCTATGTCGAGGACAAGTCCAAAGGCCCCATGCTCCGCTTCCAGGAGTCTCTCCCCCGTCTTCCCGTCCCTACCCTCGAGGAGACGGCTGCCCGCTACTACCAGTCTTTGAAGCCCCTTCTCAGTCCCCAGGAGCTCGAGAACAGTAAGAAGGCCATTGACGCCTTCATTGCCCCCAATGGCCCTGGTCGCAAGCTCCAGGAGAAGCTCGTAGCCCGTCGCGAAGACCCCAAGCACAAGAACTGGCTCTACGAGTGGTGGAATGATGCGGCCTACCTCTCCTACCGCGACCCCGTTGTCCCCTACGTCAGCTACTTCTACTCTCACCGCGATGACCGCCGCCGCCGCGACCCTGCCAAGCGCGCTGCTGCCATCACCACTGCTGCTCTCGAGTTTAAGAAGATGGTCGACCAGGGCACTCTCGAGCCCGAGTACATGAAGAAGCTCCCCATCTGCATGGACTCCTACAAGTGGATGTTCAACGCCAGCCGCGTTGCTGCCAAGCCCGCCGATTACCCCGTCAAGTTCAGCGCCGACGAGCACAAGTACATCCTCGCCATCCGCAAGAACCAGTTCTACAAGATCTACCATGAGGTTGGTGGCAAGCAGCTCAACACCGCTGAGCTCGAGCAGGCCTTCAAGCGCGTCTACGAGCTCGCCGCCTCGCGCGCCCCCGCTGTCGGTGCTCTCACCTCCGAAAACCGCGACGTCTGGACCGACGCCCGCGCTACTCTCCTCTCCGCCGACCCCAAGAACGCCAAGGCTCTCGAGGCCATTGAGGCTTCTTCCTTCGTCGTCTGCCTTGACGATGCCGCCCCCGTCACCCTCGAGGAGCGCGCCCACCAGTACTGGCACGGTGACGGCCAGAACCGCTGGTACGACAAGCCTCTCCAGTTCATCGTCAACGACAACGGCACCTCGGGTTTCATGGGCGAGCACAGCATGATGGACGGCACGCCCACTCACCGCCTCAACGACTTCGTCAACGACGTCATCTTCAACAACAAGCTCGACTTCTCTGACCCTTCGGTGCGCTCCAACCTGCCCGAGCCCGAAGCCGTCAAGTTCAACGTCACCAAAGAGGTCCAGGCCGAGATCGACCGGGCCATTACTGACTTCAACAACGTCATCGGCCAGCACCAGCTCGCGGTGCAGGCCTTCCAGGGCTACGGCAAGGGCTTGATCAAGAAGTTCAAGTGCTCCCCCGACGCCTACGTGCAGATGATCATCCAGCTGGCCTACTACAAGATGTACGGCAAGAACCGTCCGACCTACGAGTCGGCCGCCACCCGCCGCTTCCAGCAGGGTCGCACCGAGACGTGCCGCTCCGTCAGCGAGGCCAGCGTGGCCTTTTGCAAGGCCGCCAACGACGCGAGCGTCGACGACAAGACCAAGGTCGAGCTCTTCCGCAAGGCCATTGACTCCCACCTCGAGTACATCTCGGCCGCCTCGGACGGCAAGGGCGTCGACCGCCACCTGTTTGGCCTCAAGCGCCTGCTCGAGCCCAATCAGGAGGTTCCCGCTCTGTACCAGGACCCCGCCTACGGCTACTCGAGTTCGTGGTATTTGTCTACTTCTCAGCTGAGCTCCGAGTTCTTCAACGGATACGGATGGAGCCAGGTTATCGACCAGGGATTCGGTATTGCTTATATGATCAACGAGAACAGGTTAGTTGCTCCACCCCTTCCATTTCCCGCATACATGACATCAGATGAAAATGCTAACATGTGACACTTTCACAGCCTCAACTTCAACATCGTCTCCAAGGGCCTCGGCTCCGACAGGATGAGCTACTACCTCAACGAGGCCGCCAACGACCTCCGCGATCTCCTTATCCCCACTCTGGAGGCTCCCAAGTCCAAGCTCTAAGCTATAAGCTGTAGGCTTTGGGCTAGGGCATGGGAAGTTGAGAAACGTGAAAAGAAGAGGAAGGAAAGGAAATGAAAGGCATGACATGAGTTTTGGATAAGGAAAAAGATACATAGAATCCGGAAGGCGGATACAAGGGAAGAAGAAGCAGAAGAACAAGGAAGAACAGTAGCATGCATGTTGTACCAGTCCATTTTAGCTATATATCATGATGTCTCTTTTTTTTTTTTGTCCTTTTTTTTTTCCTGTTTTCTTTTGTTTGTTTCAACTTCATATATACCATCTGTTTCTGCATCTGGTTCAGGTAGTTTTCCCTGACGGGGAGGAGGGTCAATATTAAGTGGCATATATATCTGAACAAAATTTGCATCAAGCCCCCGTATTCACCATATCTTGTGAAGCCGTACAATATGTCGATACACCGTGATAATGTTGTTGAAGACTCTTTCGCTGCGGATATTGTCCACCTTCTTAGGATGTGTTCACACAAAGACTTTGCGAACCATTCACTAAGCTGGCTGTCAGGTCCTACTCACTTTAAGTAGGTGCTTATATCCGCTTTTAGGACTACCTCCTTAGATGTTGTACAAGAGAAAGGGGTTGTCAATAGATTCTTTCTAACCTCTTGCTACTAACCAATAACCAATGAAACCACCGCCTGCCGCTCAGCTCAACTTCTTTCCTCCCCATCCCTATAACCTTCCTTATACGTTCTCCAACTCCTCATTTCGCTCTTGAGCTTCAGCGTACCTACAATATCCTTTCATCCAATCCTTACCTATACACGAATCAGATGTATCCTCTCACTTCCAAGCACTCAACCCAGCCCAAGGATCACCCCCTCCCCCTCCCTGCTGCTGATACAGCTGCTGTTGCGGCGGCGGCTGTCCCCAACCCCCTTGCTGCCCCTGTGGCCCCTGCTGCCCCGACCCCGGCCTTCCAATATTCGGATTACCCATGGCACCAGCATAATACTCGTTCCCGCCGTAATGCACTGTTTGCTGCGGACCCAGCGGCGGGGGTCCCGGAGGCGGCGGAGGTGGGACGAAGCCTGGAGGGACGTAGCCTCCTGGCTGCGATTGCTGCGATTGTCCACCCTGAGGATTCAGTGCCGAAGGGTTACCGTACGTCGTCAAGCTATAAGGGCGGGATTGGGCGAAGGAGGTTTGCGTCGGTGGCGGAGAGGCGGGGTGGCGGCCGGGGCCGATGTTAAAGCTTGTTTGGTTCGGAGGTGGGGAGGCGGGGCCGGGGATGCGGCCAAGGGAGCTGGGGTTGTACTGTTGATAGGGGGTCTGTTGCTGGCCCCCGGGGTTGTGGGGAACTTGTGTGGCTGGCGGCGAGGCGGGATACTGGGTAGAAAAGTTGGACTTTTGGTAGGCTGACAGTGGCGTGTTGGAGACAGCTGCTGGAGCGAATGATAAGGGAGCGGGCGTAGGTCGGCCTCCTGATCCCGATGAAGGCTTGGGGGAGGTCGGTGATGGGTCCATCGACATGCGCTCCATGAGATTCTTCAACCGCTCTTGTTCCAGCGCGGCGTGGGAGCTCTTGTTGGCAGCCCGGTCCTGCTCGATCTGGTTGAGAAGCTGGGCACCCTCTGCTCTACGGTTATTGACGAACGCCTCGACGTTCTTCTCCAGGCTCTCGGCCTCCTGTCGCATATCCTTATACCAGTTCTTGGCACTCTGCAGACCCGCCTCAAGGTCCAAGAACTCTTGGTAGGCACGCTTGTACTTGTTGATAACGGAGGTACGCGATCGTTGCACCGACTCGTATCGGCTTTGGTCGGCACGCACTCGCTTGTCCTGAAGGAGATTGTTGAATGTTACTGTAAGCTCCCTCATGAGAGCAGCCTGCTTGTGTGAAGCTTGCACGAGGCGGTTCTGATGAGGCCTGAACTTCTCCAGTTCCTGTTGGAAGAGTTGCTGCTCATAGTTTGCAATCGACTTCTTGTTGAGAATAAGAATTTGGGAAATATCATCACTGTGCGCCTGTTGTTTTGTCAGCTCTTGATGAACTACACACGACTCTTCATCGTGATCAACATACCTTTTGCTTCAGATCCTGTAGTACCTGCAGACGCTCCTTCTTCACCAAGCTGAGCTTCTTCAGAATATCTTCCACCTTTTGGATCTGCTCAACCACACTCGGGCCACCGTCATCAAAATCGGCCTCCAAAAGGTTAGGTTCCACGGTGGCGGGGCTATTCGGGTTTGACTTTCGCGACTTCCTGACTGCTCTCTGGAACAACTCATCGATCTCTCCATGCTGCGCGGCCTGGCGCATCTCGTCCAACTCGTTTTCGTTGGCTCTAAGCTTTGTCGCGAGCTGCCCATCACTCTTCGCTGCCACTTCCAAGGCCTCCCTATACCTCCTAATGTCCGTTCTGAGCGTAGTGGTCAACCGCGAACTCGGCTGCTGGGTCCATTCCGCATCGTACTTGGAACGCATCTTCTCACACACGCTTTCCTCCATATCCAACTGCCTGCTACTCTTATCCAGTATTGTTGAAATGGCCTGCTTTTCGGTATGAAGATATTCGAAAATCCTGTGAGGGTTTTCGTGATCCGCGACATCCACACACCATGTCCTAAAGTCTTCGTCAGGAAGGATATCCTGATCGAACCCTCCCTTCAAAACCTGAAGAGCGCCCGGAAGCCTGAGATAGTCCAGGCTAGCCGCCATCTCGCTGTTTGCGGTTTCCACTCTTTCCGTCTCTGCTCTCACCAGCTTGGCCTTCTCTTCATCGTACAAGCTAGCCGATTCGGTAACCGCAAGAGGCACAATTTTCGCGAATAGATCGGGGCCGGTAATCCGTTGAATATCCTGACCGGCATATAGCTCGCTAACGGGTATCGGTTTTGCAGCCGGCAGCTTGGGGACCGGTGCAACGCTGGCCTCGGCAGGTACGGGTTGATGGTAGATCATGTCATTTTCCTTGTTGAGTTCCTCCAATTTTTCCTTGACAGTTGCGAGGTGTCTTTTGGTCGCATCTGCCAGGATGTGGCCACAGTCGGAGGTCAAATTCGAGTTTGGGGGCACTGAGGTAGGAAAACTGTGTGCCATCTTGTTTGCTTCTTTGGCAAGACCCTGTGCAATTTCAAGACGCGCAATGGCCACGCCATAAGAGTTTGCATCCTCATCAGCGAGGGCTTGGTAGTACTGGGCGAGTGAGTTCATGAAGTTAAGCTTGATCTATTATTCTGTGTCAGTTTTGCCCCAGATTTCCCATCCATCCTGATCAGGACCCCACGCCAACACAACTTACCTGAACCACAGACAGCCAAACTTTCTCGAAAATGGCCTTGGTGACATTTTCTTGAACGCCCTCAACAGCCTGGGCGTAGAGAGCGGCTGCTTGGCTAGACAACTTGGCGAGCAGACCATTCTTTTTTTGATCAGCAATCTGCTTCTCAAGGAAGACCTCTTGCGCCTGGGCCAACATGATGCTGATCAGCGTCTTGACCGTTTCCCTGCTCAGATCGGACGAGGGCGCGTGGAGGAAGTTCTCGTTGATGTAGGTGAACATGCCGGCCGAGGCCTGGAACGAGTGGTATGCCGTCTTGAGTCCCGCCTCCTCGGTTCGCAATTGGTGTGCCGCATGGCAGGATAGAACGGCGGAAATGTTGAAGATGATGGAGGCCTTCTCAAAAGCCAGCGAATATTGCGCTGTGGGCTTGTGAGTAAAAGCGTCGAACCTACAGAACCAGCAGATGGTTAGCAACCGATGTGGGCCCCGAACACATGGTTTAGCCGCGCTGGAAGGGACAATACCATGTAAAGGAAATCTTGATGTTCTTCTCGTCCACCGGAAATCTCAAATCCAAAAGTTCGAGCTGGCCGTAGTAGCGATAGAGCAGGTCCCTTCCCGACGTGCTGTCCTTCCCGGCGCCTCGCATATCCTGGCGTAACCGGTTGAGGGTCGCACATTCTTCGGCATAGCGCTCCGGATCATCGCCGTACGTATTTCGAATGTAGTTCTTGAGGGGAGCAACCCAGTCAATCTCGCTTGTGGCCTTGAGGGGCACCGAGATCATGGGCGCCTGCACCATGTTGGGCGATTATGAGCGGGCGGTTGGAATTCAGCGTCTCGGTTCGGTAAACGACTCGATGGAGTTCGGAATGCGGGGACAAGACAAGACGAAAGTCCCGGTTCTGGCGGCTTGTAATCCAAGTTCTTGTGGGTTTTCCGTGTTGTCTTCCGCGTGACGACTGCAGCTTTCCTAAGCCTACTTTGCCGATGTTATATGGTAGACTGGGGGAAAAGGCGGAATTGGTGGTTGACGAGTTGTGAGAGGGAGGAGAGTTGCGTGTTCGTGTAAGCTTTGGGTAACAAGCCAGCTTGTGTCGTCAGAGCTCGCGTGCGGCAGAGGGGTACCTGGTACTTTGCCAACGGCGGTTGCCCTGCTGTGAATTCTGCTGTGGTGATGAGCGTTGGTGGCCGCCTGGCCGTGCTGGAGTGGACCGTAAAGTCGAGAACCACGTTGTGGACTTTTTACTTTTTTGGGGGTTGGGGAGGGGGAGATCCGGGGAACTGGTGAGGTGCAGCAGGCACAAGGCGAACTACCTACCTCTCTCTACCTTACCTTATGGTTGCTTGGTCACTACCTAGAGGTACCTTGGCGACGCTTGACGATTGACAAGACACGAAGCTGAGGTGCTGTTGCTTGGTAATATTTAAACCAATACTTGTTATTTATGGCCAACCTTTGCAAAAGTTGTCTCGGTCTCGCTCATCGTATAAGCGAAAGGGCGGCACCTCCAGGCCCCGTCATATGTTATATGTGCACAGCTTGACAGGTCATCGATAGGCGGCGGGCAGCAATGGGCGTGATGGGGCAGGCGGCAGCTGCCGGGGAAGGAGCCACCCAACTACGGAGACAGTCCCGTATAGCTTCATCCCCTGTCACCGGCCGGGCTCTCTCCAGCTGTGATTCAGACCTACAAGATTCCTCTGATATTCAAAATGGAGTTCAACGTGAAAGCCGCAAGCACTTAGCTTGAAATCGAAGACACCCAGTGAGGTTTGCTGGACCAGAATATCCAAGCGGAAACTAATCGAGCGAAGAAGAGGCAAACCAAGAGATGGATTCCATCCGCTCTCTCCAAGTTAGCCGCCGGCTGCAGATCGCTTCAGGCATATTCCTCACATGTTCAGACGGGGGAAGCAGCTCCATTATAAGACCAGGAAGGTATAATAAGCTTAGCACTGCCTAGTCCATCTTTCCACACCTCCCCCCCCATCCATATCGCCCGTCCGGATGGGCGTTGCTTCATGGCTCGATATCCAATGCCTTGCCCTGGTCCCCATTTTCGGAAACAATCCTCCAATGATTCGGATACCCGTACAGTCCGGGTGTGGTACAAAGCTACAAGCCGGCGGCTATGAACGCCCAGTGCAGCGATTTGTTAGTGTGGCGCCCAACGGCTGACCCCTCTTTTCACCTCTTCATTAGACGCGCTTCTATCCACTTCTTTCATCGATTGTGAGGAAAGAGGAAAGAGTCCAACCTGACAAGAATGATGGAATGAGGAAACTGAAGAAAGGTATAAGTGATGAAATTACTTAACCGAGCCTCATCTCCTTTTGTGCGTGGTAACGCTCAAGGCAGCCACATTCAACGGATGTGGAAACAGAGTGATGAAAGAACAACCCCGCTACAAAACGCGGGGGTGTTTCTCTTTTCACTATCACATCACATCTTGCAGCTGACGATCGACAGGTTCAGGTTGCGAGAGCGGCCTTTTCCTGGATCCATACACACGGATATCTCATCTCTACATACTGTCAATATCACGGCTACGACATGTGCACTTTCCTCACCATCGGAACGGCGTCAGTTCATGGGGCTCTACAATATGCGGAAAGCCAGGTGCTCGACCCTATATCCCCGTCAGAGGATTGCTTCACGATATGATTGGTCAACTGCCCTTTTCACATCTACCTCTCGCACTCTCGAGAAGCGCTCAATGGATGGTACTTCCGGGGATGAGGCTGGCATGAAGCATCCCATCTACATGCCTGTCAAACAGAAAATATGATTTTGAATACTGTGACCCTTTCCTGCCCCTCTTGTAACTCTCTGTTCAGCAGCGAGGAAAAAAAAAAGAAAAAAAGGTTGTTCAAACGGAACAAAACAAGGTACGGCGCATGGGCGTCTCGTCTCGACCTTGGACAAATGTGCGGCCAGAAACGCGGCCACTAGCACACTACATACATCATTTTGCCGAGGTAGAAACAATCAGCGATGGTCAAAAGGTGAACAAATCAACGAATGAAAAGAAAATTGGTCCTGGCGCTAACCCATAATCTAATCCACCATGATTCAGATCAGATTCGTCTGAAGCAACATCAGTTAAAGCGCTGATCTGGGTGTGGGTTGCTGTGCGGGTCGCTGTGATCATGTGAGAGAAGCGCTGGGACTGGGTCACTGGGTGAGGTTTTACCCATTCACAGTCTTGGTTTCGCGCAACACTGCAGTCTGTCCCTTCGTATCGATGCATCCCTTCTTCCACAACTCAATCGACACAGGTTATCATATCCAATAAAGAGTATTTGTGATTGAGTTTTCCTGCCAATGCCTCCTAAAACTGCTTGTATGAGTGCTGAAATGCGAAAGGATATAGTGACCACAGTCGCCAGCCTAGGCCTTATACAGTTCTGCACCACACCATTCATTTTGAGACTGATAGTTACCATAGTCTCATCATACGCCAACATCAACTCTTATGGGCTGGGATCGATACGATTACAACTGCCTCATCAGTTCCGGGATGTCAAGATTCATGTATCCCTGCGACGGATCACTATTAATCCCAAAGAATTGAAACCTGCAGATTTCATCCCATGTTAGCTTCTGTTTTCATCCGAACGCCGTGCAGGATGGAACAAATAATCACCCAAAAAAAAAAAAAACCAATTCCAGGAAAAAAATTGAAAAATAAAAAACTTACCAGTCCTCAACATTAAGCGTCGACGGAACAGACTGTCCATGCACCGAGCTATTACTCCAACTGTCACTCGGGCTATGCCCGTCATTCGCTCCACCGCCGCCTATCTGCCCATCAAAGTTGGCGTTCCAGAAGCTATTAGACTGATTATTTCCATATCCTCCCTGCTGGCCTTGGCCCTGCCCTGGCATGCCGCCAGGATGAAGCAACCCATTGCCATTATTATTGTTGTTGGGGTTGCTGGGCAACGGACTGCCAGCCAGGTTGCGCTTAACGCCCTGTGTATACTCAATGGGTTGATTGGGAAGCCCGCTTGGCATATGCATCATGTTGGGGTCCAGACTGGATTGCTGTTGGGTAGGTGACAGGTGAGGGAAGAGGGGCATATTGGTACTTTCTGGGAAAAGCTGGTCGGGCTGAAAGTTCTCCCAGATATTTTGTGAAAGGTTGGGCGAGTTTCTGGTCACCAAGTATAGATCTGGTGGAGTGGCTGGAACCGAGAAGGATGGGTTGAAAGGCGTCGCTGGCCGAGTGTGCGGCCTCGAAGCCGTTCCGCCCATAAACGCATCGTGCGGAGGACGGTGACCGTTCTGGTTATGGGGTGACGTGACAGGTGGCGGCATCGTGCTGGGCGTCGTCTCCGTCTTGGTTGTCAAACTTGGTGTTTGTGGCCTTGAACGCTCGTAAGATTCTTGGGGCTGGGGAGTGTTAACGCTGAAATCAATGGCCATTTCATCGTATTTACGCTTCTGATCGTGTACACGTTGCTGCTGTTGCTGCTGGTGCTGGTGTTGCTGATGTTGTTGCTGCTGCTGCTGCTGCTGCTGCTGCTGTTGTTGTTGTTGTTGTTGTTGTTGTTGAAGCTGCTGGTGCTGGCGATATTGTTCTAGCTGAGAGAGGCCTTGCTGCATCCGACGATGTCTCTTACCTGCCGCCTTCTGAAGCCTTTCTTCAAGGACCTTGTTCCCGAGAATGGAC
This sequence comes from Neurospora tetrasperma FGSC 2508, assembly GCF_000213175.1. Taxonomy (NCBI): domain Eukaryota; kingdom Fungi; phylum Ascomycota; class Sordariomycetes; order Sordariales; family Sordariaceae; genus Neurospora; species Neurospora tetrasperma. The sequence goes on along the minus strand of NW_009799100.1, from coordinate 3,751,988 downwards.
TCGAAAAGAGTAAACACCATCTTGCCCACAAGCCAAACTTTAGAAACGTCTTTCAGGGCGGCCATGCATGTGCGTATTCTGGTTTGCGTAACTTGCTGGATGGAGGCAACTGGCGACCTCATCTGATATACGTGCATGATGAGCGCAGAGAAGAGACTGTAGACGATGTACGCAGGGCAATACCGTAGCTGATGGTTGGACTGGAGATTCTCGATAATAGAGGTGATCATAGCTGCCGCCTGGAACGCAATGTTACGCGATGGGTAGGGCGAGTCATCAGGCCACCTGTGGGATCCACTCGGTGGCATGTGTGCTCTGTGCAGGAGGCATAGAGTGGTGTAGTAATTCGAATGAAGCAATGCAGACCAGAAATGGTGGTTCCGCATCTCCCAGTACACAATCTTTGGGCAGTTCTGAAGCCAGTCGGCAAGGGCCATATCACTGTGTGTCAGATCGATGGCGTTTTTCCCCTTGCCCTTGGAGGCAACAGAATACTGCTGAGAGAGGACCAGCCCCATGATTTCGCAGAGCTTGACGTATTGCAGGAAAAACTGAACATGGGTCTCGTCCGGTGGGTAGTCGCTTGGGTTATCCGGCTCGTCTTCGATGAAGTCGTCCTCCGTTAACATCTCCACGTCCGAGTCGTCCAGATTGATATGACAAGGTCGTCCAAGCGCGACAGCTGTCGATCGGTCCCTTGTGAACAATGACCACCAGATACGCTTCCACAGCCTCTTGTCGGCTTTGCTCAGCTGCGAACCCTCAACGCTCCTGTGCATGCCAGAGCCCTGAGCGACAATGGTAGCAACACGGCTCCAGTAGAAGACGTTTTTGGTAACGTCCTCGGGGCCTTCCCAGTACCAACCCATCAGGAGGAGCGACTGTACAATGGTAACCCGATCGTCTTCGTAGCCCGCTTCGTACAAGGCCTTGGCTCGTTTGTAAAAAGTAAGAGCGGCTGGTGCTGCGGAACCATTTGCATCCATCAGTTGGGGGTTGGTGCAGACTCGAGAACCGGCAAGAAGCATGGCTTGCAGCAGCAACAGTGACGGCGGATTCTTGGGGTCTTTGTACTGCCGCATAAACTTGGTCCGGTTAATGACGGGGACTATGGGGTGCACCCACTGAAAGTACGATTCGATGAGCTCATCGCACAGAGATCGGGGTGGCAGCAGAAACGCGCCTCGCTGATGAAGGATTTCGATCTCGGTGCTATCCAGCTCTGATAACCTGGCCTTGTTGCCCCGTACATGTTCCGGCAGAGGATAATGTACCACGTCCGAGTCGCTTTGGCGGTCGTGGACGAGAAGGTTGAGGTTGGAAGACTCGCCCATATAGGCTACCCTCCCAGCCTCCGTGATAGGTGCTCTAGTGAACTTGGGCTTCATAACGAGGTTCATGTAGTTGGCCAGGGTTGCATTGTCGTACTTTTCCCTTTTCGCCTGTTCCTTGACGTTGACAGATGTGGTCGGTGTCCCCTCTTGGGTATGGTAGGCCGTCGCAGGTCGGGTTCCAGCCGGGAAGGTGTTGTTTGCACCGGCCTGGCGCGGCGACCGGTCTTCGGTGTCTCCTCGCTCACTGGGATCCGGTCAGCTGTTTGCAGACCAAGGCGATCACATGTGATCAAAACAGGAAGAAAGGGAGAGGCCGTTGGCAAGAAAAGCAAGGAACTAGAAAGGAACGAGTAAAACTCAAGCAGGAACAACATATACCTATCCGAGTCCTTGGAAGGGGCAGTGGTGGTGCTCTGCGCGGCAGTCTTCTTGCGTTTAGGCGTCGGGATGCGGCATTCGATGGAAAAGGCGACGCAATTGGTGCACGGAACACCGAGGCTTGCGGCATCGCAGCGAACCTGTAACGGGCATGATGTGAGTATCCATGTTGCTCAAAAACAAGTGATATGACAGATCCGAGGTTTGGCAATTGGTTGGGAAGCTTTGTTCAGAAGAGGGCGTCGTACTTTACGGGCATGGCAAGTCTACAAAGACGGGGTGGTTAGCCTAGGTTTCGCACGAGAGATAACGCGATAGCTAATGAGCCGAGGCTCGGTGTTGAAGTGCGGCGCAACGAGTCGCATCCCGCCAGTGGCCTCTGCTCTGGGCTTTCTGCATCTTATTGGGGGCCCATTGCGGGGAGAGTGCCTCAAAACCTTATAAAATACACGTTTGCAACTTACTTCGCAAGCTCGAGAGGCTCGTTGTCTTTTTTTTGTTTATTCCGAATGATATGTCAGCTAAAAGGAGCTCCGGACTGTTATCCTCCCCAGTTTTTGCCGGAATTTACCAACCTCCTGAAACTCATATGGCCGGTTGATGTGCCCGTGGCTGTCGAAGCCGATGGTGGCTGCTGACCCTGAGATTGCGCTTGCGACGGTGCTGGCGACTGCGACTGCGACTGTCTTGACTGAGTCGGCGATTGTGAGCTGAACTGCGGGTGTGGTTGCAGCGGTGGAGGTTGCTGCTTTGACTGAGCTTGTTGTCGACTCGGCTGCGATTGTCTTCGTTGTTGTTGTTGCTGCTGCTGCTGCTGCTGCTGCTGCTCCTGTTGCTGAGCGGCGGAAGCAGTTGTCGACTTCTCCGCTGGCGTTGTCGCAGACATTGTTGCTCCCTTGGCCGTGTCAATGTCCAGGTCCATTAGCGTATGGTAACGGGAGATGCGCTGCGCCCTCCTCGAGGCGAAACGAGGAAAGCCGGGTGTCACGCAATCGTCGATGGGGTTTTGGAACAGGGAGAGAAGGCTAGTTGCGCTCAGTGTCGGAAGAGCTGCGCTTGTTGATGTCGGTGGTTGCGTTGCTGTTTCTGGGGGAGGGGAGGGAGGGGGGCCGAAGCGATCGACGTGGTTCGTCAGTTATTGGCGTGAACTACCCAACCTCTGGACCTGGGAGTTTCCGTGTTACGCCGTGCTCGGTACTCCGTACTAGGTGCTGCTACCGTTGTGGATGACTTGGACGTTCGCGTCTCCAGCCAGTTCGTTTGGAGCATGTGTGTATTTTGGTCACTGTCGATTGTGTGTGTGCCGTGGAAGCTACCTGGACCTCTAGGGCGATGGGGGATGGGGTTTGGTTTGGGACCAGAAGAGTCGACGTGTCTCGTATCCTAGACCTGGCTGCTGCGCAATAACATAGTCGGGTTGTATGTGGTGTAGCAGCTCCCAATGCGGATACGGTTTCAAATATCAAGAAAGCGTCCAAATGCGGCCGCGTTCGCAGTCGCACCAAGGTCGGTTTTTTGTTGATCACGGATTCCTCTCCGTGGAGGTCGGGTGGGTAGAGGGTGATTACTGGAGCGGGTCGAGGCGAAGGTACTTGGGTGTAGGTAAGGTAAGTACGGACAAGGTGCCCGAAGATGTTGGAAAGTGAGGGGGATCGTGAACAAGGGCGTCAAAACGAAGTGTTCTTTTCGTCCTTGTCTCCGACCCGTCGCTTGCTCTCTCCAGTCTTCTGCTTTTCTTTGTGAAGAAGCCCGCTTCCTGTGGGGATTGGGGAACTTGAAAGGGACTTTGGAGGAGCAAGTGGAAGGTGGGTGGGTGCGTGGTCTGAAAGCGGGAACAATTCCGTTCGATGCGAGGACTAGTCTAGGTAACTGTTACCGACCTGTACCAATTGGATTGCCGTCACTGTCAGCAGAGGACCTGGGAGGCGAGGCGGCCAAGCACAGACGGAATTGCAGGCCTACCGCTGCCATAGTGTCATCCCCGGATTGAGCGGACTCACGCTTGCTACTAGCGCGGAACGATCTGGCGAGGAGGGGGTGCTCTCGAGGCGATGGGCGGATGAACCTGTACCGAACTTGGCACATATCGAACCTCATGTCCTGACTTCATCTTGTGTGACTGCACGCTACTATTTCAAAGGCTCTTACTAATGTGTGTCTACAGAAGGGAGAAAATCCCGCACTTCTTCACATTGGTCTGCGCAAGATATCGTTCTATCTTGCCGTTCCCGCAGGTCTGAACTAAAGTAGTGTAGCACTCAACTCCTCTAGCTATGTACTTATGTACATTGCCAGCACAGACACGGAGACAGAACAGCCGACCAGAGACACGATGCGGAACTCGCGTCGGTTTTAGGGCTCTGGATCCCCATAAAATATCACCCCGCCCAACCTTCAAGGACTTTCCAATTGTCTTAACATTGACAGACAGACAGACATGTTTCGAGTCTTCCTTTTGTTCAACCCCAGGATGTGTCTCGTGCCTCAGTTTCGCAGGGAGGGATGGGGCAGTGGGACTCTTATTTGCATGTGATTGAAGGGGACCTGTTTGAACTCCCTGCTATGTACGTGACAGGTACCTTGCTTTTTACCCCATGTTCTTGCCGTCAATACCAAGACGGCAACCTCCTGCTGTTGGTCCGATATCGTGGGTCAAGGATGTCACTTCTTGAGATCCAGGACGTATTGACATCAGAATGCGCCAATGTCTCTTGCCTCGTGGTGACCTCGTGGCCCCATGTTGCCTTTTCTGTTTACGGACTTACTCTACCGTTGTAACAAATCTCGCGAGCTAACATATGTAACAAGAACAAGAGACCTCTATCTAACAAGCCACAACGACACCATGAGCAATGGATGCAGCAAGAAGACAATATTTCCAGGCACGCCAGGGAGCCTTGTGCCCACATCAAACCCCATCGTGACCTAGCCTTCATCATTAAGACCTTTCAACAAAAACATCTTCACACCAGTACCTTGGAGACTCTACCAGAGCCCCGTTTACAACTCCTCTCCTCTTCCATCGTGAAAAGACGGACCGAAAAGACACAAGATCATAGATGGATTTCTCTAGGCCTTCGTTTGGATTCGACGGGAAACGGCGTTTTCCACAATGTCCACTCTCGCTACGATGAACATACTGTAGTTCCCGTACTATTTCGCTGACAGATGCTCCAGAACGATCCCCGTTTGCTCGGCTAGAGGTACCTTGCAGTAGTGCCGGTTGGAGAATGATATTTTTGCCCGTGAGAACATGACTTGATTCTTCAGCAGTTCACATAGCTCACAAATCAGCTCAGCTTTCGACTGTACGCGTGGGTATCCATCCTCCAGTACCTCAATAGGCCCAAGATGCAAGATAGTCTTGGTTCATCGCAATTGGTTAATAATAACCGACTAATACTACCACTGCAAAGTTGTCCTTCGATGTCGAAATCCTTGGAGGCTTGTGGATTACAATGATTTATACACCAACGCTCAACACAGACTTTTCCTCCCGTGTCTCTCATCTTGGCGGCCCCCAGTCTTCCCGTCTTCCGTCCCCATTCGACGCTCGGGCCGTTCCCACCACGCCCACTTCCCGGATCCCATTGTGATTCCCGTTCCTCACAATCTAAAACTGCCAACAAAGTCCCACACATGCCCTCACTGTTTGTTTTAGGCCCTGGCCCGAGGTGGGAATTTGTCTAGTGTACATATCCCCTGAGCCCTGCTGCTGCTTTTGTGGTCAGAACAAGCAAGAGCTGCCCCCGCCCTCTCGCCGACCGGGACTTCTATAGAATACGGGCACGAGCAGGGGTATTAATTCAGTAGAGGGTGCAGACTGTGTATTGTGTAGAGCTCTGTGTTGGGGAAATCCCTTATACAGAAAATCTAGTATCGAGGTAATGCTAGCGTAGCTAATTTACGTAAGGTAGTTGGGCTGGCTACCCTAGTTACCTCTTTTATTTAATATACCCCCCTAGCTGAATTGGAATTTAGGGAGGCTATTGTCTTCGAAGCTATTTATAGATTCTATACCCTTCCTATTCCCTTTCTAGTAATTACTTTTAAAAATATCGCCTACTCCCTTTTCTATTAATAGGGAAGGTTAATAGTACCCTTTTTAATAATTAAATTATTAGGTCCTATAGTTTAATAATTGGAATATTAGGGTATTATTCTTAGCTATCTGCCTACTATCTTTTAAGTATATTTAAAAGTATAGTTAGCGGATTACTTCTAGATAATATACCCGAAGGTCGTAGGTTCGAATCCTATTAGGACCAATCTTTTTGCCTTTTTTCTCCTTATATAATTAAATTATTATATCAGTGTCACGGGGCTAGCGCCCAGGGGTAATGTTTGCCTGGCTAGCACCCGTGTAAGCCAAGCATACCTTCTAGTTAAGTGTATAGGCCGGTCGGCTGTCGGCAGCCGTCTTAGCGCCCAAATACACTACGTACCATTGGGTATATCCCTCGGGAGCCGTACGGACTACATTTCTAGCCTTAGCATTTCTAGTACCTTCGACGACTACGCTTTTCATATATTTAGCTGGAAGCGCTGTGCCTTACTGGCACAGACTTCCCTCTTCCTCTTTGTTAATTATTTTAAGCTCTTTTTAAGGCCTACCTATGTGTATACTTCGTAGATCCCTTATATTATAATCGACCCTCTTCTTAATCCTTCTTCAACTCCCCCGAACGGATTTCTAATATCCCTACCGTTCTAACTACTTCCAATTGTCCGAAAAGTTCTCTAGCCGCCAACTTTTTTTTACCTTACTATACCGCTATAGCTTCAATTTCCTAGGCCCAAAACGCTTCTGAACGCTAGTAATAGTTCGCAGTAGCTATTTAGACTCTTATTGGCGAAATCGGTCGCCTCCAAATTACCGTCGGGAATTCCAATACTGGCCAATAGCCTAAGCTAATCCTTCCCTATTTCAATAAATTTACGGGAGATAAAAAGGAATTCAATATATAAATTTATACGGCCAAAGCAAAATTGTACATTAACGGCCCGGTTATTAGTAATTTAGAGGCCTAGTTCTACTACCTCTATTCCAACCTTTTACTAGCCGTCCGTCGGACTCTATTTGCCTTCACCTAATCTTTTCTAATTAACTAGATTTTGGAAAAGCTACTCGAGAAACTTCGGCTTAACTATAGCGAAGTTAACTAGGATAAGAAAGCGGGCCTCGAACTCTTTTCCCTACAGTAAAAGTCCTAGGAATCTATTTCCTACTTCCTTATTCGTTTTAAGGAGGTCCTTTATAGAGCTAAAACTAATACGTAGCTAAATTAGGCCATTATCAACTCATCGATATCTTCCTTAAACAATAAGTAGCTCGGGCGCCTCCGCGAATAACCAAAAGCTCTAAATAGCTATCTAAAACTCTATAGCTTCCTTCGGCATTTTAATAGTAATAATTTTCTTAGGGGGAGTACGGGGTACTCGGGGTACTTAAATTCCAATACCGCCGTCTATATTAATAGAAGGGAACCAATAAATATTACTATTACCCGGGCTCGGCCTACTCTGGTAGGGAGCTCTAATAATTATAGTAATAGTTTAATAGAAGTATAGTGAAAGAGGTAGAAGAAGAAGGGTACCTACACAACTTACAGTTTACCTTCCTATTAGGCTAATAAGTACCCGAATAAGAAAGTTTAGATTTGGTACATCTAAGTTACTCTAAAGTTGGAAGGGGGCCCGGAAGAAGATAATGAAATTAATAATAATAGTAATAAGTATTAAAGTATAGATATTGGCCTAGTAAGACCCGAAGGGCGCTAGAGCTTCTAATAAGAGTTATATACTATCGGGCTCTAGAAATTCCCGGCCTAGGAAGGCCGCGCGTACTCTATTTGCGCATTAGTACTAGCGAATTTTATTAAAAGTATATATATTAAGTACCGCCGTAGCCGTTGGTTATTGGAAACAATGGCGTATGGGTCCTATAATAAGGTTGGTAGGGCGGTAATTTTTATAAATAGATAAAATTGAGCGTAACGGGGCTAGGGCTTTCGGGGCCCCGGGACGGAGATGCTTGGAGTGCCCGGCCTAGTATAGTAGCTACTATACAGCTCGGGGGTGTGCCGGCACTAGCGCACGCGTAAAAGATAGGTATTAAAGTAATAAATAGAACTTTCTTAGGGAGATATACTAGTGATTCTACCGTTAATTATTTATTTAATCATTTTCTCTTATAAAAACCTGGGCAATAAGGAGCTAGGAGTATTCGGGAGCTTACGGGGGTATTAGAACGCTATCTAGTTTACTAGAGCGTTTAGATTGTTTTTTATATATAGTATTTCTGGCTATTTTTTGAAGGGAGAGGTAGGAAGTAATATTACAGGGCTGGCGCCCAAGGGTAATATTTACCTAACTAGCACCCGTATAAGCTAAGTATACCTTCTAGTTGGGTGCACGAGCCGGTCGGCTATTAGTAACTATCTTAGTACTTAGATATATTACATACTATTAGGTACATCTCTCGGGAGCCACACGAGCTACATTTCTAGCCTTAGTATTTCTAGTACCTTCAACGATTACGCTTTTTGTATATTTAGCTGGAAGCGCTGTGCCTTACTAGCACAGACTTCCCTCTTCCTCTTTATCGATTATTTCAAGCTCTTTTCAAGGCCTACTTACGTGTAGACCTCGTAGATCCCTTACAATTAGTGCCTCTTAATTTTTGGAAGTTATTTTAGCCGTATAGTATAGGAAGGTTATTTGTACCCGTAATAATATTATCCTAGATTTTTATTCCTCAATTGCTCTCTCTAACTAATCCTCTTTATTGGTTACAATTAAATAGCTCACTTCTATTATTACTAGCTCCCTTCTCTCCCCTCGTCTCTCTTTAATATCTACTATATTGAGCTACTTTATAAATTCTTAATATCTATACGCATTAAGCGCTTTAGTAAATCCGTCGGCGATTATTTTATTAGTAAGTATGTAGTATATATTAATAAGGCTATATTATTAGCCTTCTTTAAGCTAGTAGTTATAAATATTAATATACTTGAGTCTGGTCTGGAGCTTGGAATTCTCCTTAGTAATGAGGCGTATCGTTTATTTATTATTATAATTGAGGGGGATAATTTCAATCCTAAATCAAAGGGTAAGGGAGTTAAAGAGCCTCTTAATTTATATACCTTTCTTTACTCCTTAAACGAGGGATAATAATTCTACTTCGATTATTAAAATAATAATTATATTTTACTTATTAGTATATTAATTAATTATATTACTAAATAATTGTATTGCAAATCTTTATAAGCTTTTTCGGTCGTTAGTATTATTAGTAAAGGATATGTTAGTATAGATTTTAAACTCGTTACCTCCTTTTAATTAAAGGGTGTAATAATTAGTACTACGAAGGTATATGTTTATTCGCTCGATTATTAAGTAATAAGCTAGTTTAGGGTTAATTAGGAAGCGGACTAACTAAAATAATATAAAAATAATGTTAGGTTTAATAATAATAGCGAAGTATAAAATTACGCCGATTGCCTATTAATATAATTTAATTACGTATTATATAGAGGATTGAAGTTAGGAAGTAAATTTTTTAATTATTATAAGGGTATTAAGGGATTTCTTCCTCTATTTAATTTCTTTAGTTATTTTAAGGATATACTTTTATTAGAATAGTTAGAGTAAGCGGCGCGGGTGGTTTCGAATAATTTTAATACTTAAAAACTATTAAATATTTTAATTACTAATTAATTAGTAGTATTGTTTAAGAATAATAATTATTCCCTTTACTAATTACAAATATTCTAATTTATAAGCGAAAATAATATTATTAATATAAAAGAAGACAATTATATTCTTTTTAATTAGTATATATAGTTCTATAGGAATAGGGGTAAAACTAGTTTCTACAAGAGTCTTAGTAAACTCCTTTTATTAAAGTAGTAAAAAACGCTATAATTTATATAGAATATATAGTAGCTTTAATACTTTACCCTTATATTTTTAATTGTATAATAGCTTTATATAAATAATTTCATTCAATACTATATTAACGAAGGTATTAACTGTATTATATTATTTAAACTCGAAATTGAAGTAAGTGGCGATTATTATTATAATTCTAAAAGATTGGATTGTAAGAGTAGTAGCGTATATTTCTCGTACGTTATTATATAATTATTAATTTCTTTAAACTATTAAACGAATTTTATATTTGAAGTAATACCCTTCTATACTAAATTTATATATATATACCTATATTAAATTGAATAATTCAATAATTGTATTAGTATATTATTCGTCCTTATTAACCTACGCCTATAATTTCTTTTCTTTATAATTTTTTATATACTTTCGTTTAACTTTATAGAAGAGATTATTAAACGGATAATAATTAAAGTCTCTATAAACCCAAGGGGGAGGAGGGAATTTTCGTTAGTAGAAATTAGTTAAAGTATTAAAATTGTTATAATAATCTACAATATTACTAATTAATTTTGAATTGTCGGAGAATTTCTCTCCTTCCTCCGTTTTACTAGTAGCTATACGTTTTAACCGGTTAAAGGTTTCCTTATTAATAAGCCGTTTATTATACAACCTAATATTTATTTTATTTAAAGTAATTAAGAAGGACCTAACCTAGTAAAGGTATTTATTATATATTAATTAGTTCTATTAGGGGTACAATATATTAAGGCTATTAATAAAGAATAATACTAGACTTTCTAAAGGAGTAAAATAACCTATTTTCTCTTCTTTATTTATTATTATACTCTATTAATCGTTTTATAACTATAATTCTAATACTAGAACTCTAATACCCTCTCTTTATTCCTCCTCTTATATATATATATATTCGGTTAGTTCGGAAGTCGCAGTACTATTAGCGGTAGGTAGGGATTTAACGACTGGATCGGTCTCTTCGTTTTTTGCTTCGGCGCTTTTAATAAGTAGTGGATCGGATATATTAAATTCTAATTAATAAATATTATTCAATTATACGGCCAATTTTTTAAGGGAAATATTGAAGGTATTATAGAGTTTCTCGACTTTATTTATAAAGATTTTATCCTTATTAAAGACTATATTTCTTATTACAATTATTTAGTTTATATATAAGTTTTAAATATAATAGATATTATTAAATTAGTAATTGACTAAATACTCTACCTAAACGCATCGTTTAAGCTTCCAAGTCCGTTTTTAACCGCGTAGAATATCGACTATAAGTACGAAAGTTTTATAGCTATAAACTTTGAGGTAGGATAATTATAGTACTAGTCTTTACTAACCGCCGTTGTAATTAATTATATATATAGTAAAGCGCTCTTTTGGAAATTTTTAGTTGAATTCCTATTATAGAATTAGGTTTAATAAGTATACTGCTACTATTATTATTTTTCTTTAAAATTCTTATAGTAAATTTACTAATTCTCTTATTACTACCGATTCTTCTTTAATTATACCCTCCGAGCGTTCGGTACTACCGTTTTGTATTTAGGTATATAAAGCCGAAGGTTTAAGAACCGTACCTTATTTTATTGAGAAGGTAGTAATACAGAGTTTATTTATAATTATTTTATTATTATATTTAATTATCCTTAGTCGAATCTAGTAATAAAATTTAAAACTATTGAATAATAATATTAGTATAACGATAATTAAGTCTATTATCCGGTCCGGTAGGTAATATAATTATATTTTTCTAAACTAGCAATCTATAACGACTATTAAATTTAATACTATATTTCTATTAGGGATTTTAATTAGAGGATAATTAAAGAAATTAATAGTAAGGCGGAGATTAGGACCTTCCGGCGCATTACGGACTTCTCTATATATTTAGCGCTTTATTTTAGTTACTATATAGGAGTTATAATAAATGAAATTAGGGCCCTTTAAATATACTCCGTACTCTTTATTCGTTAATTAGGCTAAGGTTTCTAATCCCGAATAATTAAAGCGAAAGTACTAGCGCAAAGTATTACCTTCTTAAAATTTTCTAGCGGTCTTATTAATAAATTAGTAAAATTATATATAAAAAGAGGATTAGTTAGTATATGTCTTAAAGGGTATATATTCTAATATAAATTAGTTAAATTCTAAAGAGAGATGGTAAAAATAGTTATTATTTAAGTAGAAGCGAAAGTACTCCGGATTAAATAATTAATTTTAATATAATTCCTTTTTTAATAACCTTTTTAAAAATATTAGATTATATACTATTCTAAATATAAGTACAATATTATTAAATTTAAAATTAATAGGCAATCATTCGTCGTTACTTAATATTAGGTAAATTAAACTATATTCTTCAATTATAATAGACTTATTTCCTGCCTAGATATAGTTTCCCTCTCTCGCGGGTTTAAAACCTTTAAACCGATTAATTTTATTAAAAATGTAGATTATTATATTTGAATTAAGAATTGCTAAGTCCCTTAATAGGTATTTTAATCTATTTTTATAGGGTTTTGGTACTAAGAAATTCGCTTTATAGCATATATTACCAACCTATTAGCTATTAAATTAAAAGTTACCAACGTTATTTTAGTAGGATTAGTTAGTCTTTTTAGTAGTAATATCTTTTAAAATCTCTCAGATTTTATTTATAAATTTAGAGTCTTTTTTATAATTCTTATTAATTCGCTTATATATATATTAACTTTCTCTAAAGTTCTCTAATTAATTTGCTAAGTTAATATACTAATAGTATTCAAATTTATAATTTATATATTTATAAGTAGGGCAAGCCTTCTTTAACTATTTATTGCAATTTTAATAATTTTAATAATTACCGGCTGGCCTTTTACTTCTATTATCCCGGGAGTTACTAGAGGCGTCCTTACTAAATTCGGTATATATAATTACTATTCCGAACGTACTACCCTTATAAATTTAAGAGAGACCTTTATTTAATAGAAATATTTTAAGGACTACCTACTTAAATTCCCGGGCTATATTTATAAAGGTATAAAATTCATCATTCTTAATTTAGTAATATACTATAGCCTAAGTAATAAGTAAGGAACTGGGGAATTTATTTATTGCGTAGAGGAAATTTTAACGCTAATTCTCGGGGTTAATATATTCATTAATATTATAATATTAATTAATAATTATAACCTCTTTCTATTCTTTAAATTAAATAGTTTAATTCTTTAGGGTATAAATAAAGCGGATTTCTTTCTAATATTTAGTACGGATATCATTTCGAACTTTAATTAAATTATAACTAATTATTATATAGAGTTTATTATATTAGACAATAATAGTTTCGGTTGTTAGGAAGTAAATTAAATTAATCTTTTTAATAATATACTTCTTTATTTAATCTTTAATATTATCAATATTAGTAATAAATTTATTTTAGCCCTTCTTTTTCTAGCGGTAACTAACTAGAGCCGCTTTATAATCACGAAAATCGGATTTAAACGTAAAGCCTAAACGCTTAATAGTAAAAGAGACCTTTATAGGTAAACCGGAGGGAGTTTAAATTAACGCTAGGGTCTGGGCCGGGATTATAATTAACCAGGCGGTTTAAGACAACCGGGTATTAATTGCCGGGGGACCGTTATTTACCTCTATAGTATCGAAGATTTATTACTAGACTTGGATATCCTTAGATAGTTTTTAAAAATTAATAACTAGCGGTTTAATAGGAGTAGTAAGCTAGGGAATTCGCTTCTCAGGATCCGGGTTAATAAAAAAGACTAGAGCTCCTTATTAAAAGCCTTATCTTTAAATCTCTTCTTTTAGAAATACTAATCTTTGAATTTATTAAAAATAACCTTACTAATAGTCTTAAAATCGATAGAGGTGGATATTATCGCATTATATTACATAGTTTTATTTACTTCGGTAGGTAATTACTATACTATATTTACCCGGATTGTTTTAACCGGTAATTATCGTATATAAGACTCTTAATTATAGAATACAGGCACGAGCAGGGAGGGGTATTAATTCAGTAGAGGGTATAGACTATATATTGTATAGAGCTCTGTGTTGGGGAAATCCCTTATACAGAAAATCTAGTATCGAGGTAATGCCAGCGTGGCGAGCTTACGTAAGGTAGCTGGGCTGGCCACCCTGGTTACCTCTTTTATCTAACAACTTCCCAGGATTCCCTCCCCCGACCGAATGTCGACCGAGTGTGGGGACGGGCGACCGATAGTGGATACGCAGCGGGATTTAAGCGAAACTGCCGATTCCGATCCCGTCGGAGTTTGGTTGGGGGACCCCTGACACTTGGGTCATCTCTGCCCTTCTGACTGGCATCTTTTGGTCTTTCCGCGGCTTTTCATACTAAGGGTATTGTTGTCCTAAGTTGAAACTACCTACCTACCTAGAGGTACACATATACCTCTAGGCACCGACGTGGTTGCATACATTGTGAAGCGACGCAAAGTAAAGCAAGTGTAAGACGCACCTGCCAGAACGCTGCCATGATGCAAGGCAGAAAAACCACCTCTAAGCAACACAATATAGTACCTAAACAAGGCAAATTATATTTTAAATGGGTAGGTCTACCAGGCATGTAATCAACGCAATTTTCACTTTGGACTCGCGCGGTATGTGCGGCACTGACTGGAGGTTGAACGACAGGTGGAGGATGACATATGTTGTGTAGGATACTGCATAGACATCGAGTCCAACGATGTTATTATGCTGCTCAGTGAAATCATGGACTTCAACTTCAAGATGTTTTGCGTTAATGAGAATGAGAGAGATAATGGGAAAAGAGGAAAGTAGGGAAGGAAAGAAGTAAGACGGGAAGGAAATTAATGAGGAAGATAAAGAGAGAAAAAAGAAAAGAACAAGAAAAAAATGTTTGCCATGTCTGGAGAAGGGCGACAAGGTGTCTCGGAGAAACACCAAGATTGTGTGACACATCTGCTGTATATGCCATATATATACTATCCAACTATTAGCTGGCGGTTCCCCTTTTCTTTTGATCCTCTATGCATCATCGTATCGAACATGACATATATTATCGATACACCAACAGCTCAGCTCCTTTTACACGATCCCTATCTCAACTCTCGCCACCACCACCGTCACCACCGCCGACCAACCCCTCAACAGCCTCATTAACCTTCTCCACCACCTTCTCCGCCACCTTACCCTCCTCCTTTAGTTCACTTTCCTCTCCAACATCCACCCCCGCAATAAACGCCGCACTAACCGGCTCCAACGCGCTCACAAACACGCACAACAAGCTCGCAATGACGAAGTGACTAATCGTGCTTCCAATCTCCAGCCAGCTGCCCTCATCCTTGACCACCCAAAAGAAGTATAGCGTCAAGATGTCGCTGATGCCCATGACCACCATGAACAGGGCCGAAGGGGCCACGCCGAGACGCTTGTTCAAGATACCTAGGTTGGCGCTGATGAGGGCAAAGGGGATCATCAGCTTGAGGATCAACATGGCACCCTGCGAGAAGGGGTCGAAGATGGGGATGAGACGGTAGACCGAGTCGAGGGAGAAGGAGGAGACGGAGGCAACGTTGCCGGTTGAGAAGAAGGCCGACTGAAGGAGGATGAAGAAAAAGAGGGCAACGCGGGCATCATGGAGGGTGAGAGGGCGGAAGGGAGCGGGGAGGTGGGATTCCGTGGTTGTTGTTGGCTTCTTGGTGGCGGTGGTCTGTGGTGACTTGGAGGAGGTGAACTTCTGAACTGCGTGTTCGAGGCGAACCCAGCTCACGAGAAGAGCGGAGAAGACGAGGTAGAAAAGGCCCTCGTAAGAGATGGTAAGGATGACAAATGTCGGAGCGCAGGTGAGGAAGATGACGAGGATCCGGTGCATGTAGTGGTTGTTGGGCTGTAAACGGTAGGCCAAGGGCATGAGTAGTGACGCGACTGTTGTTGAGCTTAGGTTAGACAAGAGTCATCAGCTGCGGCGAGCATTGCGAGGACTTACCAAGAGTAACCCAACCCATAATTTGATTGCCGCGAGGAAGGCCTTGCTTGGCCTGCAGCGAAAGGGCACTGGAGCGAGTGATGACGATGGAAAGTACAGTGAGGCCCACTTGGATACCGACGAGTGACCTGGATAGGTGGTTCCTGGAAGTAGGCTTCGCGTTCCATGAGAAGTCCGCGAGGACAAAGTCCTCGAAAATAAGGTAAAGAAGGCCGATGACGACCATCAATACGCCTCCGATCGTACTATACACCAATTAGTGAGTGGGAGAAATCAACAATTAAGGAGGAGGTGTACGAACATGAGATTGACGTTCTCTGCCTTCATCGCTGGTAGGAGCGTGAACGTGCTCATGGCGATACAGGCGAGGAACCAGGTGGCAGACAGCGCCCCATGCTTCTTGAGGAACGACAGGCCGTGGGTAAAAGGCCAGAAGGAACCCAGCACGAAGAGAACGGAAAGAATCTCGCGGTGGATGTAGCCCAGGGCAAGCGATTCAATCACGCCAACATAAAGCGCGCTGTTGAGCACGAATGAAGCCACACTTCCACCTGAGTTGATATGGCCAAGCAACTCCTTGCGACCTGCCGCCAGACTTTCGCGACGCGCATAAACTTCCTCCCAGAAAAAAACCGGGAAAAAGGCATAGACATAGTAAGTGAGGGGTGACTTTGAAATGACAAAGGACGCATAAAGAGCAACGAGAACCGATGTAAAGAACAAGCCCCCGCCAAGCGTTCTCGACGGTCGCACACGACCGTGTAGGACGTGCAAATCAACGACTGTTGTAAGAGCATAGGCGATCCAGCCAAGATAACCGATGGTGATAAGCGCTCTCAGGAACAGCCAGTCGTAGGTCTGGAGATATCTCAAGCCACCGAGACCGACCTTCATAAGGGCAGCTGATTCTTCGATAGCTTCCTCATACCGACCAGCGTCAATGAGCTGGCGAATCTCGGCAACGCGACGTTCCGGGGACAGGCCGTTTTCTCCAAATGGCTGATACGGCCTATACTTCAACTCAGTGGCTTTCTTCTTTTCCTCCTTTACCCGGTACTGCTCCAAGATACCCTGCACGTTCACCAGCGAGGCCTCAGCCTTTTCCTTGATGTCGGCAGCAAGGTACGACAGGGGGAGTTCGCCGACCGAGTTGGCAGGAAACTCAACGCCAACAAGGTAGGACATGAGAGCAGCAACATCAGCCTGAGCGACATCATGCCTCCTAACGTGGTCCAAGTTCCAGTCTGCAGAGTACTCATCATGGCCGGGCGCCACTTCGCCTGGGTACAACTGAGGCTTGGCAACCCCTGAACCCCAAACAATCAGGGGGGTCCGTGTGTTGTCTGGGTGACCATCACCATGGCTTCCCCAGTCGCTCATGCCGTGGTCCGCGGTAAATACAAACGCAGTCCTACCATCGCGGTAGAAGTCGCGGAAGAGCTCAGCAACCTCCTTCACGCCCTGATCCACAATCTTGATGTTGTTGAGGTACTCCTTCGAGTAAGGGCGGTATGAATGACCAGTAGTATCCAAACCTAGCAGATGCAGAAAGAAGACAATCTTGTCTTGGCGAAGCGCCTCAGCAAGCGTCTTGTTCCTGCGGGCCTCAGCAAAGAAATCCTTTACATGGTCAAAGACCCAGAGGTCGAGCTGGGTGGCGTCGGATGAGAAATCCTCGAACTCGTGTCCGTACGTGTAGGCGTCAACCCTCCCCGGGACAGCTCCCTGCTCAAACATTGGTAGAATATCCGGGCTGCCCCAGCTCCACGTATGCCGACTGCGGTTGAACAGGCTGTCAAAGTTGACCGGGTTCAACTTCCATCCTGTCGTAACGGCTGACACATCTTCGTACAGACCAGCAATGAGGGCAACATGACCGGGTCGAGATTCGGTTGGCACACGCGTATGGGAGACACCAAAGGTTCCCTGTTCCAAGATCTTTGATCGCAAATAGGGGGCGAGAGGTCTCGGAGTCAGATCGGCATCGGATTTGGGATATGGTTCAGGGTGGGACTGAAGTGCCTTGTCGGCGCGCAAGCCGTCTCCTGGAAGAAGGAAAATGTGGTTAGCACTTGGCCGCGACACATTGGGCTCGGAGTAGCCCACTTACCTACGAACAGAACCAGCCGGTCCGCTGGCGCACTGCGATTTGGGGGTCGTTGAACATTAAATAAGCGCATGCCAGTCTCAATGGGACTGACAAAGTAGATGTCGAAGATGGAAAAGATATAGGCGAAGTGGAAGATGACGGCGATGGCCAGAAACCTGAACCGTGGAAAGGCCGCCATGATGAAGTCGATTTGAGGCCAAAAATGGCCGTCTAAGGATGGACGTTTTCGTGAATCTGTACAATTACTATATCGAGCTCTGTTCTATATGCGAATCGTGGATATTAAGTCGGGCGCATCATGGCGCAGCAGGGGCAGTTGGATGTCGACAAAGTTAGGGGGGGGGGGCTTCGTTCAATGATATCGCCCTGGACGCGAAGCAGAGCTTGGGGACTTTAACACAGCTGGTTGAAGCGAAGGAAAAGGGTCACAGAGGCCCTCCAGGCACTTGGAAGAGAATCAACCAAAGCTCAGCTGCCAAAAATAGAAGAAGAAAAAAGTCAAGGGACTGTGTAAAGCTCGAGGTTCCAGTTGCGATTCATGGTGCCAATGCCACGACGGGGGGGGAGCTCTTCAGGCTAGGCGTTGAGCCAGTGAGGTACCTGCACCGCATGGCAGCCCCGGAATACTGAAACTCGTGGCCCGTCAGGGTGCACGCCAACTGTCAGGCAGCCTGTCAGAGTGTCTGTCGGTCAGTTTCGGCTACTTACCTACAGTACACTAGTGCTTTGGGTGCTCCTTCCCCTGCGGAGAGACGGGAACCAGGCACCCAGGGGCCGCACGGGCGCCACTCGAGAAACCAACACCAAAGCCGCTAAACGTGACTTCGCGGGGAGCGCTGGCTTGCCTGCCGGGCAAATTCACGTCGACGACGCGCCTCAGACATCAATCATTTATCGGCTTTTGCTCTTTTGATCACTTCCACCTTGACTCCATCGACTTTGATTAGCCCAAGCTATCACTGCTAACGAAGGCAGTGTCTTCAGATCAATAAACGCTTTGTTCTCGCCATGGAGGATTACAAGACGTACTTGGCCGAGAATATCCTCAGTGAGGACAAGGTGGTAGGTCACCCACCCGATTACAACTCGTTGATGGCATTGAAGCTGAAAGGTGCAGAGCCGCGACTAACATGAGATCAAACTTCAGGTCACCTATCGCTTGCTGAGTCGGGCCCTGCGTGTACACCCCAATGTAGCGAAACAGTAAGTTAACGAGCGGAAGATTCAAGAATCAGCAATGACTTACACCAAGTAGAATGCTCTATGATTTCCACAAGACCCAGAGCAGCAAGAAGCCCGGGACTGTCTATGCCACTTACCTGCTATACGGTATCAAGAAGTCTGTCCAGAATCAAAATGGCAACGCCATGGACATCGACTTGCCTAGTTCGCTTCCCGACGCGGACCCGGTTGATGACGAAGAAGTGCCCTCATACACTCTCGTACTGGTCCAGGAGGAGCGGTTAGCAGACGTCCTCAAAGAGTACGAGACAATATCATCGATACATGTCTACAGCGTCGGACCTCACCCAGCGAAGGATCTTACGCTGCTTGTTGATGCCGCTCAAAGTGCGCTAGCCATCAAGGATGATGCTAAGAAGCCACGGCCCCGGACCATCGTCAATTCTCACGTACGCCGAAGAGAAAGAAAGGGACTCGGACTCAAGGCTGCCGCACCCGCCAAGCAAGAGTCGAAGACCAAAGCAGCACCCACCAAGACGGCACCCGCTAAACCATCGCCAGCGCCCGCCCCTGCCGCCGCACCAGCAAAGCCCCAGGAGGAGAGCAAATCCGCTGCACCGGCTATGGAACCCGAAGCACTGACTGCCACCACCAAGAAACCTGCGCCATCACTCAAACGTAATACCTCCGCCGCTTCTGGTATTATGCAAGCCTTCTCCAAGGCCGCTTCCCTGCCCAAGAAGGCCAAGACGTCGGAAAAGTCTACAACCGCTGCCGAGGAGACACCTGCTGCCCTGTCAGACGATGGAGAGGATGACGATGACGTTCCGTTGCCAAAACCGGGTGCCGTATCTACGAGGAAGAGCAAGAAGGAGCGTGAAGAGGAACTGAGGAGAATGATGGAGGACGACGAAGACGAGGACATGGAAGAGACAGCTGATTCTCCCGTCCCAGAGGAAGAGGAAGAAGAAGAGCCTGTCGTCGAGGAGCCACCCGCCAAGGCTGAGGTTGCCAAAGAGGAGGAAAAGGAGATCGTGACGACAAGTGGGGATGGAAGGAGGCGTGGAAAGAGGAGGGTGATGAAGAAGAAGCAGATTATGGATGATCAGGGATATCTGGGTAAGTTACACTTGATAACCCGACCACCGTATGACCATAGTCACATGGATACTGACGTGTCGTCGCAGTCACCATACAGGAACCTGCTTGGGAGTCCTTCTCCGAGGATGAGGCTCCGCCAGCCGCCAAACCAAAGCCCAAGGTTGCGAACTCGGCGCCACCCGCGGCGGCCGGGAAAGCGAAGAAGCCTGCGCCCAAGGGGCAGGGCAACATCATGTCGTTCTTCTCCAAGAAATAGTCTGGGCTGGCTCAACCTTTGCAAAATCTCTGTATTTTGGGCTGTAATTCTGCTTGGTTCAGATGTTTGATCAACTTAGCGTGTCACGGGAACTCAAGGCGCCTTTTGCCTGACCCTCATTATCACTGACTTTTCGCTTGCTTCTCTTGGAGAGTTACTTGGGCATCGTGGGGAGAATTATACTACAACCATCTTATATAACACCACAACAAGCAAAACGTATTGCCTCCCTTCAGTGCAGCGTCCTTTATATTTCCTGTTTCCTTTTCATTCTCTTCCCAGTGATAGTCGCGTCGTGTTTAGTTTTATGCGTGGCGCATCTCTGTGTCACCAATCACTGCATTACCAGCAGCACTTTTCTCCGTTCACGTTTTGCGATTGGAAAGGAACCAAGCGCTCGGAGAGACAAGCAGACAGCGGTAGCAAAGCAGTGCTGGCAAGAGATCACGTTTCTGTATCTCCGTCTCCGTCTTCGATTTGTCCACCGCTCTCCCTTCCTCGTCGTTCCGCTACATACCTTACACGTGTGCATACCTAGCTTCGGCGCCAATGCCCGGATCCGACGACGCCATATTTTTGCACGTTATCCTTGATACAGTACCGAGGGAGTGGCCTACATGACTATCTGTCAAGCGAGCGGGCGGTGTGGGTGAGAGACGCATGTACGTCTCAAATCGATAACGTACAGTACTGTGCAAGTGAACTGGAATGTATATATTCCTAAACAACCAACTGTGTCGCAGGTCCTGTAGTCAGCTAGCCAGTCAGGTAGTAATTCAAAGATGTGTGCTTTGTCTCATGTTGGTAGCCCTCTTTTTCCTCTTCACTTCAGCATCCCATATGTCTGTCGTAAGGGGTCGAACACTGTTTCGCACAAGAAACGGCACGCCGGGTCGCCAGGACAAAAATAAACGAAACCATTAAATACTAAGAAAGTCGTATGGATACGAATATATAAGAGGGAGGCGAGAATCAAAGAATAGTGTTATCAGGAAGTTGATGAGCAAAAAGGAGATAGAAAAAGTGGTGTGGAAAACACAAGTCCCATGGAGACAGGGGGTAGGTGAGTGTTAGGGAAGTTGACAAAACGAGCATTGCGATAAACGACCCAAATGGGCGGGATGCATGGCATTACACCAATACGGACGGGTGAAGTCACATCATGATACCCGACAGTTTGGAAAGAAGAGGGGTAAGGTGTCCGGGAAAGAAAGGAGCTTCCCGAGAGGGGCACGAGGAGGTGATGGTGTAGATCAAGGCAAACATGCCCGAGCAGACACCATAAAAAGAGAGACGGCATGAGGGCAGAAGGGGTGCCCGATGATCATTGACGATAATAAACCACAATGAGGCGGTAAAAGGGCCTGGCCAAGGTTTGGTCCACTGTTTACTTGTTTGTAGGCGCTGGCTCGGGTACCCTCCAGTTATCTTGAGGCTTGAGGTGATGACAACGGAGGATCATCTTGCCCGCGCATATTGGGCATGAGACCTGTTTGTTGGATCGTCTCAGAGGTCAGACCAAGAGGAGGTAGGCAGTCGGTTTCTTTAAACTCTCACTCTTCAACAAGAAGCTTATTACCTACACTTCTGTTACACTGCATGACTGTACCACTCGTGCACTCCCCTTTCGATCGGTCTCTGTTCCCGAGAGTCTTGAGACATCGATCCATAACCTTTTCTTGCGTGCTTTGCTGAAACCGTTTCGCCTCAACGTCGAGCCATGCGATGACCCTTTCTGCTGGAAGTGAGGAAAAAGCTTCAGCCACGCAACCAGTCCGGTTGTCCCATATAGCAAGCCACCCACCCAACCACCACTTGCCATGTGGATTAAAGGATGTGTGTGAGATTTCAGAGATGTCTGTTTGTTCTCCGCCTCGGACTTTTATCTGCGCCATTCTTGCGCAAGCACCCAACTGAAAGCTGAAAGCGCTAAAACACACAAAACGGACAGTACCTCATTCACGCAAACCAGTCACACGACAACACTGCGTGTGATGTTCGGTCATCGGATTGCCCAGAAAAGAAGGAACAACGAAGACGGTCGGTGGAGGAGAGGCTACGTACGTCTGGTGGACGCTGAACGACCACCGACGGCATCCTCGTAAAAGAGCTGTGCATTTAGTACGGTATATTTCAGGCAAACACACTGCTTTCAACTCCAATGACTTTCAGAACGGTGCGAGAAGAGCCACAGAGGACTATTGGTAGAAACGGGCGGTCGTCGCCAGGATAAGTAACATCGAATTTCATCATCTTGGTGCCTCCATCCTTTCTTACGGGAAACGCTCGCAATCCGTGATGCGATGGCTGACATGGTCATGGACAGGACAAGTCATTTTTCCTTCTTCCAAAAGAGAGCTCCTAGCCACCCGCCCCCATCCGCGCTCCGACAGTCCGGGCTCAGTATTGGCATCATTCAAGTCATTTATCCTGATCCAGAGCATTAATAACCGAAGCTTCGGTCATCCGGTACGTAGTCTGGCCAAGGTAAGCATCCGGGATGCCATAAGTGTAGCGAAAGCGGGCGACAAGGTGAGCAAGGGAAGGGGAAGGCCACCACCTTGACTCCATCCACATTCCCGACAACCAGGCTTGCCGAGCTTACCAGGCTTTGCTAGAGTCAAGGGATCAAGATGAGCGAGCCCGGTCAACACGAGATGCCCTTGCCAACCGGACCCAACAAGCCGGGCGGTGTAGATATCAACGAGGGATCTTGCGAACATGAACCCTGCCTTGTCGCCCTCCTTGTCATCTGGTTGTCGGAAAAGCTTCCAGCGGATGGTACTGTCTGGGTTACCTTTCCACAATGTGTTCGTGAAGATGACATAATGTATTGATAATATATATGTAAGAATGCGCGGCGTGGAGAACTTGAAATTCCGTACAGAAACCAGTCGAATTGATCAGAAAGGCGGTGTTGTATGGCCTCGCTTGTGCGTGCGTGTGTGCCTGTATGTATGTGTAGCTACAAACTGTCCAGGTGTTTGGCGGCCAAGAAAGAATCAAGTGTTCGGCGGTGGGCACGATCCCACTTTACAAGTTCAACTTCCGAATTCTTAGGATTTTGACTCTTGCGATTATTCTGTAGCTTTTCCCAACGTATAGACCAGAGGCTGGAATTGAGCAGCCGTTCGTGGAATCACTGACCCTTCTCTTCAATTTATCCATTTCACTCTGGGCCATAAAACCCGGTTTCATCTTCATGTTATTCATGTTATGTCAGGGGATACATCAGCCCATCCAACCAACAGCTCAGCCAACAAACACCGCAGGTCCCTTTCTCAACAAGTCCAGACCCGTCCATCGCTCAGAGCCTCGTCCCGCGAATAAGTTTCATTGGCGTTTTCATTAAACTACATGTATTACGAGAATTCTGGCGAAAAGACCTAGACCTCCCAAACCCAGGCCCAGGGAGTTGGGTCCGAGGAAACGGGGTCTCCGATGGACTGGCGGGCAGGCGGGTTCAACGGGCTTGATGGAGTCGACGGGCTCGGCTGGTGGTGGGGGTCCCTAGGGACTGGACTAGCCGGGACTCGTCCGTCGGAACATGTGGAGACTCAAATGTAACGGTCAACGGGTCCGAGTATGTAGGGCAAGTGATGGAGTCAATACGTAGGTATGTATCGCAGTTGTTCTCATTCCATTAGTTGAATGAAAGGATTGTCTAACACATTGTGCTTCCATGCGTTGCCAGCTGGCTAGTCCGGTTTCCGACCCGCGCACTAATAGCACGACTACGTACTGCGTACACGTGTAGCTAACCGTCTCCTCGGAGCCAACTCGCCAACTGCAAAGCACCCCTTTCTCTCGCTTCATTCTATCATTCTGTGTAACACCAATCCAAGCAAGACTGAGGCAAAGTGGCTCAGGTACGAATCCCCATGGGAGCAATAAAGGAGAGGCGGCTCGGGGACAGGGGAGCCAACGAGACGGAGACAACGGGGCCCTCACTTCCGGGTTGGGCTTGGAGAGGAGCAAAGGGCCCAATAAGCGTAAGGGGTAAAAGACGGGAGCTGTTTGTGTGTCGTGTATTGATGAGGTGGCGAATAAGTACAATAGCTGGCATGGCGGGCAAGCGGGTAAGAAGGCGCATTGTGTGCGTTCGTGTGTGCGCCTGTATGTGTGCCGCGATGTCGCATCGCGGGTACAAGATCACCGATTTGGGTAAACACTATTGGTATGTGATGTGCGAAGCTTTTGCGTTCCTGGTATCACAGGGAGTGACACGAGTGAGTGGCGACTTTTGGTCAAAACCAGAAGGAGCCCCGATGCCATGGGAGGATGATACACTGGAAATAATTGAGGGATTGACTATGGGCAAAGAGGACTGGCACTTTGTTTTATCAGACAGATCGATATATTGCACCTATGGAGAAATATATCCTAGTGTTTCCCTTCCATGACCACAGGGACCTTTATGAGGGATACCTTTCCTCCATTCCTTTGCTGTTCCCTAAACAGACAAGTTGTTCTCTTCTCAGATTTCGCAGTTGATAAGCAGGGTCCGTAAAGTTGGGTATCAAATCGAGCGCCGACATAGTGAATGACGAGAAATATGCGGGAAAAGATCAGAGGTGTTGTTTCGTCGCAGAAAAAAATCCATGCATGCAAAATGGGGTTAGAACATGCGCGTGTGTTTCATATCGTGCTAAAGATGGTGGTGCGTGTGGCCTTATGAATGAATGCATGCATCTTGTGAGCGATAAAAGCTTGCGAGAGTCTGGGTGAGAGCCAGCCAAAACAAAAAAAAGAGCAAAACGAATCCAAATAAAAAAAGACGCTATCATCAGCTTCCTTCGCTTAAACCTTCATTTTCATCGTGTTCTAATATCCTTCTTTCTTTCCCTCCTAGCAGAGTGACAAGGACACCGAAATGTATCGTGTTACTTGAGATTCATCGCCGCGAGTTTTGCTTGTATGCTCTTCCAAGCTTCAGGGTCAGGTTGAGGTTCCACCCGCTTCGGCGCAAGTCGCTCGGTGTTTCTGTTGAAGCACTTGGGGCAGGTGGTGACGGTTGGCTCCGAAGCGAAGGTGTTTTTGCAGGCCTTGCATTCGAAGTAAGCCTGGCGTTTCGAAGGTTGGTCTCCAGGATAGCCGTAGGGATACTTGTCCTTCTTTGATCTGTTCAAGGGGTCAGTATAACTAGCTTCTCGAGGCCATCGATATGCGCTAAAACTTACGGGTCTCGAGGGCAGTCCGTGCAACGGACGTGCTGGCAGGCCGTGCAAGTCTTGTTTCCAGAAGTGAAGAGGTTCTTGCAGCCGCAGCAGGTCCTGCGCACACGTTGGCGAGGCTTCTTGTGAACCAGATCCTGAGTTCCGGTCTTGGCGGGACGTCTGAGAACGAGGTCCTTCTCGCGCTTCGGGTGCCAGTCGGGGACGATGGGGGCGTTCTCGGCACGATCCTTGATGATCTGAGCGCGCTTCTTCCTGCTCTCCTCCCTCTCGGCCTCGGTCTTCTTGGAGGGAATACGAGGGCACTGCTTGCATCGCGTATGCTTGCACTTGGAGCACTCCTTGGAAGCTCCGAACGAGGTGTCGCATTGGTGGCATTTGCGGTGGACACGCATCTTGATGGGCTTTTCAACACGGAGAGCATGACCCTCGGTCGAGTGCCACTCGCTAGGCTTCAGCTCCAAGCCATAGAGCTCACCGAGCTTCTTGGCACGCTCCTCAAACAACTGGGCGCGAGGGACCTTTTGGGCATTGGCGTCCACAGTCTTGGCCGCCGCAGCAGCAGCAGCAGGGGCCGTCTTCGTGGTGCTATAGTCATTCGTTAGAGACTGGAGTTAAAAGGGAAGTGAAATGCATCATCAAGAGTTGGATGGGTTGGTTGACCACAACCCAAAGCGGACAGCATGCCAGCCAGAGTGTCCAATGAGAACCCTCCCGACAATGCCAGACTAAAATAGGCCTTACCTCTTGGCGGCTTCCTTGCCCTTTTTCTCGGCGGGAGCAGCGGGATCGGCCTTTGCGCCGCTGGTCGAAAGTCGCTTCGTCCTCAGAACCGTCTTTACTCTTGCCAGAACCTTGCCGAAGCCCTTCTTCTCCTCCTTAGGGACCGCGGGTCCTCCCTGTGTAGCCGAACTCATGACGATGGCGTTGTTCTTGATCATAGAATCGTTTTGTTGAGGGTGGGTTGGTGTGACTGTAGTTGGGTTGGCTGACATATGTCAATGTATGGTAGTAGTGGTGGTGGTGGTCGACTCGTGGTGTTGTTTGGTGTTGGTGTTTGTTTGTTTGCCGGTATTATTCGGTTCCAAGCCCTTGGGATATCTAAAGGTGAGGTGAGACCCAAAACGCCGCAATTCCGACTAATTTCGCGCCGATCACTGCCTCGTCTATACTCGGAGTATTTGTGGTCGAGCTCCTTGGTTGTTGACGGACATAAAGGTACACACACGGCTTATGTGTGTTGTCCTGTTGTGTGGATAAGGAAAGAGAGGAGAGGGTTCCTCGTTCCTGGGAAGAGGGATTGAGGGAAAGAAAAGGGAACTGGGCGGCCGGGGGAGGAGCCAAGGGGGGGGTACGGGGTACGGCTAGTGTACGGCTGCAGTGGGAAACCCCAAACTGCAAACTGCCTCTGGGTGTGGCTCTTGAGCTGTCCACTGACAGGCTACGGGCATGCGGGAATAGGGACGGGAGGAGCACAGTCAATCCCGGCAAGCTCATGGAGACCGCCAGGTGAGGTGGAATAGCACGAATGCCTGTCCAAACGGAACAACCGAATGGTACGGTGGACGGTGCAATCATGTAATTGACCATGGCTGCAAAACACGCCCAAGTAGGACTAGGTACCTAGACAAGAACTGAAGCAGCTCCTGGCGGTAAAACACGGTATCGATGTATCGCTGAAAGGTAAGATAGTATCGTATTCTGCAATACGCCGCTCTACTGCGTTTTCCGTGCGTTTTCCTTACGCGTAGCAATGCTCTGACTGGTGGCAGACCGCAGCATGCCGTGGGGCG
This sequence comes from Neurospora tetrasperma FGSC 2508, assembly GCF_000213175.1. Lineage (NCBI taxonomy): Eukaryota > Fungi > Ascomycota > Sordariomycetes > Sordariales > Sordariaceae > Neurospora > Neurospora tetrasperma. The sequence goes on along the minus strand of NW_009799100.1, from coordinate 3,724,766 downwards.
GGGTGGTAACCGGGAAACATACCCAGTCGTTTCCTAGCCGAAAACAGCAGCTGGTTCCCGAAAAGCCTCGGTCAGCGCAGGAACGGGCGGAGGAGACATGAACTATGTAGTGTACACAGCAAACAAAAATTCTTCTCCCGGCACTCCATTCCATTGTGGAAGGTCCATGGACATGACGATGCCTTCCCAGCCTCACTCACGCCAGTGACACCTGCGCTTTGTGACCGTGACGAGAATGCGGCAATGTTCACAGGGTGGAAGCAAGGGATGGGCGCATCACGCTAGCAGGAATTCGGGACAGGACCGGTATTAGCTTCTGGCACCATGTCAGTTGCGAGACCCGGGGACAGGCGCCGGCCAAAACAGCCATGTGGTCCTCTGTTTAGGTTGTTCCATTTGGGCCGCCCACCGCTTATCAATAGCGCACGTTATGTTCAGTTCCGGGCAGGTTGAGAGGGTTTTTTCTGCTCCTAGTCGCAGCAATCGAACCAAGTGGACCGCAACGACGAATCTTCATCGCAGCCTTCGAACTCACCATAATTAACCCAATCTCCTGGACATCATGATGCCCAAGACAGCCAGGACGGCCAGGACCGGCAATTCTTGACGGCATCAGTCGAAATACTCAGCCAGGGCATTCGAATCAGCTCTTTTGGTAGGTCATGTTGTGTGGACGTAACCCCAACATCCTGTTGTGGGTACCACTGGAGACTGAAGAGGAGAACGGAAGCTGTCCCAGCGCAATGGGATGCCCAACGTTGAAAAACCCACCGACTGGAGGCTCAAATGCCTTCAGTTCGCAAGTCAAGGTTGCCTTGCGCAAGAAAATGCCTTGCGTTGGCCACGAGTGGGTGGAGAACGGGTAGAAGCGTCTTGGAGAACATTAACAAAGGGAAAGGCTGGCGGGTGTTGACAAAAGCATCTCCGTCCGGCGAGGTACAAAAACATGACCACGGCCCATCCCGTTGTCGTGTTTGCCCTCTTTGTTCAACATGCCTGGCACACCAGCAGGCAGTCAGCAAGCAGTCAACACACACAATCAATAGCGCTGACTATGGTAGGTGAGAACTCCGTCACTCCAAGGCGGGACCGCGGCCCATTGGAACGTGACCCCGCCGGCAAACACCGTTTCAGAACCCAGGAGCTTGGTTGGGTTCTGACCGTTCTGGAGACGGGGTCCCTTCAGTTCTTTTGACTGGCGAACCGGGAACAGCATCAAACATCCCCAGAGGCCGTTCCATTCGACCAGTCCTTTGCGGGGCTACCTCGCTGTCAGGGAACCATGGCACAAATGGGCAAATCACCCGGAACTCCCAGAAATTCCAAAGGGGCCCTGGCAGGACACCCTGGCGACTCCTCCTTCTTGTCCAAACAAGCATCGCCATTGGCGCCGTGCTTCCAGGAACGTTGCCGTTCGCTTCCGCCTTTGTGCCTCTCCACTTCTCAGAGCATCACCTCCACATCTTCGTAGCGTTGGACGCTATCGTTCGACCAGTCCGTAATCCGCTCGTGATCCACCGGGATCTCAAGCCGGTCTGATTCTTCCTCGTCCCCCTGGGACTTTTCCATCACAAAGGGGTTTGTTCATTCACTCAAAGTTTTGCATGACGGGGCCGGATGACATGGTGTGGTCCATCCCAGCCAGCAGGAAAAGGCACAAGGAAACCC
>NW_009799100.1:3695095-3718170 GCF_000213175.1 Neurospora tetrasperma FGSC 2508 | reverse complement strand
TTACTTCTGGTGTTGATCAGGTGTCGATATCATCAGCACTGGCGCCCGCGAATGGCTTGTTGACCTCGTCATTCTCAAGTCCCGTGCATGTTCGTTCTGTTCATCTGTGGTCACTGCAGTGCACTTTGACACAGATTGGTCACTGAGGTCATCGTGACCTACATCATCATCCGTGCTCCCAGGTGTTTCTGCTTTCTGACCAGGGCCTCCTTTGAAAACCAAACTACGGGAAATACCAAAGCTTCACATTTGTCAACCTCATGGATCTCGCTGTTTCGCAAGCAATCTTTGGTGTATGAATTGATGTGCAGTTCAAGGCGTCCTGACAGCAAGTCTAGGGAGTGTCTAACATCCGCAGTGGCGTTCTTGGATAGAAGTTTTTCTTTGAAGGCGACTTTCAGTGGAGCCGCCGCAATTAGATTGCCGTTGGACTTCATGCGATAGGAAGTGACGGAGTTGAAGGGAATGGATGGACACTGGCTTGTACAAGATATTGATGCCAAATGTGCAACTCATGCCATGTGGTATAACTCGTTTCCTGTGCGGCACTATAAGCTTACTGCTGATGCACTGTAATCCGAGGCTAAGTAGGTGTGTAGGAGTCATGGACGCTTGCTAGGTAGGTATTACACCTCTGTCGGCATATAATTCGTTAGCGTGGTACCGCCACTCTACAATATTCAGGGCATTGGAGGTGAGCAAAGTGGACATCTTTTGTAAGGAGAATTAAGTTATTGCCACTACCTCAGTTCACCGCGCTAACGTTTTAAATGCCGGAGGAGGTGTACACCTCTGCATGGATATAAGTCATTAGATCGAGAATTGGCAAAGTGGCGATAACCTTGTTTTCCGTACAGAAGATAGGCCTTTTCAACGCCTCCCAATCCCTGAATACTGTAGAGTGGAAGTACCGAGCTAATGACTTATATCCATGCAGAGGTGTAGTGGGCAATCCTTCCACGGGGACGGGCAAGCGTCGGGTTCATGCTGTGACGCACCGGGCGAGATCGAAAATCTTGCTTCCAAAAAAGGTCAGCCTCACGACAACCACCATCTTTCGCCCATCTTCACATTCGACATCCGCACCAATTGAACGCAACCTGCATCACCGCTCTCCGAACAACCCTCCGTGCTGCTGCTGCCCCTCTTCCCCTCCCGACACCATCAACACCTCCAACCTCGTCTACCGAACACCAGCGACTGTGCAAATCCAGCTGCACAGTCAGGCGCATTGCCACCAGGGTTCACTCAAAAGTCCTTTATGCACCAAGGCTCGACTGAAACTTCTGTATCGTTACCGCGAGATCCATATCCAATATCTTCCGGCCAAACTGTCCAACATGGCTCGCCTCGCTCCCAGCCAAGCTCACCAGATGATGCCTCTCCTCATGAGAGCATCTTCGGTGGAGATGTTGCTTCTAGCAGCGACGACGGCCACCGCTTTGACCACGACTTTGGCCGACTGAGGGCTGCCGACTATGCCTCTGCCGCCCAACCTGTCATGACTGCTGGCCAACGCATCGCTGAATACGAAAGCGCCTTACTGCTGTCCCGACATCACGCTCCGCATACCGTAGCCTTCCAAGTTGTTAAGAACACTTCATCCTCTCCGGGCTGCGTCAAGTTGGCAGATTTCCCCAACGGTATGTCCGTTTGGGTAGCGTGGTTGATATTTTCGCTCGTAGCTTACAAAAACTCTCCCAGAAATCCTGACCCATATCCTATCGCATCTGCATCCAGATTCTCACGGAGACGTCGCTCTGGTCTCGAAGCGCTTTTACCACCTCGTTGCGGCCCCCTATGCCTGGCGGAGAGCCTTTCTGCGCAACTTTCCTGGCCAAGAATCGTTACTCTCGGCAAAGAACAGGAGCGAGTTCGCCAACGAAGATGGAGAGCTGGACAGAATACGCTCCGAGTCTCGGTACTTTGCCAGACTGAGCGCCATGGCTACATGGCGTAGCGAGTATCTTCTCCGCACTCGGCTGCTCCGGAGTGTGTCCCGCGGAAAACCCGACGGCTCCTCGAACCTTTCGATCCAGTCTGGAAAGAAGGCAGCCGCCGTGTTGACATATAGCCCAAGGCTCACCTGGATGGTCACCCATTTGCACGCCGTATTTTCCGGTAATCGCAATGGGCCGCGTGTGATGCATGGTTCCAGGGATATCGGAGTGGCATCTGTCGGCGATCCTACTACCGGTAAAATCGACAAGCTGGGTATGGATGACCAGTTTCAGTTTCAGCAGCTGGACGAAGTGCATCCCGGTCTCGTGTACTATGGAATGGGCGACGGGGCGGCAGCGGTTCCTAACGTCATCGACGTTAGCCAGCCCTATGGTCTCATCGGCGCTGAAGCGTTTCCTGGTGGTCGGGTCTACTTCAAACCACAGGGTCAGCTGCGCGGCCGATTTCTGGGAATCGTACCAGAAACTGTGGACGACGAGCCTGAGATACCCAAGATCCCAGAGCTCTTGGATGCCGTCTGTTCTGTTTGGATCGCAAAATCGCCCAATGTACCAACAGCAACCGACTCGATGATTGGTATGTTTACTGGCTCAACGCTCGGCATAGTGACCGCCTATACCCTTGGTTATGAAATCTCGGGTCGTCGCGCCGGCAACCGCGTTGGCGAGATCACCGCGCGCTGGGTGCTCTGCCCGGGCGTGCCCATTGTAGACATTAAGGTCGATGACAACTACAACCTGAGACGCAAAGGCATGAACAGAGTTTGGGCTGTTGCGCTGAATGCCCTCGGAGAAGTCTTCTATTTGATCCAGACGCCGGCACCTTCTTCGACTCGTGGAAAGTCGACAACTCTGCTTAAGGATGCCTGGGATGCCGGACGCACTGCTTATTGGGAGATGATCGAAGCAACTCGGCGTGTTGCCACACCTGATGACTGCAACAAAAATGCAGCTGATGGTTCATACACACCGCGCTCATCGGCAAATTTCATGAACCTGAGCAGGGCACAGATCGTTGCTGAGGCCCGAGAGATAGAATCTTTCTTGCGCCGCAAACCATCTGATTTCCGGAGGGTTTGCTTAGGCTGGGATATGCAACGGAGACTCGAAGTGGACTTTGCTGCCGGCGATGAAAGTGGCGGCGAGGCCATTTTCAAGATCGATTGCGGTTTAGAGGAGAACGTGCCCCCTGCCGTTCGGAGATATGTCAGACACAAGACTAGCCCGGTGATCAATCCAGAGAAAGTTGCGGCCTTGCTGTCTTCAGCACCTAAAGCCTCTATCTTTGGAGGTGCAGAGACGTCAAACAGCTTGGATTGTATCTCTCAGTCTACCACCAGCAATGGAGAAAAGCCTTCAGCCATTCAGGCTTCAAGCGGATCACCCTCGACCTCAGCCACGCCTGCAGGAGACACGATTAACGGTTGGTCTGTCACCGACTACAAACTCAAGATACCTCTAGGGGCAGAAATCACCGCCAGTGCTATTGATTTGTCTACCTATGCTGTCATGGCAGCATTTGAGGACCCTCTTTGCTTCGAGCATGATGGAAGTGGTGACACGTCCAAGGAGATTCCTGGTCGTCGCGCCCGCTATCTTGCTGTAGGAACCAGCACCGGCGCAGTGAATGTGTGGAACACGAGAGATCAGCACTCTGCCCATACGGTCAAGCCTTTGCGGGTCATTCAGACCGACTCACCCGCTATCTCTAGTCTTGCCCTTTCGGCTCTTTATCTACTTCACGGCGGCACTGACGGCGTGGTCCAGGCATGGGATCCGTTGGCTTCAACACATGAACCTATCCGAACCCTCAATGCAAAGATGTCGGGCCGGATCCCTCGTCCCATTCTCTCTCAGGCTCCTGCAATGGAACGAAATGTCTACTCTGCTGTTCGCGCCATCTTCTTGGATCCCGATCCGACTGTCCTTCGAGGCGTGTCGGCATGGGGCAACAACATCAGGTTTTGGTCTTATAGCTCTACAAATCAAACCCCCGGTCGGAAGCGACGTCACCGACATAACGATGTACATGGCCGGCTGAGCAGCCGTAGAACCAGCCATCACGTCTCTGGCTTTATTGCTGCGGAAGAGGCGGAGCTTATCCATGAGGAGGAGACGCGCACTCGCGAGATGGCTCGGCTCCGTTCGCGGTTCGGACAAGGCTTGGCAGACATGACCGAGGAAGAAGCACTTCTTTATGCCCAAATGATTTCCGAGGAGGACTTCATCAAGCAAGAGTCGGTTCGGTTGGCAGCTGAGGCAGAGATGGGATCGACTATTGATGAAGAATGGGAAAGGTTGCCGTCCACGGGGAGCAGCGCTGATCAGCTTACACCCGAGCCTAGCCTTCCTGGCGCTAGCCCGAGTGTGACGGGAAGCGGTGCGAATCTCGCGACTGCCAATCAAGAGTCAGAGGAGGAAATGATCCAACGGGCTATTCGCCTGTCACTGCTTGAAAGCAACGGCAGCGTAGATGGTGTTGTTGCAGTGGAACCGGCACCGGCACCAGAACCAGTAGCAGCAGAAGCAGAGCAGTACCCCCCTCGCAGCCCGAGCCCCCTACCCGAGTTCTCCATCAAGGTGAAGCCCTTGAAGGGCAAAGGAAAGGGCAAGCAACCTTCTCTCGCGACTGGGTCTTCCTCGTCCCACAGCACGCCGGTCATTCCCTTTTCCGAGACCGGGCACAGCAACGACTCGGCCTTCGGGCGAGATCCTTCCGACATTGCCTACGATACCGTCCCGGCAGCAGCAACTACAAATGTCACCTCTGGCACTGATATCGATGACGATCTGGCTCTTGCTTTGCGACTGAGCTTGGAGGAGGAACAGGCTCGCCAGCACCGGATGGCACATCTGAACGTTATGCCGATGGTTTCTGATGTTCGACACGCGTTGGAGAACTCGGAAGAGTTTCCGAGGTTGGATGTAAAGGGGAAGGGGAAGGGGAAGATGATCTGAAGGGATTACGTGGTCAATGTGATGCGATGTTGATAGGTTTGCAAGTTGCTATGTAGTGAGTGCTTGGAGAGCTGCGAGTTCATCTCACCCTATTTGGCTTTGATCATACCGCCCTGGAGCATCTTCAGGTTGGCAGATCCTGGGGTACTAGCGTTATTGTCTTTTGGCTGTGCTCTGTGAGGTAGAATAGAAGCGCAGAGTTGTTTGAAGTCTATCCAGATGTCTTTTTGCATGATCCAACATGAATTCGAGGTGGTGTCTCGCATGTGCACCTTCCTTTTCCATTTTGACAGGCCTCCAAGCGGGTGTCTCGCCCGCCACGAAAGCAGGTGGGAAGGAGCTGAATCAAAGCGTGCAAAGTGAAGTCCTGGCGTGTCACGGTGACGCAGGCAGGCACGATTAGCTTTCGTTGTTTTTCACTCGTCTGCTTGCTCGACATTAGCCCCATAGGGATCGCGTCCAATATCCAATTTCCCTATCTTGGTTCTTTTGCTTCACCATCTCCTCACAATCGGTTCACCATTACACATGTCTCAAAAGTTCTTGTCTGCCCCCCGATCTTACCTCGTCCCTTGTCTAGATCGTGAATGCACACATATTGCTGCCCTCGAGTGTATGTGTTACAAGGAACGAGTTCACAGGCATGCCGTACGACCCGCTGTAGCTGAAGCTATACCTGGTGTACCTTGTCCTCAGAGGGATAGGTCTCATCAAATCCGATCAGACAAAAGGGAGGGCAACCTGGATGGTGTTGTTAGTTGAAGGGATTCGAATTCAAGAGACGCAAAGGCGGATCGTTCCAGCACTGCCTGCTCAGGTTCAAGTTATGGTGAGATGGGGTTTGAGTTTCACACAAACAAGCACTACCTTTCTTCCTACTTCGAAGTTGTAAAATGGAGCTATTCGTCAAAAATTTTACGTCGTCTGAAAAGAATGGGTCACAACCAAAAAGTGTGGACGAAGACGCTCCCCAGAAACCAGGCGTTCTCAGACGGTTTCTCACTTGTTTAAATAAGCTTTGCCTCGGTTGAAAGTTTGCAAACTTAGAAAAGAAAAAAAAAGAAAAAGGAAGATCAGATTAAAAAAAAAAAAAAAAAGATGGAGATAAGCCATGGTGAAAAAAAATTAAAAAAAAAAAAAAAAAAAAATTTTTAAAAAAAAATTTTTATTTAAAAAAAAATTAAAAAAAATTTTTTAAAAAAAATTTAAAAAAAATTATTGTTGGAAGTGAAGAAAGAGAAACAAAATAATGAACAGTCAACAGTTTCCAAAGCGCATAAATGCCTATTTAGAGCTCTGAAACGCAATGCTATGTATCACTTGGGGACATATGCTAAGGACGGATCGCTTCTAGTTGGCATGTAGCTATATGGACTTGAATGCCTGGACACTCAAACAGAACACCACCATTCACGATCGTTTTGCTTGTAAAGTAGCGGGGTTTAAAGCTTCAGAGGTAAAAGTATGATGTCCTCTTGACCGAAGTGGTTATGGGAGGCGTCACTGTTTGGAGGCATTCGGGTCTATGTTGGTAAGGAAATGCTGACGCTTCTCCGTTCGCGTTGTTTCCATAACTAAGGAACAAGTCAAACAAGATACCAAAAAGGATACGATTGCAACAGCCATGGGCTTCATCATACCCATATAATATTGGGCACTGCTGGTCGACATTGCAAGTGGTCATGCTTCTGTTCAACGAAGAGACCAAGTTTATATGCACACAAGGATGAGATAGATTAACGTTCAGGTCTTTCACCGTGATTAGCTTGGGTGATATAGAGCCTGCAATCAAGCAATATTAACACATACGACCACAGATGGTAGAAAACTCGGGATCCCGTCCGCTCTCCCATAGATAAGCTACCAATCGCCTGACTAGTAGTTGGGTCGGTGACGACCAGCGAATCCCAGGTGTTGTATGTTTTTTTTTTTCCTGCTCTTTGCTGCCATGTATCTTTAGCTGTTGTGAGATCCCTTCTGTTAGAAGTTGGCGAATATCGTTTTCTCCTTCTCTGACCGATGTCAACGGCGTTCGTGATGCGTTGATCTGCAGCCCGTGAAACGAGTTGAGCTTCCACTAGCATCGGCGCTCTCAGCCGCCCAGTAACAGTGGCAATGACATCACGACCTTTCTATCATTGTCACCACTTGTATAAGTCAAATAATACAGACAGCAATACATTCGTGATGACCCGCCACTCTCACCATATGAACAGCGACCAATATTGAAAAAGACAACTTAATACACATAACCCAAGATGTCCCGTCTCCTGACCCGCCTTCCCAACCGTGCCCGCCTGCTCCCTATGGTTCCCAGACGAGCCATGGCTACGGAGCTCGGCACCTCCAAGTCCCCGCAAAACGGACAAAAGGGCTTCGTGTCCGTTGGCTCGCAGGCACAGGGTGATTCGCCTTCTAATCAGGGTCCTACAGAGGTGGGTTTTATGTTTTCAAATCTTATGTTTGTTTTGGCGGGTAGCCCTCTATCTGTCTGTTTGTCTCGCTGGCTGTCTGGGAGCAGCTACGTATCGGCTGTTTGTTCTTTGTGATATGCTGAATGATGTTTGTGCTAATGTCAACTGGGCATCTAGGCCGGACAAAAGCTCCAGAAGGAGAGCAAGGGCAAGCCGGATGGAATGAAGGGAGATTCGGAGGAGGCGAGGGCCGCGGGAGGTGATCAAAAGGCTGGGACTTCTGGTAGTCAGAAGTAAGGAGGCGGGTGTCGAGTGGGATGAAAAGAGAGTGAACATATGGTGACATGGGAGGAAATTAGCAATTATACGATATGCGCATGGTCTGATGCGGTAAGGAATCGATGATTATGGAATGATACTTGGTTGAGAATGGATGTTCTCTGACTTTGGTTATGTGTTGCCATGCAGTGGACAGAAGGAATAGCAGGCTCGAGATTATGATTTGAACTAGGGAAGGGGACAAGTTTCTGGCTAAGCCGATGAGGTTGGGCGAGGTGGATGAAATTTAATATTTGCTATGCGTAGATAAAAGTAGTTTGGTTGAAAAGTGGTAAATTTCAACATCATTTCCACCGACTTTCCCATTTACTTGCCACCGGAAAGCAGCCAGTTGAGAGTCATAATAACCCCGCCTTCCAAGGCGAATGTTGTAGCAACAACAATATAAAATGCAACCGTTATCCCAAGGACCTTGAGGTACATTTTAACCAGTCTAGTCCAGCCTTCCCTCCCGAAAGTGGTCAAGGCGTCCCTCATGGTCAAGAATGTCTCGCTGCCGCCACCCAGCACCGCTGGGTCCAGCTTGCCTTTGAAGGACCGGTCAAAGGGGACGATGGCATCTTCAGTGGGTGGAAGTAGTGAGGCTTGCACACGCCTGAGGATGACTTGAGCCGGGATCACGGCAAAAAGGTACAGTAAGAGAGCGAGAGCAGCCACTGGAATGCCCTTCAATAAAAGCGAAGAAAGCCGGAGGTCCATGTCCATGTTGTCGTCCGCTTCCTCGAACAGACGGAGTGGCAGTCCAATCATAACAGCCAACAGCCGAGGGAGTTCGACCGCTACGACACTTGTAGCCCAGTGTACTAGCAAAGGCAAGGCAGTAGCTTGGAAAACATAGCGGAACGGCAGAACGCGGCTGTACCAGGGGCGAGCGGAGGGAGGCGTGATGACGATGTGTACCCAAGCGGTTGACAGTTGCGTGAGCAAGACAGTAGCGATGAAGCTGCCGACGAAGTGTGGCAGGAAGGTGTAAACAGTTATAAAAGCGGCGAGAATAACTGTGGAAAATACGGTTATGAGCGCGCAAACGAGCCCGCGGAAGTAGCCTTCCCGGCCCCAAACCCAGAGAAGGCGATGTGTAGCGCGTAGGGACGAGGTGATGGGCTTTTCGTTGGCTTCCACGACCTCAAATTCGCCCGAGGGCACAGAGCCTTCTTGAGCATCGAGTGAGATGGGCGTATATTCAGGCGGTGGGTTGGGGTCTTCGATCATAGCGAGCGTTGGGAAGACGTTGTGCGCTGTATAAAAGACCTGTGTTGTTGACGGGCGGTTAGCATGATGTACAGAGAGTTATGTCCATGAGATGGCGACTTACTCCAATAGCGGGATAGATGAAAAGGAGGCCCGTGATGAAGTATATAACGAAAGGGAGTCCAGCGAGGACGGCCTCGTCATTTGAAGCTGGAGGGTTGCTGCCGCTGGAATCGTTGGCTTCCAGGCCATCCTCAATATACCTCTTGGCGAGGCTACCGCCCACGGCGGCGATGTGATGTAGCATGTTGTGTATCCGGATGCGCTTGATGATGGGGCAAAGAGACAAGAGAGAAGGCGGAAGCTGAAGGCTATGAACGTGTAGAAAGAAGGAGTGAGAATGGCCAGTTCGGAGATAAACAAACAGCACGCAAGTTATGATGTCGATGGACAAAACTTTATCCTCGGTTGCAAGACGAACAAGTGGCAAACGATGAAGTATCGGAAACAATGGAGGAAGCGAAACCACCTCGAGACAAAAGTGGAAGAAATGAAACCAGTGAAGTGGGTGGGGATGATCATCCCGTCTTATACGCAGTTAAGTCATCGATCCGCCAGGGGCTGGACTGTTGGTGGCGTGGAAGGCATCCTTGACCTAGCGTCAGACTGTCAGTCGGGCGAACCACGGGGGCGGTAGCGTGGCCTACAGCGATCCATCAGATATGCAGCATGTAACTGCCAACATCCGTCGCCCACAACTACCTGGACCTAGGTACCTACCCAGCTACCTTTAGGTAGTGTATCATCCAGCTTGAGCAGAGGCAAGAGGGTGACCTGAGCACAAGATAGGTAGAGATGGTACTGTGGGTGAACCGCGCTGAAACTGCTCTTTTAAGGACTGAACTCATATATATTTCTGTCGGCCTGCTTTGTGGCATTCCCTTCAACGAATCAACCTCTTCCAACCGCCATAAATGTCTGGTGAAGCTGATGAATCGTCAACATGCCCGGAAAGAGCGGTTGAAAATGATTGGAAATGCCCTGTCAGACACTGGAGACGCGAGCCTTCAGAAGCAATTCATCCCCACCTCCTGCCCTAACAATTCGGCAAGCGGCTGCTCGATCCACAGTAAGACGCTAACGCCAGGCAGCTCCTGCAGGCTGTACCCCGCCTGAATGTCACCCCTGCACCTGCAGCACCGTAGTGTACCATACACTACAGGTACAACAACAGGCATCTTCGGCTGTAACGACGTCAGAGCTTCCTCTCACTTCCTCTCAACACCACAGACGAGGAGCTCACCCGACATTATCTGCATCCCAACCCGAACATTATACAGAGCCAGAACAGCTTACCTCATGTCTGGAACAGCACCTTCAATACCAAACCTCCTCACCCTTCGTGGTCGCGAAGGAGGCGGCGGCGTCACCCGGGGCCGTTACCGAGGCGTCATCCACCGGGGAGGTCGCGGCCACGGTCCCGGAGCACCCAGTGCCTCAGCAGCTCACGATGCCACCATCCAGGGTACCGACACCGACGCCGCCGTCTCCCGCCTCAGCGCAGTCCAGATAGGCTATATCGACGATCCGTATGCCGAGCTATTCGCCCAGTCTGGCCCCGGTGCCGCCAGGCGACTGCCCATCATCAACCGAGGCACCTATGCCCGCACAACGGCCATCGACAAGCTTGTTGACAAGTTCCTTGACGATACCGAGAGCTCAACGGAAGGGCGACAGATTGTCTCGCTAGGCGCCGGCACTGATACTCGCAGTCTCCGATTGTTCTCCCCTTCCGCACCAACGCCGCGCAAGCGCGTCATCTACCACGAGATCGACTTCCCCGCCATGTGCGAGAAGAAGCAGCGCATCGTCTGTAGCGCACCACAGCTACGGTCTATTCTATCCGACCCGGACTCCGTGGAGGAATTGAGTCATCACGGCGGAGGAAACTCCTGGCATAGCAAGGCCGTGGCCGAAAAGCACAAAGGAAGCGAGCTCTGGGTTCACGGGCTAGATCTCCGCGCCATTGCGGCCTCGCAACAGCCTCAGCAACCACTACCGCCAGGAGTACCGATCGGTTCCAGGGGACTTCACGCTTCGCCCTTTACCACCGGTTCAACCACACAACACGAAAAGCAAACAGAGGACACAAGTCTACCTCAACAAAGAGAACCACTAACGTTAACATCCCTCAACCCGAACCTTCCCACCCTCATAATCTCTGAATGCTGCCTCTGCTATCTGCCTCCCTCAACCGCCTCCTCCATTGTGTCCTTCTTCACCACCACCATCCAATCCTCCCTGAGCATAGTCATCTACGAGCCCATCAAGCCTGATGACGCCTTCGGGAAGATGATGGTCTCGAACCTTGCTGCTCGAGAAATCAGAATGCCAACGTTGGAGGTGTACAAAGAAACAGAGGACCAGGAGAGGCGGTTACGAGAAGCCGGATTTAGTGGAGGGGAAGGAAAAGGGATAGGGGGAGCAAGGAGTAAGACGATAGAACAGATTTGGGAGGAGTGGACGAGCCAGGAGGAGAAAGAGCGGGTGGATGCACTGGAGGGACTAGATGAGGTTGAGGAGTGGAAGTTGTTGGCGGGGCATTACATTGTTGTTTGGGGATGGAGGGGGGTGGGGGTTGATTTGGAAATATGATAGACTTGGTGACCACTTGGTTATGGGGTAGTGTCACAAAGATAAGTTCAATAATTTACCATTTAATCGTGCCAAGCTGACGGCTTGCTGAGTGTGATGAATTGCCCACCTTGGAGGATTTCCTCCAAAAAGTATAGGTCAGATACCAAAGCTTGTGTCCAGCAGCTTCTAAATTTTCATCTGGTCAGACAAGTGTTCGCATCTCGCCATGTCGCCCATTTAAGGAAGAGATACAGACTTCACCTGGGATCAAGTTGTACTATCTGGCTAGCAAGAGTGTAGTTATTATTCGTTGTGACTTGGACATCATCACCTACAAAAAGCAATAGACGGGCTCATCAAGAGACGCCGTGCCAGTAATCAATCGACACCAAGTGAGGAGCAAGTGAATAGTCGGCACTGAACGAACCATCCTCCCTTCTCCCTTATTAGACTATTCACTTCAAGACCTAAACCTCTTTGCGCCGTAGTGCCTTGACTCCAACATATATATCGCCGTTCTTACTCAAACAGAAAGAAAATCGAGCCAGGTATCCCTAGCCCTTCTTAATAGCCCCCTAAAAGCCATTTGAGCATCCTCGCAGCTAAACAAAGTCGTGGCTATGTCGACCACAGGTTGTAAAAGCAAGACAAGAGCCCAGACATCCCCCGACCCAACTCAAATAATCAACAAATCCGTCCTCGGCTGCAGTCTAGTCCCATTCAACATGGCCCTCCTCTTCTTGCTCGGATCCTGCAACCTCCTAAACGCCTCATGAATATGTCTCGGCTCCACCGGCGTGCGTCCCTCCCCAGGGGGGTCGAACAAGCCCTTTGGCAGCTTACGCTTCTTAGTAGGACCCGCCTCGCCCGTACGCTCCTTGAGCAGGTCTTCATGGTCCTTGATCTTGAGCGCCTCCTCCGTGATGCTCTGCACCATCTCAAACGTTAAGAACCCCAGAATGTCGACGATATCGTCAGAGGGTTTACTATCCGTCACCTGCCCGAAGCCGGCCCATTCCCTGAACCTCTTGCCCTTGCGGTACGTAAAAGAAGCTTGGCGGAACTCGGACCAGGTTACGTACTCCTCGCGCGTCATGGCCTTGGTGCGCTCGTCGGCTTTGCGCAGGCGTTGGAGCGTGATATAATTCATTTCTTCTTCCTCCTCGTCCTCTTCGTCTTCGCGCTCGGGGACTTCAACGGAATAAAAGGAGGAGGGTTCCCAGGGCAAGCCGACTTTGGCCTTTTTGTTCTTCTTGGCTGCGTCGTCGACGGGGCCGCCTGCGCCGGGAACAATTCCCGCGGCGGCCGAAGGGTCTTCGCCTGCGGCGCCGATGTCGGCGTCACCGCCTTTGTCTTCAGAGTCTTTGACGTTCTTGCGCACGTCCTTCCAGGAGAGGAAGGTGCGCAGCCGAGAGACTTTGGGCGCGTCGTCGCGGATTTGGAAGATTAGGTCGTTGATCGTTATGGAGCGGGAGCCGCGGCGGGCGGCGAGTTCGGTGCAGTTTTTGAGCTGTGACAAAGAGTGTGAGTCGTAAGTTTTCTATCGTATATGTAGAGGGTGCGATTGGGTAGTAACGGCTTACCATATGGATGACCTGCTGGCGCACAATGTCTTCGATGATACTCGTGGTTTCAACGGATGGTTCGCCCGTCTCTCCAGAGACGTACATCATCTGACGAACATTGTTAGCAAATCTGGCAATAAACTGGTCCTTTGTCTCTGCTCTTTTCTTCCAGTAGAATTCCCAAGGGTCTTTTGGGTACGGGTTGACGAAGTCGTTGATGCCTCTACGCTCTGTTTCTGCATCACTTGAAGGGAAGATTATGTCATTGGGAATTGAAAACTTTGGTCGCTTGGCCTGATTTTCTGTATTGATCTCATCAAGGGCAGTGTTGAACGCGTCTTGGAAGAGAGCAGATCCATCTCCAACTTGGTGGACGGAGGGAGAAGTGGAAGGACCAATTGGTGTAGAAAATTCTCCCGTGAATGTATTTATCTGACTGGGCGCTGAAGGTATGATGATCTCATTATCAATCCAGTCATCCCATTCGGGATCCATTATAGTTTCATCCGGTTGAGTGGTAGGTTCTGACGGCTGATCGTGCGTGATGTCTTCAGGAATGAGTGGTTCCTCGGGAAGGTCATTGGACTCCATGTCCACGTCTATGGGCTGAAAAGTTTGATCTTGAGAGGTAAACCAGACCTCGGCGCTACTGATGGTCTTGATTCTGTCCTCGCTCGGGTGACAAGAGCTCCAGAAGGTTTCGACAACATCATTAGTACCATCTTCTGTTGAAGAACCTCCAGCCGCGGACTTGTGATCTTCGCATTGAGGCTGAGCTGTGATTTCCGGTAGCAGTACCGAGGTCTGGCCAGCCTCGTCACTTCTGGTAATGTTCTGTAACTCATTGCCAGTAGTGATCTGGGCCTGCTTCATTGTCGTCTGGGACTTGACAATGTTTTCCTGGGCCTTCTTCAACGTAGCCGGCTGGTCAAGTTGTTGGGTCTCAGAGCCTGGGCTCTCATTCGGTGCAGCCGGACAGTTTGCTAGCGAATTGAGGACGTCCGATGGTTGATACGGAGGTGATGAGCATTTGGATGAGAAAAGACGACTGGGCTCTTCAGTTGCGGAACAAAGATGCCCATTGTCGAGAACTCCAGAGAGCGACTCGAAGCTGCGATCAGCAGTGATAGAAACGTCTTTGGCTACACTTCCATGACCTGAGTCTCTCTTTCTCCTGCTCTGTACGTAGGCTGAAGTTGTGTCATCTTCTAGTTGTGTGACCTGCCCTGAATTATCGGTATCCCAAAGGGGTTCGGACCCGCTGCTGATAGACATCGAGACTGAAGATGTTGTGGACGAGTGTTGTTGCTCCTCTAAGCTACCTCCTGGGTATGTGTCTCCCTAAGACACATCGGCACGCGGGGAAGGTTCGGATCCGCTACTGATAGACATCGAGACAGATGATGGTACGGACAGTTGTTGATCATCCTCCTCCATGTAAGGGCCAGAAGAATGCTGGAAAATTGAAAGTGTCTGAGAGATGCCGGAAATAGGGGATCCAGAATGGAGGGACCCCGAATCCTGGAATGATTGCTCGGAAGAGGTCGCTAAGGCGGTCCCCGAGTGAATGACTGGGTCCGCGGACACAAGCTGTGAAGGCACGCCTGGACTGTTGGCGGAACTCTCCACAAGCTCCTTTGGAGCGCTGCCCGTAGAGGCACGACGTGTAGGGGTGTATGTTAGTGACCGCTGGCTTTCGAGAGTAGAGACCTGCTGTGGCCGTGGGCCAGAAGACCTGGTAGGAGGCCTTCCTCGCGAGATCTGAGGGGTGGTATTGCTCGCCGAACTGGTCGTCTTCGGTTTTCTTGACGGCTTGGGAGTTTGTGATGGTCTCGCCGATTGTGATCGCTGGATGCGTGTCGAACGCCGCAGAATGAGCTCTGACGGCTGTGGGGAATATAGGGCTTCCTTCGCGGCCGACGCGACAGTTCCAGAACGAAGCCTCATGGTTTCGAATTTTTGGGACTTGTTGTGAATGTGAAATCACAGGTTTAGGTCGGAGCTGCGTGGTGGTGGGTGAATGGCGAAGGAAAAGACAGCGGCTCGTGCAGAGTCGCCGTCGATTGCAAGAACGGAGGTAATAGCCGACCCACGCAAGTTGATTTTCCTTAAGGCCAGAGTGAGATTGTTTCGAGAGGGAATGAATCGAGGTTCCTGGCGTCCCTGAATACCGAAAAGACCCATTTATCACGCGACCGGTAACAAAGCAACCAGGCAACCATTGGAGCTGGCATGCAACTTTCAGTTGACTGCGGAAGGCAAGAACCACTTTTCTCTAATTGAGCATCGTCCTGTGAGCAGTGCAAAACCACCGACTTTCTGGGGATCGACGACATTCGAGACTATCCAGGTGATAGCTCGTCATCCCCACAACGATCCTTCGGGATCTCTAACCACTTTCCTGAGCTGCTTCAAACAGCGTGTAATTCAGAGATTCACATTCATAAAGCAAAAGCGTGCACGGGTACAAAGCGACGGGATGAGGATGCCAAAGTACAAGATATAAACAGAGAGCATTCATAAAGTGTGCCGAACACTTGTCAGGGCACTTTGCCTGCGAAACACGATTGTGGTTTTGCGTGCAAGGTGAGTTACTAACCTGCTGGATTTCCTGGCGGTATTTGTACTGTTTATCCTTGTCCTTGTCCGCCATCTTGACTGATATTAAAGGGCGATTGTCTGATCAAGTCGTCTATAAGTTGCCTTGTAAGAGAAGCGGTAACAATGATCGAGGAGACAAAAGACCACGCGTGCGATTCTGAGCGGAGTTGAAATAGAATCGTCGGAGCAAAAAACAAAGTATTGGAATATCAGGATTAGTGACACAAATGACAAGGAGAAGTCAGGAAGGAGTTGAGGTGGGGAGGATGGAACTGGAGTTCAAAAGTAGGCCGTTGTAAGAGAAGAAGCTGCGAGAGTTGATGTCCGGTTGTTCGGCGGACGTCGTTGAAGTGCCGGCAACCAGCAGGGTTCCCGGTACATACTGTCACGTGATGCACATGCGCTGCAGAACGTTCTTGGACCGGGCCTGCGTCGATGGCAGTTCAGAAGAAACAGTAGTCGCGTTTGATGTCTCATCTTCTGAGACAATCGACTGGAATCATGAAGCTGGGTCCAGTGAATCACCTGCGAGACGTATCGTGGTGAAGTTGGTTGAACTCGAAATCGAGTACAGGGCACTGAAAAGTGGTCAGGAGGTGGAATCGCGAATGCAACATGAAGTAAGTACATCTACATGCTATGATACCTATTTCACAAAGGCTTGCAAGTACTCTCCACTTTCCCTTATGCATCCGGTCCACTGAGCAAGGACCCGTTTCTCGCGACAGCCAATGGCCCTGTCGATCCGCATACGGTCCCACCATCTACCCCACACAAGCTGTGGTGCTCCCGTCGTCCCGTCTCCTCCAACTCGACGACAACCTCGCAAGCTGCCTGAAAGCCATCATATCTTTGACTTCATTATCTGTCCTTGACCAGCCGCTCAAAGTTGGATCGCTCACCTAGTCAAAGTCATTGTTTTTCACAGCAAGCACCCTCAAACCACCCTAAACACATCAAGAATGCCTCCCGCAGGAGCTGCCTTTGTGGTACGTCATCCTAGCTCCACCTCAAGTTATGCCACGACATGTGACGTCTACATGGACGATGAAGCTCACTCTGAACACAGGCCAAACTCAAAGTTCAGCTGAAACTGGCTATTGCCAGATTGCGCATGGTCCAGAAACGAGATGAAGCCCTCGCCAAGACTCAGCGACGGGCTATGGCGCAGTTGCTTGATGTTGGCAAGGAGGACTCGGCCCGCATCCGTGTTGAAAACATCATCCGGTCAGACATCACCACCGAGCTTCACGAGATCCTGGAGCTCTACTGCGAACTTTTGCTTGCCCGCGCCGGTCTGTTGGAGGCGCCCACTTGCGATCCTGGTCTCGAGGAGGCCGTCAAGAGCATCATCTACGCCGCACCCAAGACCGAAATTAAGGAGCTCCACCAAGTACGGACGCTGCTCGCGGAGAAGTTTGGTAAGGAGTTTGCGCTGCAGGCGGTGGAAAACTCGGATGGCAAAGTGTCGGAGAAGGTAGTCAAGAAGCTCAGCGTGACGCCACCGCGGGAAGAGCTTGTTGTTGGCTATCTGGAGGAGATCGCAAAGGTGTATGGCGTGAACTGGCCAAAGAAGAAGGCAAACTTGGGCGAGCCGCCTGATTTCATGGACGAGGATGAGAGCCCGAGCGGTGGGCAGGCTCAGAAGAACCTCGAGGTACCTTTAAAGGCGGAAGATAAGGAGGCGGAGGCTCAGGAGGAGCTCAGCAAGGCAACACCACCAGTGTCCTTCGGACCTGCGAGCCCACTACATGTTAACCCACCACCGCCGTCAACCGACAATATCCATCCCAAAGTCACCCTGAACCACCAGCAACTACAATCAAAGCAATCTCCAGCGGGTGGTGGAGTTGTGAAGAAGGCACCTGCGAAAGGGAGTATCGCGGACGGCATTCCTGACGTGGACGAGCTGGCTAAGCGGTTTGCGGCTTTGAAGAAGTAGCAGGGTTTTGCCATAATATGGACTTTTTCAAGCGATTTGAGCTTTTGCAGAACCAAACTACGAAAGTATGGGAGCGAATTTTTGCAGCGGTATTTGTTGGCCCATGACTTTTCAAGCGAATCATCATCAATTCGAATATTCTCGTACCTCGGCTACTCGCTTGGTGTTGACTGACCCGTTGGATACCGCGTTGCTATTGGCATATGGCAAGCTTCTTCTGATTCTTGAATTACCAAAACTCCCCCAACCACCATACACCTAATTAGTTCTTTTGAGGGTATATGGATCACTTCCCATGTCGATATTTCCGTGGCAGGCTGGTAGAGGTAGGATGACGCAACCCTCATGGCTGTGTCTTCCCCCTTCTCTTCACTCCTGCCTTCGACTGCTGTAAACGAGGCAGATGTGATGGAAGGCCCCCGTCTGTCGACCACGCCAGAGGTGAAGTCATCTGGCAAAGCTAGCGAGGGTAGCTCCTGCCTTGTTCGCTGGATCCCCGCCGTGAAATTGATGGGCGTTTGCTCTTTCCTTTCATCTCAACTTGTGTCCCTTGATTTCACACCTGATGCCAGTTGCCTGCCCTGGTCCTGATACCCTTGAATATTACAGCACCAAAGTATCGATGCAGCCCAAATCAGTTGATTCCTTTGACCTTCCACAATTCCAACATCTCGCTGAGGTTGTTCATCAAGATATTCCAAGTAACAAGCGGATATCACGAGGCTTTCAAGGAAACTTGCTCCCATTGGTATCGTGTCCCTCCCACCTGGTCACGGGTGGGAAAACGAGCCAGAGCCACGGTCGCGTCATTCACCCTCACGTAAACCTGGGAAATAGCTTGTTGAGGGGTACTCCTACTGTCAACCAATCCTGCTTCTCTTTTACATATTCAAATTGATGCAACTCAATCATCTACCCGCAGCAATTCTCTCGGATCACGCATTTTTGTATGTTTAGCAAAACAACTGTGCTGTCAACAGAAAACCATCCATCTCATGAAGGACTTGACGCTGATAGCCGCATGTACCGCAGACTTTGATAGCAGGCATCTCGCCACCGAGTCGCAACGCGGCTAAAAGCGTCCAGAAACCAGCCAGCATTCCCCGTTTGGACAGGAAACTCACCATATCTGGCCAACAACCTGAAGAAAGCGCCTGATAGGGTTCATTTGATACTCGCGACCAAGAGCTAGCATCTCCAATGCACTACCCTACCATCGACGATGGAATATAAAGAGGAGATGACAGCCTTTGTCGGGCGGCTGGGTGTTCGAACACTCGGCCAACTCTCCCTGAAGGAGCTCGCTGTGCGTCTGGATACCGGGCCAGAACCGACAACGGAGAGAGAACGGCTCTACGCCTTCATGACATGGCTCAGTGACCATCTCCTGGAACTTGACAGCTCCGATGAGAGATCGTTTAGCCACGAAATTGCAAAATGGTGCTTCTTTCTCAAGGACGCCGGCTATGATAGTACCAATGTGGTCGGAACCTTCGAAGAGTGGCTCCATGAACACAGTCACGCTGAGCCACTAAGTGCGAGGCGGCTCTCTTTGGCGGAGCTTGAGATCAAGAAGTTTTACGATATTCCCACGAAGGCACCCCGCCTTGTCCCAACAGACGAACCTTGTCAGCCGTCGCCTCCACCGGAGAAGACTCTGCAGCAGTTTCCCTCAATAAATGAGGCGTCCGAAGCGCATCCTGTCGCTGGTTTTGGACAGATCCACCCCGACCGCCTCAAGCTGTCCAGATACGGTGACAATAAACATGAGGAAGGCGAAGTCATTGATGTAGATGACTGGCAACGTCCCGTCGTTGCCATCAGCTCCGATGAGGACGTAGATCCTCAAACAAAGAACACTATGTCCTTCCTCACCGGAGCGAACCGAATGGTCTTTGGTGAGGATGAAGCCATCATGACCACTGACCTTCAGGGAAAGAAGAAGAAAACGAAGAAAGCGAAGAAAAGCAGGGCACAGACGATGCAGTCAGGGCCTACTTCGATTCAAACCCAAGAGAAGAACAAGACTTCCTGTGGTCGTTGCGGTGTCCCTGGTATGTAGAGAACCTCTATGCGAGATTCAGCCATGCTGACTGTACTTCGATTACAGGACATTACCATATGCAATGCCCAACAAACCTCGATCCGTCGTTTGACAAGAGTCCGCCCGACGAGTACAAATGTAACTTTTGCAACAGATACGGTGACCACTATGCCACAGTCTGTAACAGGAACATGAACCCTACATCGCTCACTCAGCAGAGAAAGCGATTTGCAGAACGAGGTCGTCAATTCCACCCCAGCAGAGGTCGGAGTAGATCACCATTGAGGGGGCCGAACGATAAACGTCACATTGGAAGGGAAAGATCACCATACAGGGTGCCCAGAGACAGACATCACTACGATAGGGAAAGTTCACCCTACAGGGAGTCAGAAACCAGACATCACGTCGATAGCGATCGGTCGAGAGAGAGGAGAAGGTCTCGGGAGAGATACAGAAGAAGGCGTAGTAGATCCAGATCCAGGTCTCCTTCTCCTCCCCGGCAGGCTCTACCGAGAAGAGACAACCCCCAGGCCATTAGGGAGCATCGATTCAAACACCCGTATCGCCAACCGAGCTTTCAGAAACTAGAGCCATCTTCTCCGCCTCAGTCAAGGGCCCTAGACTACGGCGATACCTTCGAACATATGCCCGATGCGCCCTATCGACCTTTGAGTTCACGGCCCACGGAAGTTAAAATTCGAGGGCGAGGAAGTTCTCTCTACTACGATGACAATGTAAAGGGAGCTATGCCAGCTTCTGTCTACGGAAATGAGGACCTGATGTCCCGCAAGACGCATCAGCCACAAATGCCGGCGCCTCATCAGGACGATTACGTTTATCGCCCAACATTGTATAAAGGATCTTTCATCACTGAGCTGACAGATTTGATCGCCAGCACCACCGTCTCGCCTCTGGCACGAGCTCCTATGAAGAGTAGGCTGCCAGAGGTGTTCAAAAATGACTTGCGGCAGTCTTCTGGATCGTGGGTAATCGAGCCGACCATTATTAACACTACTTTGGTTAAACCGGAGTTAGTTCCAAATATTGTGCGGGAGTCTTCACCCCCCGTTGAGCTGGGTGTTACGGAGAAGAGACTTGACGGTCGTCATGGTACTCGGTATCATCCAGCCATCTTGGAGCTGTTCAAGAACCGGAAGAATGTCTGGATTAACAAGATTGACAAAGCTATGCGCAGCCAAGCGTCTAGTTTTTTCTGGGACACAGATCCCAAGGACCTGGAGGAGGAACTGGATGTTTCAGCTGATACTAACGCTGAATCGGCCAGTGACACAGTCATGACGGAAGCCGAGCCCGTTGGTACGGCCATTGATGAGGCTAATAGTGAAGCTACGCCTGTTGCGTTGTTGACTGATGGCCCCCGACGTGTCGATTCCACGCCGGCTATCGATGTCGTGATGGAGAATCATACTGAAATGCAGATTCTCTATCGCGATGAAGACGGAGTTCAAACTCATCACCCTTGCGGAGACGGTCGGGTTGGCTTCAAGCCACCTGTCGATGCTGCAATGGAGGATGATGAGCCTCTTGGATTCTCTGCGGCTGTTGACGTCTCTGCAATTGTCGATGAAGTGATCGCTGAAGTGGCGGCAAAGACTACCTCCGGGTCGGTTGAGAAGGAGTCACCTTCTATTGTGGCCACGACTCGCTCGGAGACCCTCAGTTTGCCTAAGACAATCAACTTGACTTCGGCTGAGAGCGCTCACATCGTCCGCAAAGTCAAGCCTGGGCACGGGGTCACAGTAAATGACCATGACAATTGCACGCCAATGGAGGGCGCAGAGGAGGTTGGAGACAGTAGCAAATCTGAGACGGCCATCAAAGACGTGATAAACGTTGAAGCGGACCTTGAACCTGTTGAGATGAAGATTTCTCAGCCTGAAGATCAAGTGGACGTCACAGTCTTCGAGGGGTCGAAGGCGCAGTAGTGTCTGCACTTGACCCCAGACCAGTCTGTCGACAAGTTGACAAGATATGCTACGGACTTACTTGGATCATGGCGTCAAGTACCTCTTACGGTCTCGTTTCACGATTCGATACAGATTGCAAGCGAGCAAACAGTTATTTAGAATTGAAACATCCCTTTGGTGCATGTCCAAGTCGATGAACGTCTCTCCATGGTCAAGTTAAATTCTGCAACCATTTTGGTGGCAACGGTAGATAGATAACCGATTCTGCGGCTCAGGGTTCACGTCATGGCGAGCACCACACAGCAGTGCCAAGACTCGCCATTGACGCTCGCTTCGTTGCTGAACTGCAGAGACGGTTCAGTTATCTGCCACTGACGAAAACTTGATGCTTTGGAAGAGAACATCGAAAGCTTTCAAGGCAGAGACGTGAAGGAACATTAGTATTTCATAGAGCAATGCGTTTCGGATCTCGCGACGCGGTGTCTTTGTAAGATTAGTTGATCGATTACTCTAAGTATAAGCTCAGAAGCCCTGATATATAAGGGGCTGTTGGTGTGGTAGAATAGGCAGCTTGCTTGCTCAGTGTTTGCTGAACAATTTCCTGCCCTTTATGTGTGATATGGGTATATGTAACCACCTCTTCGCATCCTTCTCTCCTGCCATCCCTTTTCAATGCTTGGATAGTCGGTGATCATTTCTTACTGGAAGTGTCGACGGCAAAGGTTGACGTCTACTAGCCCAAGGCGTTCCCGTCCGAGGGTCGTGGTCATGTAGAGTCCAGTCAGCTCAGCCCTGTGTTGATGGGGTCGAGGGTCTGGATCGTTCGAACGGTTCGGCAGAAGGTCAGACCTCGTTATGTACTGCACCCGTATGCTCGGCTGGAATTGCCGAGAGCCGTCCGAGCGCGCAAGTCAGTATTCGTCCTCGTCCATCCCAAGCCCCTGGTTGATATTTTCGTTGTCGGTCGGCCGGTCGGTCGGTCGCGGTCCGTCAGTCAGCCGGCCCCCCTTATCCGCATTCATCCACCCCCCTTGGCTCCTAGCCCCTTATCCGTTTCGCCCTTTTCTTCCCTTCCAACGCCGTATTTCCTCCTGTCATCATTCCAGCTTATCCAAATGCTCCAACCTCGTCAGCACAACCTGTTTACTCGTCTCCTCAATCTCGCCCGCCAAGAAGACCTCGTCCAGGATGGCGTACACCTTGTAAAAGTTGAAGACCAAGTCCAGCTCGCAGACGTTGCCGAAGAAGCTGTCCAGCACTTCGACAAAGAAATGGATGGCCTCCAAATAGGCTAGCTCGTTGTCGTTCGTGTCGACGCAGGCGCAAAAGAACAGGCCCGCGTATCGTCGGTACACGACCTTGTGGTTGCGGAACTCGACAAAGTTGGATTGGTATTTTTGGTCGCGGGGGGCTACTAGGCGGTGGATCTGGGGGGTGTGAAGAATTTAGAAGGGGAGGTTAAGTAAGGGGGAAGGGAAGAGGGGGGGGGGGGGGG